>NW_023494806.1:1313753-1913753 GCF_904425465.1 Colossoma macropomum | reverse complement strand
CAAAGAGCTTATTATATCAGGTTTTCCAAGATTTTTCATCATCAACATTCCATATAAACTCAGAAGACTCGTGTAGGTTCACTGGTGGTTTTGGATAGTAAATAAAATGTCTATATTTGTGTTGTAGTCATGGCGACCCCTGGTTCCTATCACCACCACTGTAAAGACATCAGTCAGTAAGAACACCTATTTCACATCAAATCGCTCTGAACGACTTTGTCTACATCTCAATAACTGAAAGATGCAGAAATTTTTGAAAAATTGGTGGAATTCCCCTTTAAAGCCTGTCCAAATCTTTGTCTATTTGTATTGGTTTAGGTATACAGCATACAGAAGGCTAATTTTTGGTGCATACGCTTCCTTTACTGGTTAGCAGGAGCTTTCCATCTCCAGTGCTACTGCGTTTGCAGTAAGAAGGGAAACACTGTAGACCCCATGTGTCAAAAACAAGGCCCGTGGGTCAAGTCAGGCCCGTGGAACGATCCTATCTGGCCCACGAAAATATTTTAATTCTCTATTAATATTAGCCCATTTCACCATGAACTGCACTACATTTCCCAGCATGCACTGCAATGCAATGTGTGCTCCCACCCCAACAACGATCTATGGGACTGCACCACAAAACAAGATACCAGGTGTCCAGTTTAAGTGAATGGGCAGTTTTAAAAACCCCACTGTACACTGGGGACATTTAAAGAGGTTTAAGAGCTAAAATAGTCTATAGTTTTATATAAAACAAGTTGTTTTTACTTAAAATTATTTTTTAATTGTTTATTCTAGTATTGTATTGCTCTAGTATACGCTGTGCGGTGGCTGTCTTAGGCCTGAATATTTGTTGGTGGTTATTGTGATTTTGGCGTCTGCAGTGGCGTTAATCAACACTAACCCTTAAAGGGGAATTCCACCCTTTTTCCAAAAATTCCTCCATAATTAAACAGTTAAACAGAGTCGTTCAGAGTGGTTTGGTGTGAAATGTTCCATTCTACCGAGAATTGTTCACAGTGGTGCTGATAGGAACCAGACGTCCACCTCTAAAAGCTCCCTCACAGAAAGTTCCTACATGAAATGGTTATGAATTCACTGCCTGATGACTGAGACACTGTTTTATGATAGCTTTGAGAAGATTTTGGACTAAAACATTGTCTGTAAATCCAAGTTGTTTTTATTTAAAATTATTTTTTAATTGTTTATTCTAGTATCCGCTGTATTTTTTAATCATTTAAGTATTCAGTGCCTGTTTTTTGCTGTTGTAGTTTTGGCATGTTTTGAACAAACAATGGCCAGTTGGGGTCATGGCAAAAATGTTAAGCAAAACTAAAATAAAAACACAGAATTATTGAGATTTTTTAATGCAGCCCTTTTAGTGGCTGAGGTTGACACCCCTGCTGTACACTTTGGAGAACTACTGCTTTATAACGGAAGCTGCAGCTGAACGTTTTTAGCTGGATATCATTTTAAATTCGAGAAACAATTAAGCACTGAAAGAAAAACGCTCCTCTAAAGCGCCTCGCAGGCAGCACTGTGTTTATATTGATCCGTCCTGCATCTGAAGGCATTCGGATTCACCTCCACTCTTTCTCTTCCATTTAAAAGTGTGGAAAAGAGCGACAGAACACCAGGCCAATTTCCTTAGCCTGTAATAATCCCGCGCTGAGGCGACGTGACGACACGCTGCCCTGCTCTCCCGCACATGCCTCCATGCAGCGCCTTCGTGCCTCGCATTTGCATGGACTGTACAATGTCCAGCCGATTAAATATCGACCTGCTTTAAAACATCCGGCCCGATGAATCTGCCAGGATCAAAGGGTCCTGATCCGGGGGGCTCGCCGAGAATCGCTTTACACGGGAAGAAACAGAGGAGCTGGTATGTTTTATTCATACCGCAGCGGACAGCCGCGCGCACACACCGGCCACTTTATCGGAAACCCCTCCCTTACAACAGACTAGTGATTCGCAAGTTGTATGTATTCAAGTGTAATAACATTTTATGTTATTTCATAATAATTTAGAGAGTCTACATTCATTTTTCCATGTAAGGTCCACTTATAATGTCATAATAACTGGTCATAATTCATTTCTACACTCTAAAAATGATGGTTCTTCAAGGGTTCCTTATTTCAGAAATTGGTTCTATATTGTCGCATTTCGCGTGACGTCACACTGTATAGTCGCCGCTGTTTTGAGGGCCGATTCAGCCTGATGCGTTCAATTTCCTCTGCAGTTGGTTGTAATAACTGTAAAGGAAAACCGTAAAGAAGCTGAGAGACGAGAGACACACAGACCTTTAATTCAGTGTTTTCACTCCAGGTTTGGAGCCGCTGCACTGTACAGTTTAGTGTTTCTCTCTGCTGTTCACCTCGTTCAGCTCAAGAAGGGATTAATTAGCTGATAATATCAGGTATTTTAACCAGGAAACCACAGTTATGCAGTGCAGGGGTTTCAGGACTGGAGCTGAACTCTGAACTAACTGCACCAGCAAACTTACAGAATCACGTCTGTCGAAACACGACGTCGTTTTCAGACCCACGACATTCAGTCTGATATTTAACGTTAACGTTTCTCCATTCAAACGTCATTTAAATCAGAAACAGAGAGTAAAGTTACACCGGCTGTCTGCAGCTCCGTTAGGGGGCGACTGTTCATCTCTTGGCTGTTAACATCAGCTAAAGTTATCTAAAGGATGACCAACACAAACTGTGCAGCAGCAGATCAGCTGTCGTCTCTGACTTTACATCTACAAGGTGGACCGACGAGGTAATGTCAAATAGAGCGGACAGTGAGTGGACAGTGTTTAAAAACTCCAGCAGCACTGCTGTGTCTGATCCACTCAGACCAGCGCAACACACACTAACACACCACCACCACGTCAGTGTTACTGCAGTGCTGAGAATGATCCACCACCCAAATAGTACCTGCTCTGTGAGGGTCCATGGGGGTCCTGACCACTGAAGAACAAGGGGGCTAACAAAGTATCAGAGAAACAGATGGACTACAGTCTGTAACTGTAGAACTACAAAGTGCACCTATATAGTAAGTGGAGCTGATAAAATGGGCAGTGAGCGTAGAAACAAAAAGGTGGTTTTCTATTTCTATATATTTATATATATATTTATTTATATACAGTCCCAGATGGAGGAGTGGAGCACTGCTAACTTCAAAAACCCCACATTCAGCTACTCCAGCTACAGCACAGCAGCTAATGAAAGCAGAGTAGGTTCCCTAAAGCTGCTCTTCCATTGTCTCTATTTTTTACCTCTTTAAAAGAGACAATGAAAGCTAAGAATAAAGGATTTCACTACCAGCCAGGAGAACAGTGTGTGTGTGTGTGTGTGTGTGTGTGTGTGTGTGTGTGTGTGTGTGTGTGTGTGTGTGCCGAGGAACACAAATCTTGCATAAATATACACACTCTCTCCACTCTGAGTCCCCCGGCTTTGGACGGCTCCTCATAAAGCTCAGTAACGGATCACTACAATAACTCAAGGCTGAATCACCGCTGGCCAATCAGGGCTCTCTTCCTCCACGTTGCCGTGGCGACACGTCACTCGCGTAAAGGTCAGAGTGATGGGTGCTGTCACACTGCCGGCCGATTACACGCTGATGACATCACCGGCCCCGCGGTGACGACGGTGTTACAGTGAAGATGAAGCTGGAGCGAAAACCTGCAAACCCTGCAGAGACGACTGAGTCTGGACGGGTTCATTCGGACTGTCACTCCACTACGTCTTATTTTTAATAATTCATATTTAATACTTGACGAGACCGAGTGGCTCATTCACACTGGGGGCCTGAATGAATGTGAGCAAATGTGATGAGTTATATTAATCAGTTGACGGCCCTAATAATCCCAATAATCACAATAACTCTCTCTCTCTCTCTCTTTCTCTCTCTCTCTCTCTCTCTTACCCAAGCCGATCCACCAGGTCCCACAGCACGTTAGGAGTTGGAACCAGAGGAGAACCATCATACAGAACCACTGAAGCTCCGACAGCCAACGAGGTAATCAGCCAGTTCCACATCATCCACCCAATCTAGAGAGAGAGAGAGCAAGAGAGAGAGAGAGAGAGAGAGAAGAGAAGGGGAGAGGGAAAAGAGAACGTTTTGTTTTGAGAATGTTTTAGAGAGGCACAGAAAGAAAGAAAGAAAGAAAGAAAGAAGAAAGAAAGAAAGGGGAAAAAGAAAAACAAGCAGAGAGAGAGAAAATGAGAAAAAGAGAAAAAAATGAGGGGGAAAAAGTAAAACAAGCAGAAAGAAAGAACAAAAGAAAGAAAGAAAAAGAAAGAAAGAAAGAAAGAAAGAAAGAAGGAAAAGAGGAAAAGAAAAAGAATCAGAGAGATTAAAAAAGAAAGGAAAAGAGAAAGGAAAAAAGCAAGAAAGCAAGAAAGCAAGAAAGAAAGAAAAAGAAGGGAAAAAGAAAAAGAAGCAGAGTGTGAGAGAGAGAAAGTAAGAAAAAGAAAGAAAGGAAGAAAGAAAGAAAGAAAGAAAGAAAGAAAGAAAGAAAGAGGGAGGACAGAAAAAGATTCAGAGAGAGATAAAGAAAGAGAAAGAATGAAAAAGAGGGGAAAAAAGAAAAAGAAGCAAAGAGAGAGCAAGAGAGAAAGAGAAAGAAAGACAGAAAGAAAAAAAGAAAGAAATGAAAGAGAAAGAAAGACAAACAGAGTGTGTGATATTGATTTGGGTTTAGATTTCATATTACGAGCTACAATAACTCTGTCACAAAATCCGTCCGTCAAAAGTTTGAGGACATTTTGCCTGATTTAAAAATTTGAATTTTGAATTTCTGTTACTGACTGATTATTGACTGATTATTGATCTGCCAGTTTCGTTCACCATAAATCATCTCTGAGCTGAAGCTCTGCGTATATTTATCCTCATCACTCAGATTCACCATCATCAAAGAATGAATTTAGAATCAGGTCTAAATGACGATTCGACAGTTTTCACACTGAAGCTCTTTTGGTCCAAAGGGGGTTTGAACACCTGAACGGTTTGAGTGCTGACATCACGACAAGGGGAGAAAGTGGGCGTGGCCATTGGCTTCATTCCCAAGCTAACACCCTCACTAACACTGGCTCAGATATTATAACATCTCTAAATGAACCTGCTAAGTTTCTGCAAGACTAACAAAGAAAACACGATAATGTGTTTAAATCATATAGAAATATGTAGAAATATAGACGTCCCCAAACTTTTGACACTCAGTGTGATGTGACCTACCGTAGTGTAGTAGATGATGACATCATTGCTTGTCATGTTGCCATGGAGAATGTGTTCTTTAAGGTGTTGGATGAGAGTGCCCTGTGGAGAGAGAGAGAGAGAGAGAGAGAGAGAGAGAGATAACAGGTGAGAAAAAAGTAGTATATATTAAAAAAGGTGTGAGGCTTCAACTCCATCAACCAGCTTCACCTTATTCAACTCAATGACCTCATTTAACCTTCACTGCAACAAACCAGAAACCACTGAGCGTGTTTACATGCACTTAATAATCCATTAATTAGGATTTCATCAGTTATCGGATTATTTAGTGGTCATGTAAAAGCATACTCTGACTTCTTAGAGCAGATTAAGGTCTATAAATCTATAAATCTAATAAAGAGGCTGGATTTGAGCTCAGTAATGGGGTTTTTCAGTGCAAAAAACTCTTACTCTGATTTCTTTCACTTCTCTCAGTCTGCGCATGTTACACGCCACATGGCGCGAACCCATGATCTTCTATAGCAGAGGTCTTCAATTAAAATTCAGTAAGGTCCAGTTAGAGGAAAATTTCCTCAAGCGAAGGTCCGGAACATCATAATGTCTAACTTGCATCATGATTCAGTGCCGTATACTGTTTACTGAAGTAGCCTAGTAGGTATATCAACATCTTATACAGTCGACAACTGAATATCAAATCAAATAAAGTACAATTCAGTCATATTTCAACAACATTTACTGTCAGTTTTCTCTTTTTAGAGAACGTCATGTGAAATAACTTCCCTCTGACGCACTTTCTTCTCCGACTGCTGTGTCTCGCCTCGTCTCTCCCCTGTGCTCATCGTAATGCACAGATCTGATTGGCTGAGTAGCGCCACGTGTGATATTTACAACGCATGCGATTGGTCTGTGAGTCTCCTGGGCCGCTAAAGCCAAACCGTAAAGGCTTGAAAAGTTACGGCGATTAAAATAGGACCACCCCATCAAAATTAAATAATTCTCCATAGTTTATCGATTATAGGTCCAGGTCCGCATAGGACAGCGTCTGGGTCCGGACTCGGACCGCAGTCCACCTATTAGTGACCTCTGCTCTAGTAGTTAGACTGACATGCTAATGGAAGAACCACCAGGCGGTCACTAAAGGGTGGTCTGAAGTGCAGAGCAATGAAGGCACTGGAGGAAGGAGATAACGCAAAGGCAAACGAAGGACTGAGTATTAAAGAGAAAACTACAAACCTAAGAAGAAGAAAGCAACAAACGAAGAACGTAACAAGCCAAAGGTGGGGATCAAACTCTCAACCCCACCACTGGCAAACCAACATGCTAAACAGGGCACCACCAGAAAGACTGGCGGCAATGCCGACTGAAGAGTTTACCAAGGATACTCTACGGATCCCTGAACTGACACAAAAGCTTCCTTTTCTTTTCTTTTCCTGCTCTTTTTCTTTTCCTTTTTCCACTAAAGGTACCCCAAGACAGAGACTAAAGTAGAGCTGTTCTTTTCCCCTTTTTCTTTTCTTTTTTTTATATATATAAACTTACACTGGACAGTCCCTCAGGAAAGGGAAACACTCAGAACTTGAGACTAGAGGATTTTTACTGATTACCGGCTGAGTCAGAGTAACGTGCACATGGCAGCGGGAACCCAGGACGGAGCGGAGAGTAGTGTGTGGTGTCCACAGCTGTCACCACTCAACCTTAATTAACGCTTCCTGCCCTCCAGCTCCTCCTAGTGGCCAGAGGAGTAACAGCAGGCTGCCTGGACGTTACAGCGCATGTGTGAAAACAGAGCGCTGTCCCGGAAACAGCAAGCAGTGTTTAACACAGCACCCGCGAGACGCAGCACAGCACTTTTGAGACCGACCACATGCTCGACGAAATAAAGAACTGAAATCATCTTCATCTTCTAGATCAGTGGTTTTCAACCTGTGCGCCCCCCCCAGTGGGCTGTGGCGGTACTGCCAGGGAGGTGATGTTTATTTTTTTTAAACTCAAATCTTCATTATACTATACAGACATTTAACCAAACCAATAATTTTAAATATGACAAATGTTAATGCTGTGATAATTATGATATAATAAAACATGAAAAATACCCTAAACACTGAAATTGAGCTCGTGATTTCTCTGACAAAATGCATGACCAACATAGCCATACTCTTAAAAAAGATGGTTCTTTAAGGGTTCTTTAATAAAGACAAAGGTTCTATAAAGATGATGCATGATTAAAGGGTTCTTTGCATGGTAAAAAGGTTCTTCAGATTGATTGCATATTGTTTGACATTGCACCTTTGTGAAAATGGTTCACTAATAGCACTAAAAAGGTTCTTCTGGTATAACAAGCTTTACATCATAACAATAGAAGAGCCCTTTTTGGTGCTATATAGAACCCTTTTCAAAAAGGTTCTTACTATCTGGGTCCAGTCCACAACTCAGCACAGTTTGAGGCAGGCGTGTGATGATTCAGGCGACCAGTTAGCATCATAATTCCTAGACAAGCAGCTTGTACCACTTGTTAGCCACATTAGCTCCTGCGTTAAAGCTAAAGACGCAAACTTCAGACGCCAGAACGTCTCGTCTGATCAGCTACAGTCGGGCTAAGTGGGTAAAACTGTGTACATTTTTAATATCCGCTTTAATTCTCCTGCTAAATGAAGTTTGCTGCTGGGTCGTTGATGAAGAAGCTTAGAGGTCCCTCTGCAGGGAATCAAAGCTAACCATGACTCACTGTTTAACTCCAACACAGTTCAAATGAAGCACGTTCCCGCTCCGAAGGAACACTTAAGCCTGCAGGAGTTCATTTAAATCAGGGATTTTACAATAACAAAGCTCCAATGGACGTCACGGAACACTAAAGCAGGGAAGACGCCGGGTAACTCCGCGAGAACTCCCACCGACAAGCTCCGAGAGCAATAACCAATAACCTGTCACATAAAGGAGCAGATTTAAAGCATTACTGCTGCGTTTATTTATAAAACTGATGGTAAAAAGCAGAGTTTAGGACTCAGAGCACTGAGACAGAACACGTTCTACTACTACAGCCTCTCATATCTACTGCCTGATACCTTCAGAATGCATTCAAGATTACAAACCAATCTAAAACAGTCTTTATACTTTACTAGAACAGACTCAGTTTATATCACAATACCTACATTTAGAGTCAGTTATTCATTCAGCCTAATGAGAAACTGTAGAACAGACTCAGTTTATATCACAATACCTACATTTAGAGTCGGTTATTCATTCAGCCTAATGAGAAACTGTAGAACAGACTCAGTTTATATCACAATACCTACATTTAGAGTCAGTTATTCATTCAGCCTAATGAGAAACTGTAGAACAGACTCAGTTTATATCACAATACCTACATTTAGAGTCAGTTATTCATTCAGCCTAATGAGAAACTGTAGAACAGACTCAGTTTATATCACAATACCTACATTTAGAGTCAGTTATTCATTCAGCCTAATGAGGAACTGTAGAACAGACTCAGTTTATATCACAATACCTACATTTAGAGTCAGTTATTCATTCAACCTAATGAGAAACTGTAGAACAGACTCAGTTTATATCACAATACCTACATTTAGAGTCAGTTATTCATTCAGCCTAATGAGAAACTGTAGAACAGACTCAGTTTATATCACAATACCTACATTTAGAGCCAGTTATTCATTCAGCCTAATGAGAAACTGTAGAACAGACTCGGTTTGATAAACATAATTACATACATTTATTTCTGTATGGTACATTTCTGTGTGTAATATTTCCCCATACATTTTAAAATAAATACATTTTTTGAAATATAATTGGTTAATATACTATGAAATACATTTACTGTTTGGAATGTATTTCAAATATATAAAAACACGTCCATATTTTTTTTTCCATATGGGTTAGAAATGATTTTATTTCTAAAAAAGCAAATAATTTCTTAATTACACATAAAAACTACACCTGATCTGTTCTAACAATGTGGCCTTTCCACACATATGCAGAATAAATATCATTAGAAATGAACAGCTCACTCCAAATGTAGGTGTTTTGATAAAAACTGAATTGTGCGGCACTGTTTCGTCTGTAAAGCGTGGTGGGCGGAGCCTGGAGAGGGTAATTACAGTTATCTCCTTCAAAATGGTGAAAAAAATGACTGCGATTCCTGCATGATTCATCCGATATGGACACAAATAGCCTCACATTACGGCTGACATTCTGCACTTTAACTCGCACTCTGGCTTCAGTCACTGATTCGTCTGAAATCCTCCGCGCCGGAGTTCAGAACCAGAACAACAAATACTGTATCACTGCAATTACTCCTGAACCGCACGGCGAAAGGCTTTTCATTTCTCTCTGTAGTGGTCATAAATACGGAGAGGTCCAGCCTCAGTCGTCCCTAATTACTTCTCTAAAGTCGCTTTAAGTGGACGGGGGGGGACACGCGAGCCTTCATCATCACACTCCTCGGCCTGACAGCGCTGTAACGCGCCCGCTCGGCTCAGCCCGGCCTGTAATTATCCGCCCTCTAAGAGCCTCAGCCTGCCACTGTTTTCATACACACAACCTTAATTACCCGCCGAGTGAGAGAGAGAGGAGAGAGAGAGAGAGAGAGAGAGAGAGAGAGAGAGAGAGAGTGTTCATACACATATAGGGCTCTAATTATCCAGCTGGCGAGAGACATATTAGACACAAATGCTGCTAAAGCCGACAGACAAAGCTGTGAAAAATTACACAAAACTGTTAAGCATGCGCGCGCACACACACACACACACACACACACACACACACACACACACACACACACTTCAGTTTTCATACTTCATCAGGACGTGGGGTCATTTATACACCCCATACAAATTATATTTATATAAGCACCTCTATGTAATATTCTATATGTAGGCCTATTATATGTGTAAACACACAGAAGTACCTGTAAAAGGTCCCTTATGAATTATACTTATGTATTTATATGTATTACTACTAGTACTACTACTATTACTAATAATAATAATAATAATAATAGTAATAATAATAAGGATAATGATAACTCTCATGTGCATTATATGTGTACACACACACAGTAGTACCTACATGTCAAATGTCCCTTATAAATTATACTTATGTATTTACATGTAATAATTTTCATAATAACAATGATTTTAATAATAAGAGGAGTAAGAATAACTTCCATATGTATTATGTGTGTATACACGCAGAAGTACCCATTTGTAAAATGGCCTATATGAATTATATATGTATACATGTATATTTATCATTGATGTTGCAATAAAAATCTCTATTTTTGTCACTTTTCATAGTTTTGCAGAATTTGAAAACACCAGCTGTGTTAAAATTTCATAGTTCAATAGAAACGTTCCATTATCTTTCATTCAAATGTCGTACCTTTACATAATTATGTGTCCGATATATATCTAAACGTAATAATATTATGTTTCCATAAATATGATTCATTATGACCACCTCCTTGTTTCTACGCTCATTGTCCATTTTATCAGCTCCACTTACTATATAGGTGCACTTTGTAGTTCTACAGTTACAGACTGTAGTCCATCTGTTTCTCTGATACTTTGTTAGCCCCCTTTTACCCTGTTCTTCAGTGGTCAGGACCCCCATGGACCCTCACAGAGCAGGTACTATTTGGGTGGTGGGTCATTCTCAGCACTGCAGTAACACTGACGTGGCGGTGGTGTGTTAGTGTGTGTTGCGCTGGTCGGAGTGGGATCAGACACAGCAGTGCTGCTGGAGTTTTTAAACACCTCAGTGTCACTGCTGGACTGAGAATAGTCCACCAACCAAAACTATCCAGCCAACAGCGTCCTGTGGGCAGCGTCTTGTGACCACTGATGAAGGACTAGAGGATGACCAACACAAACTGTGCAGCAGCAGATGAGCTATCGTCTCTGACTTCACATCTACAAGGTGGACTGACAAGGTAGGAGTGTCTAATAGAGTGGACAGTGAGTGGACACAGTGTTTAAAAACTCCAGCAGCACTGCTGTGTCTGATCCACTCGTACCAACACAACACACACTAACACACCACCACTACATCAGTGTGACTGCAGTGCTGAGAATGACCCACCACCCAAATAGTACCTGCTCTGTGAGGGTCCATGGGGGTCCTGACCACTGAAGAACAGGGTAAAAGGGGGCTAACAAAGTATCAGAGAAACAGATGGACTACAGTCTGTAACTGTAGAACTACAGTGCACCTATATAGTAAGTGGAGCTGCGTAGAAACAAGGAATGGTCATAATGCTATGCCTGATCGGTGTGTATATATATTTGTGTGTGTATGTGTGTGAATTTTAAGCTCTCTCCAACCTCAAGAACCAAAAGTTTTGCTCTTTCCACTGAAAACCTGTAAAGTAAAACGTTGCTTTGTTGGGTTTTCTGAAACCTGAGCTGATTCTGAGTGAAAATCTCTGAAATGTGACTCTGAAAAATGATGCATTATGAAAGCAGGTCGGATGTTTATTTCCATGCAAGCACGCTTTCCCTCTTCTGCAGTGCTACGAATGGACTTTTACCGACACCTAGTGGCCTCCACTGGTAACACAGGGCACTTTAAACCCACCGCTCAGCCAAAAGCCAGCGTCCCGTTTAAAGATCACAGCGTCTGTGTTTACATGCAGAGATCTGTGCCAATCTGACCGAATTCATTCCGATTACAGATGAAGACTGATGTGTTTATATGCTCACTGTACTTAACAATCCGATGAACATCTCCGTTTACATGATCACTACAGGTAATCAGATCCAAAATTATGCGCATGCGTAGAGAACCACTTAGTGTAGACGTTACCATGACAACCAGCAACCATTTAGCCGAGCAATACGGCGATTTAGGAAACTTCCGTCTGTTTTTAATTTGCTTTATAGTTGTGTTTTGTTTATTTGTTCATATTTTCGTGCGAATCCATCCTGCAGACTATTATTAAGTCTTTTAAAGATCAGAGCATAAATGTTGAACGTTATAAACTTAGATATCCATACTTAGATGTCGTGTTGTCTGTTGTTCTCTATCTGAGGCGATACGTCTGCACGGCCGCCATGTTGGAGAGGTCAAGATCCGCTTGTGAACAGATTCTCTTGTATTGAGAGACGAAGAGTCTCAGGATTAAATCAGCCACAACTTCCTTATTACTCAACCGATTTTCACCAAATCTGTTTAGTTATAATCCTCAGACACAGATTAATCCAGGCTGCACGGATCTGCTCTCGGTAGCTTTTATTACTTTAATAACTGATCGTGATAATCAGCCGTCCAGACCAGCAGGAAAGTATTCAGTCAGAGTTTAGAGTGAAAAACACAATCAGCAAATCCATCAATGTGTGAATCACTTCTAAACTTAATACACAGAAGGACGGAGCTGAAGTTGTCTTCCTATTCGCCAGCTTCTTGTTCGATTTTCCCCGTTCCACCTTAAATGAAGCAGCAGTTACTTTCTGGTGCCTGAAGCTGCACCATTTAAGGTAGAAATTCGAACATGAAGCTGGCAAAGAAGAAGCTAACTTCAGCTGAAATAAGCTTAATATAAAACCAGAGGAAAAACAATCACATCAACAGGTTCTCTGTGCTTCACCAACCACACGACTATATCTACATAAACACCACACAAACAATACACATCACACAGACATGAGTGTGGATCACTGCGTTCCCTCCGTTATATAATCATATCCCTCTTTCTGAGTGTGATATTCCTGAAATAGTGTAATTTTGGACAGTATCTTTCTTAAACTGCCGCTCTGTAATGGTACTGAACGCAGTCTAGTAGCGATGTTGACCGCCCCAAAATGGCAGTGCTGTTGACGTGTCTGGCTGGACCCAACGCGGCTTCTGTGTATGTATATCTATGGACGTGATGCACACGCGCAGAGCATACTTAAACTTTCCGATAGGGAATGTAATCAGATACAGGTGTTTACACGGATATTATTCTTCTATTTAACGGATTATTTACAGGATTACCCACCTCATTTAATTTGATAGAAACTGCATTCTGAATGGCCTCAATCAGACTAGTCTATTCTGATAGAGTTATTAGTCGGATTATTAACGGCTGCATGTGAACGTTGCTTGTGTGTCAAACTGTGTCAGAAACCACAGAATCCAGTCTGTTAGAGATACTGAACACCTCCACACGGTTTGAGGTGAGTGTGTGCTGATTAAGGCATGCAGTCAGCACAGTGCTTATTGCTGGGGTAAAAGCAGGGCTGAGCACTTTGGAATAAATATCTAATTGTGATTTAATATTATATATATATATATATATATATATATATATAAAATTCTTAAATTTATCATATTTTATATATAATATATGACATATGTAAGAATTTTAAGCCTAACCCTAACCTCAGGAACCTAGGGTTCTCCAAGGGTTCTTCAGTATATATATATGTAACCATGAACACTGCATGATTAAAGGGTTCTTTGCGTCACTAAATCATCAGATTGACTGAGATTGTGCTGTAGACGGTTCTATATAGAAGCTTTTTGAAAAGGGATTCTATATACCACCAAAAAGAGTTCCATCATTGTTAGAAGCCAATGAACCCTTTTTGGTACTATATGGAACCCTTTTCGCTTTAAACTCTCCAGCAAACATCCTTTCTTTGACATAACAAAGAGAAGACAAGGTGCTAGACGACAACACACACACACACACACACACACACACACACACACACACACACACACACACACACTCTCTCTCTCTCTCTCTCTCTCTCTCTCTTCTCTCTCTCTCTCTCTCTCTCTCACCCCTGCAGAGTGCACCATGCACTTGGGGGCGCCGGTGGTGCCAGACGAGTACATGATGAAGAGCGGGTGACAGAACGGAAGCTGCTCAAACTCCAGCTGAGGGAACTGATCGCCTTCTTTACCCTGCGCCAGAAAATCCTCCAGAAACACACTGAGAGAGAGAGAGAGAGAGAGAGAGAGGAGAGAGAGAGAGAGTGAGACAAAGAGAAAGTGAGAGACAAAGAGAGAGTGAAAGAGTCAGAGAGAGACAGACAGAAAGAGAAAGAGAGAGAGAAAGAAAGTGAGAGAGACAGAGATAGTGAGAGAGAGACAGACAGAGAAAGAGAAAGAGAGAGAGAGACAAAGAGAGAACAGTGAGAGACAGAGAGAGAGAGAGAGAGAGAGAGAGAGAGACAGACAGAGAGACAGAGAGAAAGAGAAAGAGAGAGAGAAAGAGAGAGAGACAAAGAGAGATAGAGTGAGAAAGAGAGTGAGAGACAGAGACAGGGAGCGAGAAAGAGAGAGAGAGAGATTAAAGCAGTGTTTTTATCATGGAGAGCAGACGAACGTCCCACAACCAGAACATGTTCTTGTTTTCATCTTCAAACAGATAAATACAGAAACTCACCTGTTGGGGATGTTAGAGAGGTCTGTGTCTTCTCTGGAACGAGCGTAAGGAATGACAACAACCTTCCTCAGATCAGGAAGACCTGAGAGAGACGGGGGGGGGTGGAGATTATATAGTAATTACTATGAGTTATTTCGTAACGACTATGAATAATTAAATTTCTAGTATAAATTATTCAGTATCTACTATAAATGACTAAGTTTCTAGTATAAATGATACAGTTTCCACTAATTTTAATAATAATTAACTTATTTGATTTCTAGTGTGAATTATTCAATATCCACTATGAATTACATTCAGGATCTACTATGAATTATTCAGTACCCACTATAAATTATTCAGTATCTATTACGAATTATTCAGTATCCACTATAAATTATTCAGTATCTATTACGAATTATTCAGTATCCACTATAAATTATTCAGTATCTATTACGAATTATTCAGTATCCACTATGAATTATTCAGTATGTACTACGAATTATTCAGTACCCACTATGAGTTATCCAATATTTACTATGAATTATTCAGTACCTACTATAAATTATTCAGTACCCACTATAAATTATTCAGTATCTATTACGAATTATTTAGTATCTATTATAAATTATTCAGTACCTACTACAAATTATTCAGTATGCACTATGAATTATTCAGTAACTATGATTAATTATTCAGTTTTTATTACATTTCTAGTCTAAATTATTCAGTATATACTCTACATGATTAAGTTTCTAGTACAAATTATACAGCATCCACTATACATTATTCAATTTCTAGTGTAATTGTTCAGTATGTGCCATGAATTATTACAATTCTAGCATAAATTAATCAGTATATACCGTAAGTCATTCTTAATACTATTAATATTAATTATTAAGTCCTGTAGAGCAGTGTGAGTGTATGTTAGTGAGCGTGAGTGCGTACGTTTCTTTACCTTTCACGACCCTCTGCAGTTTGTCCATGTGATCGTGCAGCTTCCCGTTATAAACCACCGCCGCTACCGAAAAAATCAGCTTCGGCTGAATCTGAGAGAACCTGTCCAACACGCCCTGAGAGGGAGGGAGGGAGGGAGGGACCGAGAGAAAGGTGAATAATAATAATAATAATAATAATAATAATAATAATAATAATAATAATAACAACAACAATAATAATATTAATATACTATTATAAGCATACAGATACATCCCCCCTACCCCATCTCTATCTGTAACACCACTCTGACTGGGTTTGTTAAGCTGAGCTGCAGTTCCCTGTTGTGTCCACCGCGTGGCAGTGTTGTATACGTGTTTATATGAGCTGCATTTGGCCTGAGTGGTCACTAAAGTAGAAGCTGGTAACAAGGCAGCTGCTTTCACTCCATTTACTCACAACTTCAGCCCTCAGGCACACAAACCTGCTTTATTTATACACGTCTATATGTGAGAGAGAGAGAGAGAGAGAGAGAGAGAGAGAGAGAGAGAGAGAGAGAGAGAGACGCTGCATAGCTGACAGGTCAGATATGTGTGTGAGTGATTTGCCCTTAAATGACCCACTTTAGCTGCTAGCTGACCCGGATTCTGGAGAGCGCTGAGTGAAGCAGCTGCTTTACAGTTAAACTACACAATAATGTTACCTACACAATCTGTCTGTTCTACAGTTTCTCATTAGGCTGAATGAATAACTGACTCTAAATGTAGGTATTGTGATATAAACTGAGTCTGTTCTACAGTTTCTCATTAGGCTGAATGAATAACTGACTCTAAATGTAGGTATTGTGATATAAACTGAGTCTGTTCTACAGTTTCTCATTAGGCTGAATGAATAACTGACTCTAAATGTAGGTATTGTGATATAAACTGAGTCTGTTCTACAGTTTCTCATTAGGCTGAATGAATAACTGACTCTAAATGTAGGTATTGTGATATAAACTAAGTCTGTTCTACAGTTTCTCATTAGGCTGAATGAATAACTGACTCTAAATGTAGGTATTGTGATATAAACTGAGTCTGTTCTACAGTTTCTCATTAGGCTGAATGAATAACTGACTCTAAATGTAGGTATTGTGATATAAACTGAGTCTGTTCTACAGTTTCTCATTAGGCTGAATGAATAACCGACTCTAAATGTAGGTATTGTGATATAAACTGAGTCTGTTCTACAGTCAGCGGTGTTACGGTCAGCAGTATTGCGATCAGTGGTGTTACGTCAGCAGTGGACAGTCAGTGGCGTCACAGTCAGCAGTGGACAGTCAGTAGTGTTATGGTCAGCAGTGTTACAGTCAGTGGTGTCACCGTCAGCTGTGTTACGTCAGCAGTGGATAGTCAGCAGTGTTATGGTCAGCAATGTTATGGTCAGCAGTGTATGATCCATTATGGTTGTTACGGTTAAAGGTGTACAGTCAGTGGTGTTACAATCAGTGGTATCACAGTCAGCAGTGTTATGGTCATCGCTGTACGATCAGCAGTGTTACAGTCAGTGTTGTTACAGTCAGCAGTTCTGGTCAGTGGTGCATGGTCAGTGGTCTGTACTGATGTTGTTCATTACAACAGACTAGGTTTTACAACTGAATTATACATCAACATTCAAGCCCTGTTTACCACCACAATGACAGAATGACCACACAACGTTCCAGAAGGACACATTTGTGGGCGGAGTTTAAATACACCAATTGAACCAGCTGTTACAGTACTGAGCTCTTACATTCACGCCGAAGTCCGGAGAGGTGGAGCTCCAGATCGCTCCGATACTGGCAGCAGCTAACATCGCCTCCACCGCATGGACACCATTAGGAAGATAACCTGAGAGAGAGAGAGGGAGAGACAGAGAGACAGACAGAGAGAGAGAGAGAGAGAGAGAGAGAGAGAGAGAGAGAGAGTTAACAGTGTAATTGATCAGTCTTTAGACAGTGAAGGTCTCAGAATGACCTGCTGTTAATTTTCCACATAAAGCTATTTTTGGGAGCACTCAGCTGAATTAAATTCTGCCGCATTCGTCCACTCTTAAAGAAGGTTCTTCAAGGGTTCTTTAGTAAAGACAGTGGTTCTATACAGAACCATGAACACTCAAAGACCCATTTGCATGCTTAAATGGTTCTCTGCATGGTGAAAGGGTACAACACATTCTGTAGAACCCTTTCACCATGCAGAGAACCATTTAAGCTTTGTAACCTTTTTGCTACTACATAGAACCCTTTTGAAAAGGTGCTATATAGAACCATATACAACACATTCTTCATCTTTGCATGGCTAAATGGTTCTGCACATAGATAGAACCACATACAACACATTCTCCATCAATGTGCAGAACCATTTAACCATGCAAAGATGAAGAATGTGTTGCATATGGTTCTATATAGCACCTTTTCAAAAGGGTTCTATGTAGTAGCAAAAAGGTTACAATGTCATGTTGTAACAAAAGCAGAACCTTTTTGGTTATATAGAACCATATACAACACATTCTCCACCAGACTGAAAAAAAAATTCACCATGCAGAGAACCATTTAAGGATGCCAATGGTTCTTTGAGTGTTAATGGTTCTATATATATAACAATTTGTCTTTACTGTGGTTCTTCGAGGGTTCTTTAGTAAAGATAAATAGTTCTATATTGGACTATTTCACCATGCAAAGAACCATTTAAGCATGCAAATGATTAGTGTCCTACATAGAACAATTAATCTTTACTAATGAACCCCTAAGATGGTTCTTCGAGGGTTCTTTAGTAAAGATAAATAGTTCTATATTGAACCATTTCACCACGCAAAGAATTTAAGCATAGAAATGGTTCTTTGAGTGTTCATGGTTCTATATAGAAAAATTTATCCTTACTAAAGAACCCCGAAAGATGGTTCTTCGAGGGTTCTTTAGTAAAGATAAATAGTTCTATATTGAACTATTTCACCATGCAAAGAACCATTTAAGCATGCAAACGGTTAGAGTGTTCATGGTCCTACTGAGAGGCATTCATCATTTACTAAAGAACCCTTGAAGAACCGTCTTTTGTTAAGAGTCCAAAATGTACAGCGCGGTCAGAGGGCCAGAGTGAAAGGTTCTCGCTGAGGACAGACAGTAAGATAAACAATGAGGGTAAATATAAGCAGTGAGGTGCCGTAATGGACAGGATGGATATCCTGCTGCGTGAACCGTGTGTAAACAGTACAGTAAAGTGTGTCCTCTTTGGAACCGTGAGCTCTTCTAAAAGGTTCCTACAGCGGTACCGTAACCTGCACACACACACTGTTCACTCATTTTATTGTTTTAGTGCACTTAAGTGTCTCTTAGTGTTTCATTACACCTGTTTCAGTAGCGTTTGGCGGTCAGTCACACCAACACGCTCTCGTTTATGACACTCTAAGCTCTTATAGTTCGGTCTGTCTCACTGAGAACTTGTAGAGAGGAGAGTTACCACTCCGAAATGTCTTCTGGGTTTCTCAAACGCTAGAGGGCGCCACCGAGTGAGTCCAAAATGGATGGGTTGATATGGAGCATTTGAGCAAAATCATAGTTTATAAATGCTTAAACTTTTTTAATGTACAAGAATTCATTCATTTCCTGAACACAGAGCAGCATAAAAGATTTTAACACTGCTGTTATATTTTTAAGAGCTTTTAAACTCGAGTTATAGGAGTTTAAAACGGCGCCTCATGTACGTTCATGATGTCAGTGAGTGCGAACAGCCAATGAGCTGCTCCGCTCGCCAACCAATCAGCACTCAGTAGCAGTAATGCCAGCATTCTGCAGCCCAAAACCCGTTTGCTGTAGAAAAAGGAAAGATACAGGTGAGATTTCTTTTCTTTTTTAGTGAAATTCATCCACTTCTACTTTCTAAAATTAAAGAAACGTTCTGGTTCAGTGATTAGAAACTATTTTAAGTTTTTGTTTTTAGCCGTTGAGCTCCATTCACTCCCTTTCATTGAGGACTCACGGGGACTCACGGGTGCCCTCTGCTGTTTAGCAGTCCTGTTTTTGATATAACGGGGGAAATAAGAAGTGGCCAGACTCCTCATAAACCGGCTCTGGTTTCAGTCACGTGATTTTTCTGTTGTGGCCGCCATATTGGGGACTGAATTTCTGGCTTCGCTGCTCCTCACGAACATAACTAGAGGTGAAAGATGGATAAAATTCCTCTCCTGACTTTGGAAGAGAAAAACGTTTCCTCGACAAAGTCGATAAAACAGGCTGTGGTCCTTATACAGTTTCCCCTGAACTCCTGGCAGAAAGATACCAAATTAGTGTTTTCCTGATATATTTATCTCATACTCAGCCCCTCCCCCTATTCTGGAGAGTCTCTCAGAGCATTTAACAGCACAGAAGCCCACCGGTTCTTCACGTCAGGGTGGGTAAAGGATCTCATGGTGTTCATAAAGAGGTGAAACACTCTGTGATCATAGGAGGGTAACGACATCAGCTAATTAACACAGATGTGATCAATGCTGGCCTTTAGATCACTTTAGCTGATGTTACCAGCCGAGAGATGAACAGTCGCCCCCTAACGGAGCTGCAGACAGCCGGTATAACTTCACTCTCTGTTTCTGATTTAAATGAGGTTTGAATGGAGAAACGTTAACGTTAAATATCAGACTGAATGTCGTGGGGCGGAAAAACGACGCCGTGTTTCGTCAGACATGATTCTGTAAGTTTGCTGGTGCAGTTAGTTCAGAGTTCAGCTCCAGTCCTGAAACCCCTGCACTGCATAACTGTGGTTTCCTGGTTAAAATACCTGATATTATTAGCTAATTAAGCCCTTCTTGAGCTAAACGAGGTGAACAGCAGAGAGGAACACTAAACTGTACAGTGCAGCGGCTCCAAACCTGGAGTGAAAACACTGAATTAAAGGTCTGTGTGTCTCTCGGCTTCCGTCGCTCAGTTGGTGGAAGATCATTTCCGCCACTCCAGAGAATATCAGAGGAGTACTCGATTCAGCTCACTGTAGGAATGACAGGTGTGTTTATATCCATATTAACCCTTGTGTGGTGTTGAAGTGTTTGTTACTCAGTGGTCTGCTGGATCAATAAATCAATACAGCCATAACAATTTATGTAAAAATACCAGATGTGTAAAATATCACAAGTGTCCAGCGTAGGGTTCTCCTTTAGCAGCTGTAGCCAGTCAGCAGCCTCTCCATGTTGTCCACCCTCACACACACACACACACACACACACACACACACACACACACACACTAACAGCAGCCATGTAGGAGGAGAACAGAGTGAAGGACACACACTCACATCATTTTTTCCTTTTGGTAAACAGTGAAAATGAGTCCCACAGACCTGAACACCACACAGGGGTTAATAATGTCTTGTTCAGGCTGATGACTGTACATGCTCTCCTGTGTGTAACTGGGCTGTTGTTTTCATGTAGAGTGTAATGTTTCTATCTTCACAGTGACTTTACAATTTTACAACTAAAATCAAATGAAAATTATATTATTATTATTATTATTATTATTTGTATTATTATTCTGAGACGAACACAGAGACATAGAAACAAACAAACACGCAAACAAACAGCACTGGCATTAGCACTGACCCACTGATCTCCCTAATCTCATAACAGGTTCAGACAGACAGAGAGAGAGAGAGAGAGAGAGAGAGACAGACAGACAGACAGACAGAGACAGACAGACAGAGAGAGAGAGAGACAGACAGACAGACAGACAGAGACAGACAGACAGAGAGAAGGCGTAATGAGAAGAGCTGAGAAAGGCAGAAAAGTAGAAAGAAAGAAACAAAGAAAGAATAAAGAGACAGACCAGAAAAAATAAAGTCAACAGGCAAAAAAGGAAGAAAACAGAGAGACAGAAATGAGAAAGAAAGAAAGAAAGAAAGAAAGAAAAGGAAAAAGAACGAAGGAAAGAGAGAGAGAGAGAGAGAGAGAGAGAGAGAGAGAGAGAGAGAAGAGAGAGAGAGAGAGAAAAAAGAGAAGAGACAGAGAGAAGAGAGAGAAGAGAAAACAGAGAGACAGAGAGAGACAGAGAGAGAAGAGAGAGACAGAGAGAGACAGAGAGAGAAGAGAGAGAGACAGAGAGAGAAGAGAGACAGAGAGAGAGAAGAGAGAAATAGAAAGAGAGATAGAGACAGAGAGAGAAGAGAGAGACAGAGAGAGACAGAGAGAAAACAGAGAGACAGAGAGAGAGAGAGAGAGAGAGAGAGAGAAAGTAGAGAGAAATAGAAAGAGAGAGAAGAGGGACAGAAAGAGAGAGAGAGGGGGACAGAAAGAGAGAGCGAGGGGGACAGAAAGAGAGAGAGAGTGACAGAGAGAGAGAGGGACAGAGAGAGAGACCTTCATTAGTTAAATCTCAGTAAGTGCTCTGCAGCTCAGCTCGACCTGCTTCATCTCTAAAGTGGCCATAAATATTCACACACACACACACACACACACACACACACACACACACGGAAACAGAACTAATGTAATACGGTCAGGCTGGTCTAACAGGACACTCGTCCTCCTCCTTCTTCATCCTGGACGTCATTTATTCAGGATTTCTTTGAGGAACTGAAAGTGAGTCTCCTGAAAAGAATAGAAGCTGTAATAAAGGTAAAGAGTGACTCACTGAACACTTGAGGCTTCTGGGTAATTTTCCATTACGTATACAGTACTGTGTAAAAGCCAGAACTGCATATTTCCACTCAGCCTCTCCTCGACTCGAGGAAGCCCAGCATCATCCAGTACCTGACTCATCTAATCGGTACTTCATTATCAGGAGCTGCTTATTAAATTTAACAGATTCATTCCATCTTATCACGAGATCATACCAGACTCACATCCAGAGTTATGAGCCTATGAAGAGGGGCTGAGATACACGACATCTGCCTCTCACCGTGTGGAGCTGGTGGACATAAAAAACCTTATCCCATCTGTGAAACGTGGTGGTGGTAGTATCACGGTTTGGGCCTGTTTTGCTGCATCTGCCATCATCGATGGAACAACGAACTCTGAATTATACCAGCAAATTCTAAAGGAAAATATCAGGACATCTGTCCGTGAGCTGAAGCTCAAAGAGAACGTGGGTCATTCAGCAAGACAACGACCCTCAGCACACAAGTCGTTCTACCAAAGAAAGATTAAAGAAGAATAAAGTTAATGTTTGTGGAAATGGCCGAGTCAAAGTCCTGACCTTAACCCTATAGAAATGCTGTGGAAGGACCTGAAGCAGCAGTTCATGGTAGGAAACCCATTTTGTGTCCGTCTACATTCTGTGTGAAACTGACCAATGGACACTCAGGAAATCACTAAGGACTGACCATCACGCCGGAAACCCTTCATTCTTCATTCAGTCCACATCGGAGACTCATGAGAAACGGCATACAGAAAGTTTACAGCTGCTGAAGCTGCTGGTTTTGGAAAGTAGTGATGGAGATAACGGAGCGTTTAGATATGAAACATATGAGGATCATGATATATGAAGAGACTTTAAAGGAGAGTTTAAGAAGAGATGAACAGATCGAGAGAGAATCACCTCAAACCACAGAGGGTGAGAGCAGATCATAAGACCTCAACTGCATTTTTGAAAACAAGAAATTCAGGGAAAGCTCATCTGTGGGCGGAGCCTAGAGAGTAAACTGTACAGTGTGAATTACAGTATAAGCAAAGCTGCTGAGCTTTATCTTTAGCTTTAGTGTGAAAATCAGTGACGTCACATCTACAACCTGTTTAACCGGATAGAGAGTCCAAACCTGAATCCGTGTGTGTGTGTGTGTGTGTGTGTGTGTGTGTGTGTGTGTGTGTGTGTGTGTGTGTGAGTCGTACGTGGCTGTATGAGTCACTGCACTCTGAGATCCACCTAATTTATTACTGCAGTACAAAGAGAGAGAGAGAGAGAGAGAGAGAGAGAGAGAGAGAGAGAGAGAGAGAGAGAGAGAGAGAGAGAGAGGGTAATACAGCTAATGGATCACACAGTGTACCACCCACCCACACACACACACTCTCCATCACGTACACACAGAAACACACACACACCTCCATTTACACACAGGCTTGTTTTTATACGACGTCAGGATGTGGAACTGTACATACACTATGAGCCACATCGTCACTGTCGTGATGAAATACCACCAAAATAGCATCAGGAGAGGGAAAAACACACTTATAACTTGTAATGTCAAAATATCTTATTACATATATTTCTGTATCTCTTATTTCTACTGGTCCACTCATTTTGAACACACTGTAAAAGGGCAGCTGGTATTTTCAAATTATGTTTAAAAAAGAAAACAAATAAAAATAGAGAAGCAAAGATTTGTCCCAACACTGACGATACGTGAGCTTCTATATGTAATAATGCGTCCTCTATCCATCCATCCATCCATCCATCCATCCATCCATATCGCTGTTGTTGGAACAAAACCTTGTATCTCCAAAATGGTAACTTTACAGGAGAAGGAAAAAACAAACTGTACTTTTAATGTAAGTCAATGGAACCAGAATTTTTTCCAGGTTATTCTGGGTCGTTTATTTTGGTCCATTCATCAGGAAATGTATACACAATTTAAAGGACGACAGGCATTTTCACACTATGTCAAAAACTGAAAAACAACAAAAATGGAGATATGAGGTTTTGTTCCGACACAATATTCCGAGGACACGATATTACATATATAAGCTATATACACACACATATATATAAATATATATAGATTTGTGTAGAGAGAGAGAGAGAGAGAGAGAGAGAGAGAGAGAGAGGACACATTATTCATATAGAAGCTATATATATATACATACATACATATATACACATGTATACATGTTGCTGCTGTGGGAACAAAACCTTGTATCTCTATTTTTGACATTTTCAGTTTTTGACATAGTTTGAAAATACCTGTTTCCCTTTATATTGTATGTAAATTTCATGATGAATGGACCAAAATAAACGACCCAGAATGACTTGGATAAAATTCTGGTTCCATTGACTTACATTAAAAGTACAGTATGTTTTTCCTTCTCCTGTAAAGTTACCATTTTGGAGATAAAAGGTTTTGTTCTGACAACATTGAGATATATATACGTGTGTGTGTGAGTGTGTGTGTGTGTGTGTGTGTGTGTGTGTGTGTGTGTGTGTGTGTGTGTTATATCAGGGGTCCTAGCGCTAGTTAGTGTTCATTTTTGTTAATCCCAACGTTCGATCCATATATTTGAAAAATCTCGTGTGTATGTAACAAGTAACAGCTGTAAACAAATTAAAGTATTACTGAATGAGTCAAATGAATAAATGAGGTAACACACACACACACACACACACACACACACACACACACACACACACACACACACAGACACACACACACACACACACACACAGACACACACAGACACACACACACACACACACACACAGACACACACACACACACACACACACACAGAGCCAGTCTTTCTTCTTCACTCTGCTGAAAGTTTCAGCGCGGGTGTGATTACACAGGTTTGGTGGTTTCCGCCAAATACCTCAGTACGAAGAACCATGAAAGGAACCATTTATACACACACGTGTATATATATATATATATATATATATATATATATATATATATATATGTTATCTTTATACACACCAAGCAGCCACCTCCTCATTTCCCCACTCACTGTCCATTTTATCAGCTCCACTGACCACATAGTCTCACTCTGTAGTTCTACAGTTACAGACTGTAGTCCATCTGTTTCTCTGCATACTTTGTCACCCTGTTCTTCAATGGTCAGCACCCCACAGGACCCCCATGGACCCTCACAGAGCAGGTACTATTTGGGTGGTGGGTCATTCTCAGCACTGCAGTAACACTGACGTGGTGGTGGTGTGTTAGTGTGTGTTGCGCTGGTGCGAGTGGATCAGACACAGCAGCGCTGCTGGAGTTTTAGAGGTAGTTTTTGTTCACATAGCAACTTTGTTGATGCTGATGAATCACCACCTCCAGATCGGAGCACTACGAGGTGTTTTAATGTCATGGCAGTTTGCTGCTTTTATTATTTATTAATTTACTTATTCAGTTATTATTTCTCATTTTAGCCAGGTAATGTCTTTTTTGTAAATGTTATGCTTTATCACTGTATTGAGTTCAGCTTTGTAGCACCTTAGCATTTTCACCTAAATGAGAGGTGCCCTATAAATAAAATGCATTATTATTTTTATTATTATTACTGATGTATTTTTACATCTCAATTCATAACAGTATATCAGATTTTCTCGTTGTCGTCGGGATACTCACCTACGACTCGGTCTCCTGTTTTAATGCCCATCTTCCTCATCGCCGCGGCAAACAGAGCGACGTCCCGCCTCAGCTCCGCAAACGTCACCTTAACGATCTCCTCCCTCCCCTCCGCTACACACACACACACACACACACACACACACACACACACACACACACACACACACACAGCTGTTAAACACAGTAAACATTATAAACAAGTATCACACATATCAGGGCAACACTAATCAGATTGGATCTGACTTTCAGTGGAAATATTTAGAATAATAATGCTAATAATAATGATTATAATAATAATAATAATAATAATGTGTATTTATGTAGCACATTTCATACATTTAAAATGCAGCTCAGAATGCTTCACAATATAAAGTAAAAAAGTAAATTAATTAAGGCGTCGAGCCAGTAAGGATGCAAAGGCTAGGGCATTGGAATGGCCAGGACCAGGACTGATCTCTTGGTTGCAAATATGGGGACAGTCATGGTCTGGAGGTTAGGGAACCAGCCTTGTGACCGGAAGGTCGTTGGTTCGATTCCCTTTGGCCGACAGTACGTGACTGAAGTGCCCTTGAGCAAGACACCTGACCCCCAATTGCTCCCCGGGCAAGTGTGCTCACTAGTGCGCATGTATGGGGGTGGTTCACTGCACGGATGGGTAAAATGCGGAGAATAATAGGAGAACTGTACCAGCCTCTGGCATGACCAGAACATATGATATGATGGGTGGCCAGAGCCTGTTGACATCGGGAGCAAGTTGGGTCTACATTGGGTCTCCGGATAGATCTTGGCAAGCCTGCTCCTAGAAAGATGGAGCCTTTGCAACACTCTAAAGTGAAGTAAACCGTCTCTGATACAGATAGAAGTTGAATGTATCCTCTTATTTGCCAAAAGCCAGGAATAATCTGAAATCTTACAGCAATACATATACAGCTCTACATATATATATATGGCATCATTTCCCTTCTCCTCATGTTTCACCTGACTGGCTGTTTGTAATAAACGTCACGCTTCCACCTGGACGAGGATTAATCGCCGCCTGAGCATCTAAACCTGCTGTAAAATGCTGTTGTAAAGAGAGTTGAGTCGGTCAGCCTGCTCACCGCTGTAGATCTGAACTGCTCGTCTTGTTCACGGTCATCAGAGCTCCTTCATTACTGCGAGACATTAGCGATGACGCAGGCTGGACGATCAATGAAAGTCAAGCAATTACATCAGCCCTCCTACAGGACACAGACGCTCCAGCCCCAACGCTGCGGCCGCAAATCAAATTACTGCCCACAATTCATTTAGCCCTACATTAGCCAGAGTGCTTCAGTGGCAGCTCCTATCTACGGGGATACAAATCACCCCGGCACTCGCGCACATACCTAGAAACGCTCTCAGGGAGTTTGTCCCATTAAGATAGACATATAGAATCTGGATACCGATATAGCGGCGAGCGGAGAGCCAAGTGCATCTGTAAAATGAAGCTGGAACTTAAAGGCTCCTTAGATAAGATTCCAGGAGTTTTACACAGGGCTGTGACACGTGAAATACAGGGCTGTACATCGACCACCTCCTTGTTTCTACACTCATTGTCCATTTTATCAGCTCCACTTACTATATAGGTGCACTTTGTAGTTCTACAGTTACAGACTGTAGTCCATCTGTTTCTCTGATACTTTGTTAGCCCCCTTTTACCCTGTTCTTCAGTGGTCAGGACCTCTACCTTGAGCCACTGAAAAGTGGCCAGCTTAGCGTAGCTTTGAGTTGGTTGTGTGTTATACTGTTTGATGATATTTGATGTGTGATTAAAGAAAATATGGCTGCTGCAACACTGAATCCTGCCTCCCACGTCCTCCTTGATCCCAGGGTAGCACATGCCGTGCTACACTTGCTGTCCCATGTTTTCATATCACTACCAAAACAAAAAAGAGTTTTAGTCTGTGGGCGGAGCCTTATTTTAGCCACGCCCCTGTATTTTAGAGCAGGAGGTGAGGCTGCATCCCTGTCCCTCATGGCCACGTGGTGAGCAGTTAGATCCCATAGTTTTGAAGTAAATGCGTCCCAAAGTCTGAAAATCAGTGTGGAACATTAAGAATCGCCATATTTTCTGCTGTTCAGCACTTTTTAGTGTTTTAATGTAAAATATGATGATTTTCTGTGTGAACAGCTGTTCAAAGCTGTGTTTGCTGAGTTTCTGAGCTCAGAATGAGCTAAAACTGTCACAGAAACAGTCACTACTGACACATTTGGAAAGTTTGGTAGAGTTATGATTTGTGAAAAAAGGCCTGATCCCATTTCACCCCTCGCTCCTACTACTCAGCCCTGCTCCTCTGTGTTGCACGTTCACGTCTAGGTGTAGGGTGTCCTGATTCTTGTTGAGATAGAGGGGGAGGGCGAAGTGTTGGGCTACATGACCCTCCAATCGGAGGTTTTTCAGAGACTCCAAACAGAGAGTTATGGGAAAAAAAGAAAAACAGTCAAGAAACCCACAAATGTGAGAATTTTCTCTGTTAAAAAAATTACGATAATCATTGTTTTATCTTAGTTTAATGCTGTTTCAGTGTATTATGGTCCTTTTTCATCATAGCAAGTATGAAAAAAATTGCTAGTAGTGCTGATGTCTCGGTAGCAAAATATCCCGTTCCACCTTAAATGGTGCAGCAGTTACATTCTGGCGCCTCAGAACATCAGAACTGCTGCACCGTTTAAGGTGGAACGGGAAAATTCCAACCAGAATCTGGTGAATATCTGACTTCAGCTTCATATCACTGAAGAATTAGGGGTGGGTGATAATAAATAATCACCCCCCTCTTTGAAGGCATATGATGCCCTAAATGTAACTAAAGCCCAGCAGTGAGGAGCTGAACTTTACCCTCCTCTGCTGTCACTGCAGACTGGCAGGGTCGCCTACAGAGCAGCGCTGGTAGCTGTTAATGAAGTGATGCTCTTTTTATTTGAGGGTCCCATTTCAGAGGGAGGATTTCAACCACTACCCCTCAAAAACAAGGGATAGGGATAAAAATAAGAAACGGAATTGGGCCAAAATGTAACAGGATTAAGGTATATCGTCACTCAGAGACTAAAAAGGATTTTAGTCTAAAGTCTAAGATCAGTTAAAAGTCCCAGGTGTGTTCTGGTAAAATGATCCAGACGCTCACCTGCAGCGTAGAGAGCGACTTTGTCCTGGTCTTTGTGTTTGAGCAGGTTCTCCGCGTAGTTCAGCCTGCTGCCCTTAAACCACTCAGGAACGTCTGAAATCTTCTTCGACACGTCCACCACCTGAGAGACAGCAGGAGGAGAAAACTCTCAGAAGGTGGTCTGGAGTTACACACTTTAACAACAGGGTGCAGTTTATATTACAGCTGTGAACCTTTCGACTAAGTTTGTTTCGGAAATATAGAAATCCAAACTCGTAATAAGTTGCAAGGTATTTGCAGTAAAGCTTTACAGATGATCTGAATATCACCTCCTTCAGCTGAGTAATCAGATTCCTCTCATCCAGCAAACCATCTTTACCTTCTGGGAGGCGCTATGGATCTTTAAAAACTAAGAGAACCCGCTTTAAAAGCAGTTTTTGTCCTACACACTTAAAAAATGACCTCTTCAAGGGTTCTTTAGTGACGAAAACAGTTCTATACAGAACCACGAACACTCAAAGGACACTTCGCTTGATTAAAGGGTTCTTTGCATCGTGAAAGGGTTCTTCAGATTGATGACGAGTGTGTTTTATATGGTTCTGTGGAAGCTTTTTGAAAAGGGTTCTTCTATTATTGCAAATAATTTTTTCAATAATAATTCTTTATGGTGCCAAACAGAATGCTTTTCCCAAAGGACTGGGTTTTTATGACATCACAAAAACATTAAAGATCAAAACAGGCTGTTTTGCAGCTTAGTTTGGACTGAAAGGCACATTTTGAAACGTTAACGTGTTTAAATACGTCAAACTCGTCAAATTTTTCCATGATAGGAGCCCTTTAAGACCACCGTGATCAAACGGTAGAGACTCTTTCTTGACCTGATCTCGACTAGCCATGGTCTTGGACTTGTCTTGGACTCGAGGTGGTCTTGACTGCAGCCCTATTGGTACCGTAAAAGTGATGAATTTTGATATGCGGCTCTAGAGCTGTTTAATTTGATCAAATGTGCTCAAAAGGGATCAAAATCCAGTGGTGGACAGTAACGAAGTAAATGTAATTCGTTTCTGTACTTAAGTAGTTTTTTCTGTATCTGTACTGAAGTTTTTCCATTTTGGTGACTTTTTACTTTCACTCCGCTACATTTCAAAGTCAAATATCTCACTTTTTACTCCACTACATTATGAGAAATCTGTCGTTCCTTTTGGTTTATGTGTGTATAAAAAACATAACATGTCAAAACTAAAGAAGAGCAAAGCAAGAACACCAATCAGGGCACAGCGCCCACTTTGTTTTGAGCTTGTTTTGACCTGTTGGTCATACCGACCCAGTGCAGCACACGGTTCAACATCAGTGCAGCAGAGTAAAACTTTGGGAGAGTCTATTCAACATAAATGATGAACTAACCTAACTTTGTGTAAACAGACCACAATATAGAAATATGTACTCATATGCAGTTGTGACTGACGTGTCTTTTTTCTGAATTTATACAAACAATATTTCATTTTATAGTAAATTAGTTTAGGCTAGTTTATGTTTATGAACAGAGACCTACAGATGCAGTTTAGTAAAGGAAACTCATTTGTGAATCTGAGTTTAAAGTTTTTATTAAACTTAAACTTGCAAATAAATCTTAAACTGAAACTTTGCTTGTTTGTAAAAAGTGATTTCAGAGTCACTCAGTTCTACCTGATGGAAACTGTTTGCCTTCAGTGTTTTGTGCTGATGATAATTTTAATAGACATCAGCGTCACTAATTAATGACTCTATTAAAAGACTGGTTTACCAAGAGAGACACTGGAGTATTTTCACCTAAAATGAGTCAATGAAGCGAGTCTTGTTATAAAAATGATAATAGGACATTAAAGTCATAATTAATCTCTCAGTACTTTTACTTTTGATACTTAAGTACATTTGAAGGGAAATACTTTTGTACTTTTACTCAAGTGGAGGTCTAAAGGGAGGAACTTCTACTTTTACTGGAGTAATATTTGACCTCTCTACTTTAACTCAGATACATGGTTCGTGTTCTTCGTCCACCACTGATCAACATTCACGAAACGGTGAGACTCAGATGAAGAACCGCCACCATTTCAGGATAAGATACAGCATCAGGCCTGAGCGAGACCAGATGGTCAGTATGATGATATGATCACATTGCTTTTATATGATTTGATATGATGTATGATTTTCATCACCAGTCTGCAGTTCTGGGCCAGAGGCTGTTTCATCCCTCCCTTGCTCGAGTCCCGACTCGGCCGACATGAAAACTGTTATTGATAACGGATTTAGGCTGCTAAAACTTGTTAAATAATCAATAATATTGGCTGACACAAATCTACACAGCGAAAACTCCAATAGGAATATTTAAATGAGTGATTTACTGACTGACATGACCTGATTATCAGCCTTAAATAATACAGGGTGCTGTGAAAAAGTCTTAGTCCCCTCCTGATTTCTTCTGTTTTTGCATATTTGTCACCTGAGTGAACACGACATCTACAGGGTGTCCCGAAAAAATTAATCTCGTAGTCTAATAACAGCCAATTCTCCCTCAAATGATCTCAAATTTTAACAAAATGTGTAAAAACTGACCAAGATTAATTTTTAATGTTTTTCAGGTTGAAGAACGGCGTTCACTAGAAATAAAGAGGCATTTTGTGTGTTAGAATATCCTCGAACACAGTCAAACGAGCATTTTCGAGAAAATTCAATAAAAATGCACCAACTGGAAAGCAGAATTTGGACACGGCACCAAAAACTCAAAGAGGAAGGCTGTCTGTGCAGGACAAAGGGGTCTGGACGACCACCAGTATCGGAAGATATTACATTTGTGAAGCTGTGAAATCGGTTATAAAATCTACAATCCTTCTGAATTTCTTGTTCGAATTTTAATAAATAAATCTTTTGTTGTTCAACATGAGGCCTGTTTAATTTCGTTTGCCAGGACATGGAGTTACTCAGATACTCACATCTCAAATGAGGTCAATTTTTCAGGACACCCTGTAGTTTTGGGGTTATTAAACTTTTTCTCTTTTTTTTTTTGATACACTGATTTCAAGGGTTTTAAATAGATTTTATGTGTTATTTTTCAATTTAAGTGGATAAACTTTCACGGTCCACGCAGTAGAATACACAGCAGTATTATAAAGTTAAGTATTAAAATATATGTATCCTGCAAAAATACAGTGTTTTGCAATTTTATCTCGTTACCGCAACACAGTCGAAGACTTAGATTTTGTTGTTTTGGCTCCAAGAAAATCAAAGTAAAGCGATTCAACAGTTTAACTGATAAAAACTCATTTTTTTCTCATTAAAAAAAGCAAAAAATGATAAATATCGGTGAGGAGAAACACATACTGTATGTGGACACGTTGCCTTAATGAGAATCAGGGTTTAAAAAAGGCCAAAAAACAACTTATCTACACTTTTAGCAAAAAGGGTTCTATATGGTACCAAAAAGGGTTATTTGGCCTGTAACAAAAGTGGAACCCTTTTTGGTGCTAATTAGAACCTTTTTCAAAAAGAGTTCTATATAGAACCATCTACAACACGTTCTACCTCAATCTGAAGGACCATTTCATGATGCAAAGAACGCTTTAATCATTTAAGCAAAGGGCTCTTTGAGTGCCCACGGTTCTATATAGAACCACTTTCTTGATTAAAGAACCCTTAAAGAACCATCTTTTTTAAGAATGTACTAAATCATACATCTTTTACCTACATGATTCTTACGACACCCAAACATTGATGGACATGCTTTCTGATTTTGCGATAATGACCCTTTTAAAGCCGACCCTGTGTGAAAAAGTAATCACCCCCTCAGTTACTCAGTCAACCAATTAACCAAATCATAAGTGGGATCAATCAGACAGGACAAACACACATTTAGAGGATATCGGGAGGGGGCAAACACTTTTTCACGATACTGTAACTACAGTGACACAGGTGGGGGAGCTGGAGCTGGCGGGAAACCAGCCCACTGCGGGCGGGAGCGGGACGAAGCACGCACGAAGAGAAATCCCGTAAATTAATGCACAGCCTAAATAAAGCAGAACGATCACTAAATCATATACACCCTTAAAATAGATGGTTCTTCAAGGGTTCTTTAGTAAAGAAAACGGTTCCTTATAGAACCATGAACACTCAAAGAAGAATCTGCATGATTAAAAGGTTCTTTGCATTGTGAAATCGAGACCAGATGGTCAGTATGATGATATGATCACATTTCTTTTATATGATTTGATATGATGTATGAATTTCATCACCAGTCTGCAGTTCTGGGCCGGAGGCTGTTTCATCCCTCCCTTGCTTGAGTTCTGACCCGGCCGATATTAAAACTGTCACTCATACCGAATTTAAGGTGATAAAACGTGTTAAATAACTGATAATATTGGCTGATATAAATTTACACAGTGAAAACTCCAATAGTTTTATTTAAATCAGTGATTTACTGACTGATATGACCTGAAATAAACGTCAGAAACAGTCTTAAATAACGTACGGTGCTGTGAAAAAGTATTAGCCCCCTCCTGATTACTTCTATTTTTGCATATGCTTATTCTCACAAACATAAATATCTGGACTCAAGCTGAAAAACTAAAACTGAACATTTTCTCTTTTGTTTTTGAATATGAAAACAATGAAATGGTTCTTCAGATTGATGAAGAATGTGTTGTACATGGTTCTGTATAGAACCACTATTGCTACAAGCCAAAGCCTGGGGTTTAATTCCTGCTTTACTGGGAATAAATGCCGTTACTCGCAGTGAGCCTGATGAGCATGACTGGCATGTTGTTTCAGCGGAGAACAAGGTGTCTGTGAACAGACTGTGTCAGGTATCAGCTGTCAGATCGGCTTGACAGAACTGCGGGCGGGGGCGGGACTAAACGCTTGGGGAGTGGGCGGGGCAGGACAAAAATGTGGCAGCACACATTCTAACAAAGACAAAACAGAGAGATTGCATCACTCCTGTTTTGAAAGAACTGCACTGGCTACCTGTAACGTCCAGGAGAGATTTTAAAGCTCTGTTACTAGTTTTTAAGGCTCTGAGCGACCTTAGAGTCACTAAGTGATTATTTTAAATTAGTACTCAAAATTATTACTCATGATTTCTTGTAAGGCAAGGGAAGTTTATTTATATAGCACCTTTCACGCACTGCTGTCATTCAAAGTGCTTCATATATGAGAAAATACAGAGTCAGCGTTGTTTTAAAAAAAATTAAATGAGAATAGAAATTAAAAACATGATTAAAACATCTTTAAAAAAAAAAAAGAGAAAATCATTAAATTAAAAACGAAATTAGAAATTAAATTAGGAAAAAAATAAAATAAATAAAATAATAAAATAAAGTGTAAAACAATAATAATAATAAAATGTAACAAAAAATGTAATCACTGTCAAACCTTAAGCACTTTGAGCTGTTACTGACATGAAATGTGCTATATAAAAAATATTATTATTATTATTATTATTATTACTACAATTTTCTTCAGAAGTAGGATCAAATTGATCGTCAATCAATATCAACAACAGCCAATTATGAATATGTGAGAATTACAGTGTCACACATGCTGTGCTTTTACCTACATAATCTAAGACAGACGTGAAAACTATAAATTAATTGATTATTTGAGCATTTATGGCTTCTGAATATTGACCCTGAACTACAGAACATGACCTCCTTCATGTTCTACCAGTAAACAGCGCTGAGGTATTTGGATCTGAGATGGATTTCCTTTACTGTGTGGACTCACACAGTGTGGACAAACACACAGAGAGTCTGAGTGACTCAGCTGGGAGAGTCAGGGACAATAAACTGTTTTACATATGAGGAAATAATTCCAGATTACATTATCAGGGATGACTAATTGACAGTGGCCCATCTGACTGCAGTACTTTGTCCATAAATACATTTGGCATCACATCCTGAGTCACATGGGTGTGAGCAATCAGTATCAATAACAACCACTTTTAGCAAAATAGTATATAATATATACCTCATCGTACATCTTGGAGCAGGTGATTCCACAGTACTTCCAAACCTCCGCCCAAAACTCGGGGTAGTTCTCCACGGACCACTGGTACAGCTCGTTATAGTTGGCTACGGAAAATACAAACAAATACAACAAATAAAGACTCATTATCAATATGACAAAGTAGGACGGGACGATATGACAATACTAGTGTTTATTATAGTATCTATAGTATACTATAGTACTGTCTACAGTACAGTGTAGTATACTACTGTATTCTTATGTAACACTATAGTGATTATAGTATCCATAGTATACTATAGTACTGTCAGTAAAGTGTAGTATACTATTGTATTCTTATGTAATACTAGTGTTTATTATAGTATACTATAGTACTGTCTACAGTAAAGTGTAGTGTACTATAGTATTTTTATATAATACTAGTGTTTATTACAGTATATATAGTATACTATAGTACTGTCTATAGTAAAGTGTAGTATACTACAGTATTCTTATGTAATACTAGTGTTTGTTACAGTATCTATAGTACACTATAGTGTTGTCTATAGTAAAATGTAGTATACTATAGTATTCTAATGTAACACTATAGTGTTTATTATAGTATCTATAGTATACTTTAGTATTGTCTACAGTAGTGTAGTATACTATAGTATTCTAGTGTAATACTATAGTGTTTATTATAGTGTCTATAGTATACTTTAGTATTGTCTACAGTAGTGTAGTATACTATAGTATTCTAGTGTAATACTATAGTGTTTATTATAGTGTCTATAGTATACTTTAGTATTGTCTACAGTAGTGTAGTATACTATAGTATTCCGATGTAATACTATAGTGTTTAGTATAGTGTCCATAGTATACTACAGTGTTGTCTACAGTAAAGTGTAGTGTACTATAGTATTTTTGATGTAATACTATAGTGTTTATTATAGTGTCTATAGTATTCTATAGTAAAATTACTATAATACGTTTCAAAAGCACTACAGTATGTACTGTAGAAAATGTGTAGTATTTACTGAAGTGCTATAATGAACTACTATTCTATAATGTGGAAAATAACGAGTGCGGTGTAAATAAGATTAACCGCTGTTTTTCTGAAACAGAAGTGACAATGAGAAGCGTATTTCACGGCCCCTAGAGAAACAGTATTGATTAGCAATATTGATCACTAGGATGTAAATAATGTCTTCCCTGTTTTTACCTCACTCTTAAAAAAGCAATCTTGATCTTGATTCACATCAGTTCAGTAAACTAGCCTTAAGACTGCACATTTAAGACAGAATAACTTACAAACTAAACCTACAAACTGATTGATTTGCTCAAAGCAGGTGAGGGGCGAACGCACGGCCTGAGTGGAGAGAGGTTAAGTGTGTGTGCGGCTCTGCGGTCAGCAGCTGATAACAGAGTCAAGACCAGAGCAGAGCCAGGTACAGATTACAGCAGCAGTGCCAGTTTCAGCAGCAACACTGTGTTCTAACTCTCAGCTTGAGCTGAGTTTTCATTTGAATTTCCCGTTCCACCTTAAATAGTACAGCAGTTATATTGTAGTGCCTCCAAGAAGTTCGCTTTAGATTCAAATGTTTCCATTCCACCTTAAATGGTACAGCAGTTATATTCTAGAGCCTCTAAGAGGTTTGCTTTTGATTCAAGTTTTCAGTTCCACCTTAAATGGTACAGCAGTTATATTCTAGTGCCTCTAAAAGGTTTGCTTTTGATTCAAATTTTCAGTTCCACCTTAAATGGTACAGCAGCTATATTCCAGTACCTCTAGGTGGTTTATTTTTGATTCAGATGTTTCCGTTCCACCTTAAATGGAGCAACAGTTTCATTATGAATTCGAATAAGAATACTAGCTCAGCCTCTTCTACACTGTACGAGTGCATTACACTCGAACTGCTGCACCACTTAAGGTGGAACGGAAAATTTGAATAAGAAGTCAGTCTCATCTAAAGTACATTTCCACTGTAACTACTCCACCATTTAAGGTGGACTGAAAATTTCTAAGAGGAACTCAACCTCAGCCTCATCTAGACTGCATGAGTGCATTACACTGTAAGTGCTGCACCATTTAAGGTGGACCGGATATTTCTAATAAGAAGTCAACTTCAGCTTCATCTAGACAGCACAAGTGCATTTACTCTGTTGCTACTGAACCATTTAAGGTGGAACGGAAAATTCTAATAAGAAGACTTCAGCCTTATATAGACTGTACGAGTGCATCTGCACTGTAAGTGATGCCCTATTTAAGGTGGACCGGATATTTCTAAAAAGACTTCAGCCTCATCTACACTATATGTGTGTGCATTACACTGTGACTGCTGCATCATTTAAGGTGGAACTTCATAATAAGAAGCCAACTTCAGCCTCATCCAGATAGTGTGTGTGCATTACACTGTACGTGCTACACAATTTAAGGTGGACCGGAAAATTCCAACAAGAACTCAACTTCAGCCTCATCCAGATAGTGTGTGTGCATTACACTGTACGTGGTACACTATTTAAGGTAGACCGGAAAATTCCAACAAGAACTCAACTTCAGCCTCATCTAGACTGTACGAGCGCATTACACTGTAAGTGCTGTACCATTTAAGGTGGACCGGAATACTGGATTGGCTTTTAGCCTCTCCCACACTGTTGGTACTACACTCTAGAACGTGCGCGTGTGTTCTAGCCGGTGTCTAAGTGCATTAGCTCTTAGCTTATCCTCCGCTGTGTGTGTGTGTGTGTGTGTGTGTGTCTTATCCCCTAAGCTCGCGCTGTGTGGGTGTGGTTACCTGTGTTGAGCCCGTGCTGCCGGTTGCAGTGGGCCCGGAATGTGTCCATGTGTGTAATCCGTTTGCAGTTGGGGGTCCATAGCGGGTTGGGGTCCTGCAGGATCCGCTCGGCTTTCTCGGCTTTCTCCGACATCGCGCGCGTGCACTGTCACTGATTCACAACTAGCACACTCGCGCGGACGCACAGAGCACGCGCACATAAGCGGCTGGGGGACGGTCAGGACCCGCCTACTTGTCACTTTAAACCCCGCCCCCGGCCAGACATGTTCTGAGGATCCGCCCACCAGCTGCGGTCTCCTTCCGCGCTGAAAGTAGTCCCCTCAGGAGCAGCGCAGGGAAAGAAGAGGCAGGTGTATAATATCCCATTACATTTATTAGGAAATTTATATATATAGCCCCACTTACTATATAGGTGCACTTTGTAGTTCTACAGTTACAGACTGTAGTCCAGCAGTGCTGTTGGAGTGCATAAACAATATGCCTGATACATAGTGCAGTATTTAATAGCGCTTAATTTAATATTTGAATGTTAAATTAATAGCTACATCTAAAATTACGTGGACTTCTTTATTTAAAATGCAATTGACGGAAAAGATGAGCAAAAAAAAAGAGTAGTAAGAGTTCACAACGCCATAGAAGAAAGAAAACATATAATAAAAAGCAAAAAAATATATTATTATTAATAATATATTTATTTATAATATACACTTATATTATCATTATGTTTTAGGTCTCAAAACAATCGATACTTTTAACTATGGATTAAAATGAATGGATTAAAATACATTTTGAGCCAAAACTTTATCACATAACTGTGTCTCAGTCATCAGGCAGTGAATTCATAACCATTTCATGTAGTAACTTTCTGTGAGGGAGCTTTTAGAGGTGGACGTCTGGTTCCTATCACCACCACTGTGAACAATTCTGACTCGGTAAGTTTATCTAGAACGGAGCGTTTCACACCAAACCACTCTGAATGATTCTGTTTACATCTCATTTACATTTCAGAACTTTTGAAAAATCGGTGGACTTCCCCTTCAATATAAAATATTTAACGTATAACCATTATGTTAAAAAATATTCAGTATTATTATTATTATTATTATTATTATTATTATTAATTATTATATTTTTGGTGTTTTTACTGTTACTATTTTTATATTAATCTCTCAGAAGCTTTTGAAAATAAATATCCAGTTAAAAGGATCAATGGGAAAGTGAGGCGATTACGTAATATTTAAATAGTCCGTCATTACATCCAATCAGAGTGGGCGTGCGGGGCGTGTCTACGATCGGCGGCGTGATCCCCACGCTCATTAGCATACCGTATTCTGATTGGCTGGTAAGGCTCGGCTCACATCGGCCGAGTGCGAGCCGTCATGCAAAGCATCGTGGACAGACAGGAAAGATCAGCCAATCAAAAGCCACCCCCGCGGCGTCGAGGCAGAAGCCCGGGCCAATGGGAGTGTGAGGACGGAAGAGTGATTCAGAGGCGTGACCAATCGAAATGCCCCATTCAAATAAGCTCTCGCGAACACGCAGGCGGAAGTCTGCTCACTCTGAGTTCATAGAAAATACATAATAAAAGCCGCGTAATTCACAATAAAAGCGTTGAATGAACCGAAGTTTCTCCATCCAGATCTGCTCAGAGTTACACTGGAGACTCTGCAACACCGCAGAACACACTGACCAGTTCAATAAACTGACTCAGGAGCTGCAAAATCAGGATGAATGGTTTTTTTGTGTGTGTATTGAGGAAGCTCACATTTTCCTTAAACACATCCAAACATACTTCTACTCACCTCACTTCCCATAACAGAAAGAAAATACATTAGAATTCAATACAATTCTACACAGAGTACAATATAAAATAAGAATATTTTAATTATTACATGATATATAATACATTATTCTATTACTATTATTCTTAGTATTCTTAATAATAATAATAACAAATCGCTGCTGTCAGAGCAAAACCTCGTATCTCCATTTTTGTCGTTTTCCAGTCTTTGACATAATTTGAAAATGCCTGTTATCCTTTACATTGTGTGTAAATTTCATGATGAATGGACCGACAGAAATGGCTCAAAATGACTTGGAATAAAGTCTGGTTCCAGTGACTTACATTAAAAGTAAAGTATGTTTTTTCCTTCTCCTGTAAAGTTACCATTCTGGAGATACGAGGTTTTCTTCCGACAGCAGCGAAATACTTATTGTATTGCATTATACTGTAGTTAATTATAATAATGTTAAAAATAAAGTAATAGTAATAATGTTATAATGTTCATTAATTATAATGAACTGTTATGAAATAAGTGCTATTAAATTATAATAAATAAATAATAATATAATAAAATATAATACATGTTATTAAAATCAATGCTATTTTTTCCAGTTTGTTACATTTAGCGCAAAAGTAGAAACCGTGTACTAAAATTTGCAAAAAAATGAAAAATGCCATATATATAAGTGTGCTCTCTGAAGAGCACGTTAACTTATTTTTGCTTAGGTGTGCTCAGACTTTTGCACACTATCATACAATTGTGTGTGTGTGTGTGTGTGTGTGTATTTATACACATACATACATATATTACCATATTATGAATAATGCACAACAATTTCATTTCTATACTATACATACATCATTATTAGTAGTAGTAGTAATAGTAGTAGTAATTGTATATATATATATAATTATATTTAATAAACAATAAAAAGAGTATGCTAGGACACAGTCCAGCAGAGTGGACAGAGCCGCACTGAGCTAAAAGAGGCCATTAGATATTCTTCATTTCATCAGACTTGACACCGTGCAAAGCAAAGGTTCATTTCACAAGCACTCACCTTGACGTTATTCGGATTATTAGCAGGTGTCTGGCTAATAAAACCATGCCAGGATTTCACATCCCTTTATCAGCATTACGTCACTGAACATGTTCGGTTTGAGCTGTGGGTCCAGCGAGCAGGGCGGTTCAGTAAGGGGTGTGTTATAGGCCGTGTTGGGGGCGTCGCTGAGGGAAGAGTTATTTTTATATGTATAATTACAGCTACTCCCTCTAATAGCAGTGTCAGGTCAAGTCCAAGCAAACAAACTGCATGGATGGACGACACTGAGTGTCCAGTTTATTAGAAACATCCAAATACTAGCTACACTTAGTGGCCACTTTACAAGAAACACCAACCAAACAGATGCACTTTGTAGGTTAGCAGCTTCATACTGTAGCCTGGAGTCCTGCTGGTGGCTTTTCTTCTCAGTGAAAATGAAGTGTGGGAATGAGATAATTAAGTCATGGCCACGATGTAGTAAGGCATGGGAATAGGTTAATTAGCTCATTTCCATGCTTTACTAAGGCACGACTTTATTATCATTATCATGATTTAATTAGAATCTCGGCCCTACGTCCTACGTCTTTCTAAGTCATGGCTACCACTTAATTATTTCGTTTTAAGCCTTACTAAGTCATGGCCATGGCTTTATCATCATGGGTTAATTATCTCATTCCTATCCCTCACTAAGTTTTTGCTACAACTTAATTATCTCATTACTATGCCTTACTAACACGTGGCTATGACTTAACTCATTCCCATGCCTTACTAAGCTGTGGGCACAAATTATTTATCTCATTCCTAGACATTACTAAGTTGTGGCCTTGACTTAATTATCTCATTCCCACACCGCACTAAGTTGTGGCTATAACTGAATTATCTCATCCCTAAGCCTTACTAAGTTGTAGCCATGACTTAATTATCTCATTCCCACACCTTACTAAGTTCTGGCTATGACTGAATTATCTCATTCCTAAGTCATGGCTTCAACTTAATTATCTTGTTCCTAAGCATTACTAAGTCATGGCTACCACTTAAATATCTCGTTTCTAAGCCTTGGCCATGACTTTATCTTCATGGGTTAATTATCTCATTCCCATCCCTCACTAAGTCATTGCAACAAATTAATTATCTCAGTTATCTTGAACCTATGTCTTACTAAGCTGTGGCCACAATTTAGTAATCTCATTCCTTCTCCATAATAAGTTGTGGTTTTCACTTAATTATCTCGTTCCTACATCTTACTAAGTTGTAACTACCACTTAATTATCTCATTCCTATGACTCACTAAGCTGTGGCTATGACTTACATGTCTCATTCCTACCCCTTACTAAGTTGCAGACTTGACTTAATTAACTCATTCCCACACCTTACTAAGTTATGACTATGACTGAATTATCTCGTTCCTAAGCCTTACTAAGTTATGGCTATGACTTAACTATCTCATTCCTACACCTTAATAAGTTGTGACTACCACTTAATTATCTCATTCCTACATCTTACTAAGTCATGGCTACCACTTAATTATCTCGTTTTTAAGCGTTACTGTCATTGCCATAAATTTATCATCATGGGTTAATTATCTCATTCCTATCCCTCACTAAGTTTTTGCTACAATTTAATTATCTCATTACTACACCTTACTAACGTGTGGCTATGACTTAATCATCTTGTTCTTATGTCTTACTAAGTTTTGGCCACAATTTCATAATCTCATTCCTTCTCATTACTAAGTTGTGGTTTTGACTTAATTATCTCATTCCTACATCTAACTACCACTTAATTATCTCATTCCTACGACTCACTAAGCTGTGGCTATGACTTACTTATCTCATTCCTATGTCTAACTAAGCTGTGGCCACTAATTATTTATCTCATTCCTTCTCCTTACTAAGTTGTGGTTTTGACTTAATTATTTCATTCCTTTATCTTATTAAGTCATAACTACCACTTAATTATCTCATTCCTATCACTCACTAAGCTGTGGCTATGACTTATTTATCTCATTCCTATGTCTTATTAAGCTGTGAACATAAATTATTTATCTTATTCCTACTCCCTACTAAGTTGTGGCCTTGACTTAATTATCTCATTCCTTTATCTTACTAAGTCGTAGCTACCACTTAATTGTCTCATTCCTACGACTCACTAAGCTGTGGCAATGACTTACTTATCATGTTCCTATACCTTACTAAGCTGTGGCCACTACTTAGTTATCTCATTCATACTCCTTCTTAATGTGTAGCCTTGTCTTAATTATCTCAAGGTTCCTAGACCTCACTAAGTTGTGGCCTTGACCTAATTATCTCGTTCCTATTCCTTACTAAGTCGTAGCTACCACTTAAATATCTCATTCCTATGACTTGCTAAACTGTGGCCATGCCTTACTAAGCTGTGGCCACTAATTATTTGTCTCATTCCTTCTCCTTACTAAGTTGTGGTTTTGACTTCTTACTAAGTCATAACTACCACTTAATTATCTCATTCCTACAACTCACTAAGCTGTGGCTATGACTTTCTTATCTCATTCCTATGTCTTACTAAGCTGTGGCCACAAATTATTTATCTCAAACCTACTCTTTACTAAGTTGTGGCTATAACTTAAAATCTCACTCCTATCCTTACTAAGCTTTGGCCGAGTTAATTATCTCATACTTACTTACATATTAAGTGGTGGCCATGCATTGTTTTTCACTAATATCACCAGTGCGGTTCCTAAGCAGCCCATCTGATGCTGATTAGCGTAGCTGCAGTGCAGGTGGACGTAATAACCTGAACACTCAGCTTATATGCTGTCTGCACTGCTTGTCTGCATGTTGTGGATAGTTTGTTAGCTTTAATGACAACATTTTTTTAATAATTAAACTAAATTAAACTGAGAGGCCGAATGGCTGAGAATGACCTGTGAGCTGTGTGGTTAGAGAAGTGAAGCAACGAGTCCAAACATCATTACATCACACAGAAAACATGAACCTCATGACCAACTGAGGACTGACCATCTTCTTTCGCATTGAAGTGACCCAATATCTGGTTCCAATCTTACCTCAAATGCCGATCTTAAGTTTTAGCACTGGAGCTACAGGGCTAATGCTGCTAACAAGTACCGTTAGCTTATAGCATCATGCTAATTGCTAGGCTGTAAGCTTGTATACTTGTTAGCTGCCTTAGCCTTGTAGCTCCAGTGCTAAAACTTAAGATCAGCATTTGAGGTAAGACAGATTTAAACTAGATTTTGGGTCACTTTAATACAAAATAAGATGGTCAGTCCTCATGTTATATTTTATGTTATCTCTAAAAGTCTTGATTCTGTGGTTTCTGACACTGTTATCTATAAACATGACTCAAAGATGGCTGCTGTTTTCAGGTATGCTAACATACTTGTCTATTTTTATAACGGTGTCAGAAACCTCACGAGAGAAACCTGTTCTAGGTTTATAGCTTTGGGTTCTGGAAAACTTGAGGTTTGTTTTAATCATTAGACCAACATAAAGGAAGCTTCAGGTTGCAACACAATATGATAATAACACAGGCTTTTTATGCTTCTTCAGAGTGCTTAGGCTGCCCAAAGTGCAGCACATGGGCCACATCTGGCCCACAAGGATTCGGCCTGCTAAAAACACCTCACCTCCCACTCCCTCAGCCAATAAGAGAGCACCAACTTTTACATTACAGTATCAAGCACAGGTTTGGGCACCACTGGTCATTTACCATGTTGTTGTTAATTTTCTGAGTAAAAATAAGTTACACACACACACACACACACACACACACACACACACACACACACATATATATATATATATATACATGTACCGATCAGGCATAACATTCTGACCACCTCCTTGTTTCTACGCTCATTGTCCATTTTATCAGCTCCACTTACTATATAGGTGCACTTTGTAGTTCTACAGTTACAGACTGTAGTCCATCTGTTTCTCTGATACTTTGTTAGCCCCCTTTTACCCTGTTCTTCAGTGGTCAGGACCCCCATGGACCCTCACAGAGCAGGTACTATTTGGGTGGTGGATCATTCTCAGCACTGCAGTAACACTGACGTGGTGGTGGTGTGTTAGTGTGTTAGTGTGTGTTGTGCTGGTCTGAGTGGATCAGACACAGCAGTGGTCATAATGTTATGCCAGACATATATATAGGGGCGGCACAGTGGCGCAGTGGGTAGCGCTGTCGCCTCACAGCAAGAACGGCCTGGGTTCGGTTCCCGGCCGGGTGACCAGCATCCTTTCTGTGTGGAGTTTGCCTGTTCTCCCCGTGTCTGCGTGGGTTTCCTCTGGGTACTCCGGTTTCCTCCCACAGTCCAAAAACATGCAGTCAGGCTGACTGGACGTGCTAAATTGCCTCTAGGTGTGTGAGTGTGTGTGTGAATGTGTATGTCTGTCTGTCTGCCCTGCGATGGACTGGCGACCTGTCCTTCCTGCCTTCCCCCCGGGGACAGCTGGGATGGGCTCCAGCACCCCACCGTGACCCAGAAGGATAAGCGGTTTAGATGATGTATGTATAATAATTATTATTTTACCACCAGGATGCTAAAATTTAGAAATAAATAAATAGATAAATACATAAATAATAGAAACTATCATATTTAAGTTTGTTCCCTGTAGAGGGAATCAACTTGTACATGCCACATTTTGCATTTATACCTTCTTAATCTCATTTCTCTTCAAAATTTTCATTTTGAAGTACTTTTACTAACAAAAAGTTTGCTGTTATAAAATGTGCAAAAATCTATGACCCTTCACAACACGTAATCATCACTGACCATAACAAGTGACGACAGGTATGTGTACAAAATTTCGTGAATGGACGGAAAAATCCCTTTACATTAACTTGCCTTCTCCTGTAAAGTTACCATTCTGAGATGCTTGTTTATCTTTAGTACTTACATACCGACAGACTTTTTCAGCCCTTTACTCTCTTCTCTACACTCCTGAGGAGCTGTTGTTTTTTTCTCGCACAGAACCAGCGAAGATCCTTCACACCACCCGTTTTAATAAGCTGTGGACCTTCATTTCGTCTCAAAGAAACATTTTATTAATCAGAACACGTGATTTTTACAGCAAAAGAAGCCGACAGCAGGCATGACAGCACAGGTGAGGATCAAAACATGAAAACAAAACATGTACCAAAAAAAAATATACAGTACAAAAAAAGGGAACCTGATCTAGAACCAGTCTATGCGTTCACATCAAAGGAAACACTACAATCATCATTTTAAACTTCACACAGATTCAGTGCTTTTCAGAATGATCGATAAACCAACCACATTCAATTACAAACAGTATTTGGCACTGGCACAGTTAATCAATATCTACGGAGTGCATGGACAGATGTGACAAACTGCCCTGAAGTAAAACATCTGCAGTCTTTTCCTGGGTTTATGGATATTTTCACAAATAAATATCCATACAAATAAACATGAACCTGAAATAGTAGAAATGGGGAATGTTAAAGTGATAGTTCAGCAAAAATCTAATTTATAGAATTTCGTTCTCATGCCAAATGGAGTCAACCAGCCAAGGCTTGTTTAGTTTGAGCACTGCAGCTATGAAGCTAACATAGCTAACGAGCGATATTACATAATTAAAATGCCTAAATAATCATAGACTTGCCTTAAACCTCTTTAAAGCATTAAGCAATCTCAAATAGACCAGCTTAAGTGGTCTCTGATACTGTGGAACATGTTATTACCTATGAATATGGGCTTCGATTTGATTTTCCGCCAAACTATCGTTTTAATGTGGTGGTGGATGACATTTATTGCTTATCAGTTGAGTCAGGTGTTTAACTCTTTGGACCCCAATTGGCTCTTATGTCTGCTGTGTGTGCCCCAATATAGCAGTGATGTAGTCTAGTGTGTATACTGTGACCAGCCTAGCTAGCATTTAAGAACATCATTAAATACTTAAGTAGATTCATTAACACTCATGAACCATCACCAGTCAATGTTGGCTGGAACAACTGGAACTGCAAAATGTGTGTTTTTATGTGAATATATGCAAATATTGGTGGTTTTCTATTGATATTATGGTAAATAGCTGCTTGTTACATAGACTAGACCTCTGCAGTATAGTGACCACAGTTTAAAACAAACAAAGGGGAATGCAAAAAGAAAAACATCCCTTAATTATTCTGTACAAAACATGAAATGATTAAGTAAGTGGTCACAAAAAAAAAGGAAAATGTTGGTAAAAGTTTGCATCCACTCAGCAAATAATATAAGATAATAACAATTTGGTCAATATGAAAATCAATGCCAGAGGTTCAGCTCCACATACAGCACAAATACACAACACAGGACATCTTCTCTTTCAGTCAATATTAACGTCAATATCTCAAACCGTAATTCATTACAAATGCAGAATGTAAATGTACTGCATGTTGCAAAATGACACATTAATGTACGCTAATGTAGGGGCGCACCGATACTGACTGGAATCGACATGCGTGTACATTTCACAGCGCTGTAAAGTATGATAAAGAATGCAAAAGTTAAAAACAAATGCAAATTTATAGAATTTACCTATCCAAGCTCCACCCACAAGTGTACTCTTTGGTGGCTACTAGTAGCAAGGCTGGATTTAAAATGAAGAGAAATTAGGTTGAATGAATAACTGGCTCTAAATGTAGGTATTGTGATATAAACTGAGTCTGTTCTACAGTTTCTCATTAGGCTGAATGAATAACCGACTCTAAATGTAGGTATTGTGATATAAACCGAGCCTGTTCTACAGTTTCTCATTAGGCTGAATGAATAACTGACTCTAAATGTAGGTATTGTGATATAAACTGAGTCTGTTCTACAGTTTCTCATTAGGCTGAATGAATAACCGACTCTAAATGTAGGTATTGTGATATAAACTGAGTCTGTTCTACACTTTCTCATTAGGTTGAATGAATAACTGGCTCTAAATGTAGGTATTGTGATATAAACTGATACGGACGGAGCCTGGATAGATCAATTAAACCCAGACACATAATGACCTAATGACAAAACAATGCCAGAAAAAGAAAAACAGTATTGGTGCACCCCTACTTAAATACTGACCATTTACAATACTTCATTACAAATTAAAATCGTATAGAAATATTACAGAGATTTCATACCTTGAACAAAGAATAGGTTTAGCAATTCATAAAAAAACAAGCAACGATAGAAGAAGTAAAACACTGGCCAACAACACTACTTTAGAGGATTAGCAAAAAATATATCACTGAGGTTTATGAAAAAGCAAGCAGACAAATTAGCTTTTAAAGAAAAACCCTCACTGAAAACAGTGGGGATGGTCGACTGTATCTTAGGGCCAATAAATACGCACAGAAGTGCTCAAAAATAGTCCGAAAATTTTATTTTACACATTTTTCCCCCTTTTACACTAAATGTAGTCGATCAGCCAAGACATGTTTGGTGTCTGAAGTTTGTTTACACGTATATTTGATGAGAACAGAACAGAATAATCTTCAGTATTACACTCAAAAAGTACCATAATAACACAACAACATCCTCACAGATCCAGATACTACTACTGAAAATGGGGGACGTTCTTCACAGCCCAATTTCTCTCACAAAGCCATGTTATAGAGACAATAAATGCTTATGGAAGCAACAGTTCTGTGAAATAATTCCACAATTTTCTTCTGCGCCTCAGCCAGAGGTTTTAGCACTGGAGCTACGAGGCTACTGCAGCTAGCATGAACTGTTAGCATATCTACACCAATTAGCATGGTGCTAAAACCGTGCAGAGTTGTTCAGTTCATCTCTATTAGACTCACTTATCTGCTTTCTGACACTTATCTTTAAATATGGACTACAATATGGACAAAATCCAAGCTTCAAGAGCTGCTGCTACTGTTTTTAGCTGTGCTAGCACATTGGTCCACTGTTAGCAACATTAGCCTTGTCGCTCCAGCGCTAAAACGAAAGGAGCAAACTTCAAACACTAAACATGTCTTCACAAACAGGCTAAGATAAAAGATATCAGTTAAAAGTTCTAATCACTAATCAATTCTTTACATGTACAAGTATATTTGATGAGAACGGAACAGAATAATCTTCAGTTTTCCACTCAAAAGGTAACGTAATATAACGTAACACAACAACGTCCTCACAGATCCAGATACTACTACTGAAAACGGGGGACGTTCTTCATAGCCTGATTTATCTCACACAGCACTGTAATAGAGACAATACATGCTTATGGAAGCAACAGTTCTGTGAAATAATTCCACAATTTTCTTCTGCGCCTCAGCCAGAAGTCTGCATCTTTAGTTTTAGCGCTGGAGCAAAGAAGCTAGCTAGCTAACAACTGAATGAAAGCTTATGGACATTAGCATTAGCCTTGTGATATGCTTGCCTCAAAGCACATCCCAAATCTCTAATAAACCTAATTTATAACTTAATTTTTGTGGTTTCTGGCACTGTGGACATGTTTACACCATGCGTTTCTGGTGATCGGATCACGTTCGGGTTTCATTTGACCGCATGAAAAGGTGAGTGGATCACGACTGCTGATAAACATCATAGAAACCATTAAAAGCTTCTGCTGGGCTTCATGGTGTCCAATAGTCTCGAATGGGTTGATATCACAGTGGTAAATTATTCTAAGGGTTTAACTGGTGTTCTGGGACTGACTGCAGATGCGTTTGATGTAGGGCTGGAAGATTAATCGTTTTTATTTTGAAATCGCAATTTGAAAGGGTGCATTTCAAATCACATGAGCTGCAATTTTTACTACTGAATACATCATCAACAAGTTTTAAATGGGAAAAAATTTTACGTAATAACATGGTGGCTGCGAACTGCCTGTAGATGAGTTGGACCAATCAGAGGCAACAAAACACCCATGTTCTGTATACGCGACATCACAACCATCACAACTAACAGGTAGTCTGACGCACTCTTCAAGCTTCATACCATAAAAAACAGATATTCTGGTCTTCTTGGCCAAAAAACAGGCCTGGAAATGAATTTATAGAAAATAACTCACAGTACTGATCAGAAGAATTGCAATTAGATGTTTTCCCCAAATCGTTCAGCCCTAATTTGATGGCTTCCTAATGGAATCTAAAGGATGTTCTACACAAAACTAGTGGTCTCTAATGTTAGCCATTATTCTAAAAAGCAAAACCATCAGGTTTTAATCCTAATAGTTCGAATGGTCTTTTTTCAGCGGGGCAGATTCTGAGGTGGTGGATCTTTACCACATTTAACACAAGTGTAAACGGAGTATGTTTACATTACCTGTATACAATTAGGTGAGCGGAAGATTTTGAATAAATATACCCTTAATCAATAAGTAAATAGATTAGACATGTAATAATATATATAATAATCAAACAGTTAAGCATTGACTAAAAGGGAATATTAATTTCTCACTAAGATGTGAAAATATAGGAAGTATTAGGCCATAGTCTGCCCGTTCAGGGGCTTTTCAAAAGCAGGTGAACGTATGATCTTATTTACAGGTGCATAAAAGTGAACTCCATATGAGCCCATATGATATATGGTCCAGTAGGGCCTTGTAGGATCAGATAAACTGGCACGAAGTGGCTGAAACCAGGTTTAAACAAAAAGAAGTGTAGTATGCAGTGAACTTAAGGGAAGCCAAGTGATGGGGACTTTTGAATAGAGACTAATGGAACATCAAGTTTGAGGTGAATCATAAAACCCCAGATAAGGGTATATAAGGTGTTGTTTGGACACTGTATCACACAGTTGGGTCTCTCGAGACCTGCATGCCATCTGGAGCCTTTTTCTCGTTCCACAAACTCGGCATCTGAAGTCTTTTTTCTTTTGAGAACTTAGAACAGTTATTAGTCTAAGTGTTTAGCCAGTATTAAGAGATTTCTTTTTTAATAATATTATGTTGGAGGCCTGGGGTCGAAGGGGACAGCCTTTGGTCCCGCAGATGAGCGGATAAACAATGAAAGATTTAGGATATGGGAGGCTGAAAGTCCCCAAACCAGGAGCCTTCATGCACTCCAGGATGATGACAGTGTCCAGGCTGAGCCTATCCTTTCTATAGTAACGGAGAAAAGAGTAAACAACAGTAAAACGGAAACGGCGTATCTGCTCACGTGCTTTTCACACAGGAAAAATACAATTCCAGAGGGAAAAAAGTCTTAAGATTGTCTCAGAGAAATAAAGCAGATCTCGAGGTTATATTAATGAAGGATCACTGCTTTCTGAACTGTTTCTCCTAAACTCCCCTCAGGAGAAAAGAGGAGATTAACATCAGCGTTTCACTGTGAGACGTTCTGGTGATGAAAGAGAAAAGCGCGAGTTCTCCTTCCGCACTGACAGACTGCCGAGAGTGTTCTGTGATCTAGAACCGAGCTCTATAAGAGAACAATGAGATCTCACACTTTTCTTAAGGAGATATTACTCAGCTGAGACTGGGCTGAGACGAGCCAGACACTAAAGAGTTGAGAAATTGTGAGTTTTATTCCTCAGGAGCCGAATTTCAGGAACGGGAGAAAATGGCTTAAAACTCACTTCGATTTCACACTGGACTTGGAGCCTGAGATCGAGGGAAGGTCTCATTTAGAGTATTTCTTTCCTCTGGGACTGGTTCTCATCTGGTCAAACTAAACGGACACCAAACACATGTTCAGGTGTAAACAGACCGGCAGTGTCAGAAACCACATAATCAAGTGTAGTAAGGATTTGAAATGACACTGTTATATAAACATGGACTGAAGTGAACAGCAGCAGCAGCAATATTAAACCTGCATTTTGTCCATTTTTATGAATAACAGCGACATACAGCATCACGAACCACGTCTTGGATCACTGACTTATAGTATTAATATTTTATTACTTTACCTGTTTGATATAAATGAGATTTCCTGCCAGACTACTGCTTTAATCTGGACAGCGACGTGTTCCTGAATACACACTGCTTTGGCAGGGACTATGGCCGGATTCCAGCTCAGCTGATAACTGATTTCCACACAGACAGCCTGACCCAAATAACATCAGCGGTGACCTCAGGTGACCTTTCCTAAACGAATCAGAGTGGTCAAAACTTATAAAACAGATAGATGGATGGACGTTTGGATGGATGGATGGACAGAGGCTCAACTTCACGTGTTCCCTGAGTATTTACACGCCAATTTATTATTATTTTTTTATAGTACTTACGCTTCTTTATGCTGCTTTACTTTAAGTAAGCATCCTGGCTGCCTTAATGTTTACATTTGATTCAACTTCAAAATATAACATCAATTATTCTTCCTATTAGAACTTCAGTGAACTCAAATTTTTAAAACAGCCCCTTTAAACACTTATGAAATCCTTTTTTACGTTGTATAAGTATTAAAAATTCCAAGGGCAAAAGGGAAAAGTAAGAGTATTCGTCTACGAACATGCTCACCAAACCCGATCCCAGTGCTCAACACACGCACACACACTGACACACGCAGTATAAACCAAAATAAAAGTCCTGATAATCACCATAAGGGAGCTATTGCTACAACGGAATGGTATCAGTATAAGAAACTAACTCTACGGATCTTAGACAGCAATAATAATCAATAACATCCTTCTGTCTGCTAACATGAGTGTTTCAGTGAATTTAAAATATTACACAGCACTGATTATTAGTTTCTATACCTTCATTTTTTTAAAAAAAAGGGACTGAGAATCGGTTCCTTGTCACTAGTCATAAATTATTTAAATAAATTTCGTAAATTACGACATTTGCCTCTGCGTTAGCTACAACATTAATAACACTATCACTTCCCGAGGAGAGACGGACGACAAGAGGCTAGAAAATAAACACAGATTTCACTTCATCCTATCTTTAAAGGGTAATTTATCAACATTTCTGCATCATTAAAGGTGTAAACAGTGAATAAAGTTGTTCAGAGTGGTTTGGTGTGAAACGCTCCGTTCTATAGAGCCAGAATTCACAGTGGTGGTGATAGGAACCAGACGTCCACCTCTAGAAGCTCCCTCACAGAAAGTTACTACATGAAATGTTTACAAATACACGGCTGCGTGTAGGTTCACTGGTAGTTAAATAAAATGTCTATATTTGTGTTGTAGTCATGGCGACCCCTGGTTCCTATCACCACCACCGTAAAGACATCTGAACCATTTCACACCAAACCACTCTGAATCACATCTCAAACACTGAATTATGCAGGAATTTTGAAAACTTTGTGGACTTCCCCTTTAAATGCCAAGAGTGTTTCTACATGAAAGCTTAATCTAAAATGGCTCCCTAATCCCTACAAAGTGCACAAAGTTGTTAAGGTTATTAAAACTATGGCTTCTGCATAAAAATAATACACCATATATCCACTAGGAGGCAGTGCAATCCCAAATGGCTCACTGTTAGACATGTAAATCACTATGTGGGTGCAGAAAGCCTAGTGCACTAAATAGTGTGTAGGGAGCCATTTGAGATTTGGACGAAATCTCAGGATTAGAAACGGTAAACAAGGAACGACAAAAACAATATTTTCCACAGAACGTAAAATAACTGGTTAATAATATTTTTATTTTGTTCTAGTTAACATTAATAAATTAATCTAACGGTGACTGAATGGGCTTTATTGCTATTTTAATATATGCATATTATGTTTATTATATTATGCCTATATCAGAGTAATGTATTAAGCGTACATTTATTTTGTTGTCACTAGTTAGTGTAACTAACCAACCTAAATCTATAATAGTTTGTTTCCAATCTCTGGCTCAGTGAAAATGAATCAGAGCAAAAATAATGACGTTATTAACCAGTTAATAAAAAGCATTTTCAAGTTATTTTGTCCCCTAAAGAGAGGAGTGGTGGTGCTATGGTACATTAATCCGGACTCAAGAATAAATAAAAATATAATTAATTTAAAAAGTACAAAAAATGAGTTTTCTCAATTTTGTTCACGTTTTCTATTATGTTCTGTGAAAAATGCTTGTTGTCATTTTTTATTTTTCGTTTTTGTTCTCCGTTTCTAGTCCCTGCTTTGATCCCCATCACTTTAAACCCCTTCACTCTGGTTCTGACCCCGCCCCCTACCACCGCAAGCCCCTCCTCAGGGCCGAATCCGGCATCCTCATTGGTCGCTGGAGCGCTCGAGGCTGTCGATGACTCTGCTGAGGCGGATGTTGAGCAGGCGGATCTGGGTGTCCAGGTGTTCAATCTTCTCCTCCAGCGTGTTGGGGCTGCTGCCTTTGCGCCAGTACGCCCCCACCGGGCCAGTCATGAAATACACCGCCATGATGAAGCACAGTGGCAGCACCGCCTTCTCCGGGTCGCCCTCGAACTTCCGCAGGATGTACAGACATGACAGTGCGAACAGGGAGACGCGAGCCAGCCAGAAGAAGCGGCCGAACACGGCGTGCAGCAGGTAGAAAAATCCACCCAGAAACAAAGACAGGAACCAGTATGCAACCAGCACGGCAGCCACCAGCAGGAGAGCACGGGCCGGGGAACTGGACACGGACGCCGGACTGAAGTAGTGGGTCAGATTAGAGGCTGAGAGAGAAAGAGAGAAAAAGAGAGATTTAAAGCATTACAGTTGGGTCAGCTAAACATGTTTAAAGGAATAGTTTGGTGACAAATGAAATGTACCCAACTTTTCCACTTCCATCTGTCTATTTTAAATGAGCTCGGGCCCAGAGAAGGTGGAAGCATTTCTGGATCCTGTTTATATATGATTTCTACTTTATGTTTCAGAGTTTTAACTTTGTGGTTGCAACGTTTTCACAGACAGTGGTTTTCAGAAGTGTTTCTGAGCCCATGCAGTGATTTCCACTACAGAATCATGTCTGTTTTTAATGCAGTGCTGTCTGAGGGCCCAAAGATCACGGCCAGCAAATACTGGTTTTTGGCCTCGTCCCTTACATACAGAGATTTCTCCAGATTCTCTGAATCTTTTAATGATATTTTGTACCGTAGATGATAAAAAACAAAAGTTCTTTGCTGTTTTACGTTGAGAACCGTTATTCTTGAATTGTTGCACTATTTGATGGTGCAGTCTTTCACAGAGTGGTGAACCCCTCCTCATCTTTACTTCTGAAAGACTCCGCCTCTCTGAGATGCTCTTTATACCCAATCATGTTATTGACCAGCTGCCAATCAATCACCAGGTGTTTTTTTCAGCATTACACAACTTTACCAGCCTTTTGTTCCCCCGTCCCAACTTTTTTGGAACGTGTTGTTGGCATCGAATTCAAAATGGGCAAATATTAAAAAAAATAATAATAATAAAATTTTTCACTTTCAACATTTGATATGTTGTCTTTGTGCTATTTTCAATGGAAATGGAGTTGTACCTCTGTTGCGCTCTGTAGTAGACAAAAATGTTACATTTTTCCTCTGATTGCGTTTTGGGTGGTGGACCCCTGTGCCCCAAAATCTCTCTAATCGCTGCCCTCCCAGCCATCGGAGCTCTGTCCAGCATTCTACAGGTGCTGTCCTGCTGATTCATTACCACCGTTGCAACATCACTCGCAGGCAGAGCCAGAGACAAGCACGCAGCTGGCACCCTGCATCCTCAAAAAGGTGGTTCTTCAAGGGTTCTTTAGGAAGGAAAATGGTTCTTTGCATCATGAAAGAGTTCTTCAAAATTTGCTGTAGATGGTTTTTGGTGTGTGATGTTAAACTTAATAGAAGAACGCTTTTTGGGTGCTACATAGAACCCTCTGCAAAAAAAGGTTTTATATAGAACCATATACAGCACACTTTCCATAAATCTGAAGAACACTTTCATGAAGCAACGAACCCTTTAGTCATGCAAAGGGTTCTTTGAGGATTCATGGCTCTATAGAGAACAATTTTCTTTACTAAAGAACCCTCGAAGAACCATCCTTTTTTAAGAGTGCATAATTCCCAACTCGAGTGAGTGAGTGAGTGAGTGAGTGAGTGAGTGAGCGAGCGAGTATACTCCAAGGCTGTCTCTTGTTCTAACTTCCTGTTTTGACTATAATAGACAATTAAGCCAAGGACGATGAGAGCACAGAGGAACGTGCGGACCCACGGTGCCCACCCCTCTCCTGCACTCAAGAACCTCTTTCGTCAGCCTGCCCCTCCCTCCCCGCCCCTCTCTCACCCAGTCCGAGCCAGCTTCCTACCTTTGCTCCCTCGTCCTCTTTCACTTTCTTTTGTTTAATTTGTTGCTGGCTATAAATAAACGCACTCCACGGGGTTTTCAGTGGCCTCAGTCTTGGTTGTGGTTCCTCACAGTGCCAACCTTCACATTAACACCCCACAAATGTTACTGGATCCTCTGAATTATGAGGCCATTAAGGAGCTGAAATATGAACAACACTATATCCACTCTACATCCACGCTCAGACTGCGCACTGAAATGACGGCGCAGGAAAGTTAGTCGCTGTTAAGCTTCAATGCTGAGCCTGTTTACACCCGGTCACTTCTGGATGAGGCCAATCCACAGAGTGTAAACGAACTCAAAACGCTTTTAAAACAGATATAAATCTGATCACTCAAACCACTTCAGGAGGTGGACTGAGACGCATTTGAGCCACATTATAGCAGCATAAACACATCCGTCTCTCCAAGACACATTCGACAACCAAAAACCCTCCCAGTACAGCCCAAACTCCACCCAATACAACCGCAATCCCCCCGCTATAACCGAAACCCCTCCCAGTATAACCAAAACACCTCCTGGTACAACCGAAACTCCACCCGCCATAACCGAAACCCCTCCCAGTACAACAGAAACCCCTCCTGGTACAACCGAAACCCCTCCCGCTACAACCGTAACTCCACCCGCTATAACCAAAACCCAGTACAACCGAAATCCCTCCCAGTACAACCGAAACCCCTCCTAGTACAACCGTAACTCCACCCACTATAACCGAAACCCCTCTCAGTACAACCAAAACCCCTCCTGGTACAACCGTAACTCCACCCGCTATAACCGTAACTCCACCCGCTATAACCGTAACTCCACTTGCTATAACCAAAACCCAGTACAACCAAAACCCCTCCCAGTACAACCGAAACCCCTCCCCGTACCATCGAAAGCCCTCCCAGTACCACCGAAACTCCTCCCGGCACAACCGAAACTCATCTGAGTACAACTGAAACCCCTCACAGGACCACCAAAACCCCTCCTAGTACAACTGCAACTCCTCCCACTACAACCAAAACTCCTCGTAATACAACAGCAACTCCTCCCACTATAACTGAAGCCCCCCCCAGTACAACCAAAACCCCTCCCACTATAACCAAAACTCCTCTGAGTACAACAAAAACTCCTCCCAGTACAACCAAAACTCCTCCCACTATAACTGAAGCTCCTCCTCTGTGAGAGAGATAATCATGGATGACGCTCCTGAACATGAACAGACACTACTGAGCAAAACTAACTGCAGACAAAGAGGCTAAATGGATGAACAGTCGGTAACTGGCTGCCACATAACTAGTGAATTTGCATATTCCGTCCCACAGCAATCAGATTTCAGTCCGACTCACCCGAAACACATTTGACCATCAAGTGAAAATGGGTGTGGCTAAAATCTTATCAGGATACAATCCAGGTACAAGAGACATGAAGTGACCAGGTGTAAACAGGGTCAGTGTTATATACCAACACCAGCTGCTCAGACTGCAGCCTAAAACTGACAAAGCAACTCAACTACCACATTTGAGGAAGCCTGCTGGTCTGTGTGGGGAAGTTTGGTGAGGTCAGTCTTTAACCTGTTAAACTCCTTGAGACCACCGGTGGTTCCCAAACGCACTTCCTCATATTCTTCATAACTTTCATATTTCATAAGCTACATTCTAAAGGTGGGGGTCGTATGAGAGCTGTAACTGTCTTCTTTCCAGTCAAATAGATGGGTGATGTAATTTTAAACCCTTATAATAAAAGAAGCTGAACTCACAATTTTTTGTTCTACTGAAAGTCGACCCATTTTTCCACAAATCTGGGCTATAAACTATAAACAGATGGCGTCTCTTCAGTGATCTGCTCTGTAAACATTACTTTTATAAAATAATACAAAGAGCGTCTAAGATTTTTGGCTTTCAGCAGTAAATTGTAAGCATATAGCAATATGTGTATCATAAAACACATGTTCTGTTAATTTGAGGGGAACTTTTAAAAAAATAAAAATAAAATAAAAATTTACATTTATTTCATGCAGTTGCTGAATAATTTGCCTCACGATTTGGTCAAATTCAGATGGAAAAACCAAAATATACCCTGGAGAATAAGAGGTGTGCAACAACATTCATATCTTAACTTTTTAACAGCCTCATAAATCAGAGCATCCAGTGGAAAAATGTACACAAGTCAAAACGTCGTATCATGTTTGGAACCTTTTTTGTTGGCGACAAGACTTCAGAGGTCTGTTAGCTTATAGTGCTGCTATATATATGAGACCCAACATGCAGATTTGATGTTTTCATTGTAGACAAATGTAGTCAATTAGTTGAAGATCTGAAGGTTGTAGGGCTGAACGATTTGGGGAAAATATCTAATCGTGCTTTTTCTGAATAATATTTCCACTGCAATTTAAATTGCGAATATTATCTATAAGGTATCAAGTTAAGGCCTGTTTTTTTGGCCAATAAGTTCAGAATATTAATTTTTTCTGGCTTTAGACTTGAACCCTGAATGTAGTGTGCAGGTTGTGGTTGTGATGTCACAACACACAGCGGTTTGGCTGCCTCCGATTGGTCTAACTCATCTACAGGCAGTTCACAGGCTCTGTTTTATTACATTTCCCCACTTAAAACTTAAGACAACATTTTTGATAATGTAGCCTATCATAAAAAAAAATAGCAGCTCTTGCAATTTAAAAAATTGCGCTCTCAAATTGCGATTTCGATATAAAACCGATAATCTTTCAGCCCTTTAGGGCTGCTTTTTAGTTTTTGCACAGGAGCTACAATGCAATGTACACAAGTATGATGCACAGCTGTAAACGTAGCTATCAACCTATGTTATTTATGTAGCTAACAACTAATGGAGCTAACACATAATGGAAGCTAATGTATATCAGTTAGCATGGTGCTACCTGCATGCCTAAAGGTGAGTTTTTGACTAAACCATGTCGCTGTTGTCGGAACAAAACCTTGTATCTCCAAAATGGTAACTTTACAGGAGAAGGAAAAAACCTACTCTACTTTTAATGTAAGTCAATGGAACCAGAATTTGTTCCAAGTCGTTTTTGGGCCGTTTCTTTGGCCCATTCATCATGAAATTTACACACAATGTAAAGAACAACAGGCATTTTCAAATTATGTCAAAAACTGAAAAACAGAAAAAATGGAGATACAAGGTCACATCTTACAGTCAATCCCCATAATGTCCAGGAGATCCGTCCAGATCTTCCATATCGTGTCCAGGAACGAGTCGACTCCATGGACAAACCTCTCAGTGGTCTTGGAGAAGAACTGAAAGGAGAAACAAATTTCAAGACTATTAATGATCCTGTATGAGCTCCAGTACCAGCGTGTAGCGAGTATGCTGATGTAAAAAAGTACAAAATCTAAAATAATAAGTTTTCTTTGGGGACTATTTTGCCTCAAAACACCCTGCATGTATCCCTCCACCATGAATGGATTAAAATAAATGGATTAACCAGACATTTTAGGCCAAAACCTTGTCACCAAACTATCATAAAACAGTGTCTCAGTCATCAGGCAGTGAATTCAGAACCATTTCATGTAGGAACTTTCTGTGAGGGAGCTTTTAGAGGTGGACGTCTGGTTCCTATCACCACCACTGTGAACAGTTCTGACTCGGTAAGTTTCTCTAGAATGAAGCGTTTCACACCAAACCGCTCTGAACGACCCTGTTTACATCTTACCCATTTAATTATGTGTAAATTTTGAAAAATCGGTGGAGTTCCCCTTTAATACCCCTAAAACAGCTCCCCCACCTTCTACAGTATAATACCCCCACCTTATAAACTGCCCTAATACTGTCCTAAACCCAGATTTCCTTCATACTCGCTTTCCTCAGTACAACACACACACAGTTGTGTGCAAAAGTTTGGGCGCCCCTGGTCAAATTCCTTATGTTGCTGATTTTCTAAGTGTAAATAAGTGAACATGTCCTCTAAAGAGAACACACTTCTGCACATTCAAATGCACGATTCCTATTTATTCGTTTAAAAATAAATATAAATATAAATTATACCCTGTGCTAAAGTTACAGCACACTTTATACATATATGTTAAACTCAGCGAATAAGTAGATACTGTGCAATAAAATGTGCAGAAAATGCCACACTGCTTCCTGCGGAGGACGTGTTAACTTATTTTCACACATTAAATCAACAGCACATGTCGTTTGACCACTGGCGCCCAAATATTTGCAGACAACTGTTCACCAGACGACTCCTGCAGTATTACAGTCTTCTACAATACAATATGGGTATAAAACTGCACCTTATCAAACTCCTTCATGCTGTCACTGCCAAGCACAACAGCACCCGTATCCTTAGGAAGAGCCCACGTGCCCCCAACACATGACTTACCCCACCCCAGGATAAAATGCCCCTTCTCCCTATATATAAGCCAATTATAATATGCCAACCTTATGAAATATAATGCCCCACTGCCTATATATAACGCCAATAACACCCCACCTTACATACAGTGCTTATGAAATACCCCCTCATAGCCCCCTCCACAGAATATAATGCCCCACTCCCTATATATAACTCCAATAACACCCCACCTTACATACAGTGCTTATGAAATACCCCCTCATAGCCCCCTCCACAGAATATAATGCCCCACTCCCTATATATAACCCCAGTAACACCCCACCTTACATACAGTGCTTATGAAATACCTCCTCATAGCCCCACAGAATATAATGCCCCACTCCCTATATATAACCCCAATAACACCCCACCTTACATACAGTGCTTATGAAATACCCCCTCATAGCCCCCTCCACAGAATATAATGCCCCACTCCCTATATATAACCCCAATAACACCCCACCTTACATACAGTGCTTATGAAATACCCCCTCATAACCCCACAGAATATAATGCCCCACTCTCTATATATAACCCCAATAACACTCCCACATCACATACAGTGCTTATATAATACCCCCATAGCCCCCTTCCCAGAATGCAATGCCCCACTCCCTATATATAACCCCAATAACACCCCACCTTACATACAGTGCTTATGAAATACCCCCTCATAGCCCCCTCCACAGAATATAATGCCCCACTCCCTATATATAACCCCAATAACACCCCACCTACATACAGTGCTTATGAAATACCCCCTCATAACCCCACAGAATATAATGCCCCACTCTCTATATATAACCCCAATAACACTCCCACATCACATACAGTGCTTATATAATACCCCCATAGCCCCCTTCCCAGAATGCAATGCCCCACTCCCTATATATAACCCCAATAACACCCCACCTTATGAACAGTCCTTCCGAAATACCCCCTCAAAGCCCCCTCCACAGAATATAATGCCCCACTCCCTATATATAACCCCAATAACACCCCCACCTTATGTACCCCCTCCCCAGAATATAAGGACCTCTCTCCCCATATATACGCCAATTATACCAACCCCACCTTACAAAACACCCCCATAGCCCCCTCTTCCTATATTGAGCCTAATTATAACACCACCACCTGACCCACCACTTTATGAATTGCCCACATGCCCCCCCCCCTTCCACCCCACTCTACAAACTGCCCCATCGCCCCCTCTACCCCCCATCCTTATGCAAAGTCCTCATGCTGCCCCCCCCCACCTTGTGTAGTCCTCATCACCCCCCCACCTTATGAACAGTCCTCGTGCTGCCCCCCCCAACCTTGTATACAGTCCAGTCCTCGTGCTGCCCCCCCACCACCTTATGAACCAGTCCTCGTGCTGCCCCCCCCAGTCCTCGCCCCCCCACCTTGTGCACGGTCCTCATGCTGTCCTCTCCGAAGGCGCTGCTGAGTGTTTGGTACACGCCGCTGGCCGCCCTCCGCAGGCTGTTCCCGCTGTTCCCGCTGTTCTCCCTGCGGCTCCTCCCTCCCTCCGTCAGCAGCAGAGCGCTCAGCAGCAGCAGCGTCACCGGCACCAGCCTCATCTCTGATCAGATCAATCGATTAATCAGGATTTTGCAGATCAAACCGATCAATTACTCCGCCAATGGATCCTGAGCGTGGACAAGCGTCACCCTGCCGGAACCGGAGAGAGAAGGTGCTTCCGCAAGCGGCAAGAAACTCACTACTGCCACCCGGAGGCCGGATGAGGGAACAACCGCTGCTCCAATTTCAGCACCAATGACGATTTACCCCCTGCATCGACCCCCTCACTGCTTTATTTACCCCATCACTGCTTCATTGACCCCTCACTGCTTTATTTACCCCCTCACTGCTTTATTTACCCCTCACTGCTTTATTGACCCCTCACTGCTTTATTGACCCTATCACTGCTTTATTGACCCCTTCACTGCTTTATTTACCCCCTCACTGCTTTATTGACCCCTCACTGCTTTATTGACCCTATCACTGCTTTATTTACCCCTCACTGCTTTATTGACCCTATCATTGCTTTATTTACCTTCTGACTGCTTTATTTATCATTTTACTGCTTTATTTACCTTCTCACTGCTTTATTTACCCCAACTGCTTTATTTACCCCTCGCTATTTCATTGACCCCTCACTGCTTTATTGACCCCCTCACTGCTTAATTTATCCCTCACTGCTTTATTTACCTTCTCACTGCTTCACTGACTCTCTCACTGCTTTTCTTACCTTCTCACTGCTTTATTTACCTTCTCAATGCTTTATTTACCCCATCACTGATTATCTACACACTCACTGCTTTTTTAACCTTCTCACTGCTTTATTGACCCCTCACTGCTTTATTTACCCCATCACTGCTTCACTGACTCTCTCACTGCTTTTCTTACCTTCTCACTACTTTATTTACCCCTCACTGCTTTATTTACTCAATCACTGCTTTATTTTCCTTCTCCCTGCTTTGTTAACCCTCCTTCTGCTTTATTGACCCCTCACTTCTTTATTTACCCTCTCATTGCTTTATTTACCCCCTGGGTAAAACTTGTATCTCAATTTTTTGTCATTTTTAATTTTTCTCTGTGATTTGAGCACAGCAGCTGCCTTTTTCATTTAGTACCATTAACATACCAAAAAAGTAATAAACCAATAAAAATGCTCCAAAATCGCTGTCAATAAAACCTCTTTTCGTTTACCTACATTGAAGGTAAAGACCGTTTTTGCCCTCTGCTGTAAACGTTACTGTTTCGGAGATACCTGTTTTCCTTTGGACAGCGTAAGCGTTTCATTTCACATTATCCTGTGTATGGCTGTGTGTGTGACCAGCACAACGTGATTTAATTCGATTAAATAAATAATAATAAAAAAAAAACAAAAACAAAAAAAAAACACAAGATGCTCCGTCTTGTCCGAGGGGGCAGTCATGGGCTGGAGGTTGGGGAACAAGCCTTGTGGCCGGAAGGTCGCCGGTTCGATCCCCTTGGCCAACAGTACGTGACTGAAGTGCTCTTGAGCAAGGCACCTAACCCCTAACTGCTCCCCGGGTGCCGTGGATAGGGCTGCCCACCACTCTGGGCAAGTGTGCTCACTGCCCCCTAGTGTGTGTGTTCACTAGTGTGTATGTGCACGGATGGGTTAAATGCAGAGGTCTAATTCCTCAGTTGGCTAATAGATCTGTTCTAACAAAAATATTAGGACACGGGCCCTTTAATGGTCGGCCCCGCTGTAGTTTCTCCATCTCGCCAGCAGATGGCGGCTGAGTGAGCGCAGAGCTGCAGAAGCCGCAGAAGGAGGAGATCTGCTCGGCTGGTTTGTTTACAGGTCGGAGTTTGGAGCCGAGCCGCTCCGGACTGCATTCAAGCCCCGCTCCGCGGCTCGGACACTCGCTTCGGACACTTCAGCAGCTCTTTGACCAGCATGGGCGCCTCCTGTGGCTGTCAGTGTTGTGTTTCGGCGCTCCTGGCCGCGTGTTTGTGGCTGAGCGGGGCTGCGTGGGCTGAGCAGGTCGCGCTGGTGGAGGTGTTTGTGCAGCAGGACTCGGTCCGGATCCTGCAGGGGCAGCTTCTTCAGGACAGCCTGGACACAAACCCCGCACAAGCCCACCACAAGAAAGACCCCAAAGAGCCTGACCTGCAGGGGGACCTCAGACTGGTGAGTGTTCCAGTCCACACATTACACACATCCTGCCAGCCCTGACCTCCTGTATGAGTCCTGTTGAGTGTATGTGAGAAACATTATTAGTTTAAAAGGGGAACTCCACCGATTTTCCAAAAAATTCTACATAATTAAATAGTTAAGATGTAAACAGAGTCATTCAGAGTGGTTTGGTGTGAAACGCTCTGTTCTAGATAAACGTACAGAGTCAGAACTGTTCACAGTGGTGCTGATAGGAACCAGACGTCCACCTCTAAAAGCTCCCTCACAGAAAGTTCCTACATGAAATGGTTATGAATTCACTGCCTGATGACTGAGACACTGTTTTATGATAGTTTTGAGAAGATTTTGAGCTTAAAATACATTCATGGTGGAGGGATACAGGTTGTTGTGAGGCAAAGTAGTCCCCAAAGAAATTTTCCACTGTTTTCCCATCATTGATATTCCGTCTCAAGGATTGAATTATTCAGAAATAGTGTGACACCTTACTGCTGTAATGTTAAATGTTACAGCCATGTTAATGGTTACAGTAAGCCTAACTCTAACTTATATCAACCTTTAAAGGGGAATTATACCCAAAGTTTTCAAAATTCCTCCATAACTCAGTGTGTGAGATGTAAACAGAGAGATTCAGAGTGGTTTGGTGTGAAATGGTTCAGATGTCTTTACAGTGGTGGTGATAGGAACCAGGGGTCGCCATGACTACAACACAGATACAGACATTTTATTTACTATCCAGAACCACCAGTGAACCTACACGAGTCTTCTGAGTTTATATGGAATGTTGATGATGGAAAATAATGGAAAATCTGGAATAATAAGTTTTCTTTGGGGACTATTTTGCCTCACAGCGCCCTGCATGTATCCCTCCACCATGAATGGAGTTTAAGTTCTCAAAACTATCATAAAACAGTGTCTCAGTCATCAGGCAGTGAATTCAGAACCATTTACTGTAGGAACTTTCTGTGAGGGAGCTTTTAGAGGTGGACGTCTGGTTCCTATCACCACCACTGTGAACAGTTCTGACTCTGTAAGTCTCTCTAGAACAGAGCGTTTCACACCAAACCACTCTGAATGACTCTACATCTTAAGTATTTAATTATGCTGACATTTTTGAAAAATCGGTGGAGTTCCCCTTTAACATGGAGTAACTGCTGTAGATGAAAGCCTGTGAACTTTCTGTTCAGATCCGTGATGAAGATGAAGGGAATGAAGTGATCAGTAGTGAAGATGATGATGATGACGGTGATGCTGCTGAAGAAAAGAAGAAGAACCCGTGGATAGGAGTGGTGCCTGTCGAGATGGAGGAAAGCAGCACCGTTTCTAACGGCAACCAGGAATCTTTCGCCACTGCTGTTGTCAACAAGGTGAGCGAAGATTAGACATGGGAGTTAAACGTGATGGAAGCTATGATGTCTAAAAACTAATTGATGTGTTTTATTTCTCCGCAGATGAAGAGAGCGCTTGTTTTGGGCGCGTCTGCCCTCATCATCCTCGTCCTCAACCAGAATACAGTCCGAGAGGTACTGCGAGAATCTGAACCCTGAATTAATACACCTGTTATAAACCACAGAGCCCATTTTAGAGGGGAATTCCACCAGTTTTCAAAATGTCTTCATAAATCTGCATAAAACAGTCGTTCAGAGTGGTTTGGTGTGAAACGCTCTGTTCTAGAGAAACTTACCGAGTCAGAACTGTTCACAGTGGTGGTGATAGGAACCAGACGTCCACCTCTAAAAGCTCCCTCACAGAAAGTTCCTACATGAAATGGTTATGAATTCACTGCCTGATGTCTCAGACACTGTTTTATGATAGTTTTGAGAAGATTATGGCCTTAAACTCCATTCATGGTGGAGGGATACAGAATATGCAGGGTGCTGTGAGGCAAAATAGTCCCCAAAGAAAACTTATTATTTCAGATTTTCCACTATTTTCCATCATCAACATTCCATATAAACTCAGAAGACTCGTGTAGGTTCACTGGTGGTTCTGGATAGTAAATAAAATGTCTATATCTGTGTTGTAGTCATGGCGACCCCTGGTTCCTATCACCACCACTGTAAAGACATCTGAACCATTTCACACCAGACCACTCTGAATCACTCTGTTTACATCTCACGCACTGAATTATGGACGAATTTTGAAAAAATTGGTGGAATTCCCCTTTAAAGATGTAATATTACAGCAGTAAGGTGTGCTTTTGCAACAACTTAAAAATGAAAACTTTAGGTATCAGTGGAATTAATAATCCTAAATTATGGTAAAATCACTGTAATACACGGCCTGTAATGCTGTATTAGAGAATGAAGTAAAGGCTCAGTCCCATTTCTTATTTTTACCCCTACCCCTTGTTTTTGAGTGTTGCCCCTTTGGAACTGAGTTACAGGGAGGTGGCTGAAATCTTCCCTCTGAAATGGGACCCTCAAATAAAAAGAGCATCACTTCATTAACAGCTACCAGCGCTGCTCTGTAGGCGACCCTGCCAGTCTGCAGTGACAGCAGAGGAGGGTAAAGTTCAGCTCCTCACTGCTGGGCTTTAGCTACATTTAGGGATCATATGCCTTCAAAGAGGGGGGTGATTATTTATTATCACCCACCCCTAATTCTTCAGTGATATGAAGCTGAAGTCAGATATTCACCAGATTCTTGTTCAAATACTCCTGTTCGACCTTAAATGGAGCAGCAGTTACATTCTGATGCTTCAGGCGTCAGAACTGCTGGACTATTTAAGGTGGAACGGGAAATTTATCTAGCTAGCTACCGAGACATCAGAGCACTACTATTAGTAATTTTTTTTTACTTTTTATGAAGACAAGGATCATAATACACTGAAACGTCATTAAACTAAGATAATTCGATGGTTATTGTTATTTTTAAACAGAGAAAATTCTCACATTTGTGGGTTTCTTTGGTCTCTTGTTCTCCATCTTGCCTGTTTTTCTTTTTTTCTCATATCTCTCTGTTTGGAGTGTCTGAAAAACCTCCGTTTGGAGGGTCATGTAGCCCCAACACTTCACCCTACCCTTGGTGAATGGGAGAGGGGTGAAGTGGGATTGGGACAGAATTTTTCTTCGTAACAAGCATAAAAAGTCGCTACTAGTAGTGCTGATGTCTCGGTAGCTCGCTAAATTTCCCGTTCCACCTTAAATGGTGCAGCAGTTACATTCTGGCTCCTCAGGCATCAGACCTTTTGCTCCATTTAAGGTGGAACGGGAAAATTCCAACCAGAATCTGGTGAATATCTGACTTCAGCTTCATATCACTGAAGAATTAGGGGTGGGTGATAATAAATAATTGCCCCCCTCTTCGAAGATCATATGATGCCCTAAATGTAACTAAAGCCCAGCAGTGAGGAGCTGAACTTTACCCTCCTCTGCTGTCACTGCAGACTGGCAGGGTCGCCTACAGAGCAGCGCTGGTAGCTGTTAATGAAGTGATGCTCTTTTTATTTGAGGGTCCCATTTCAGAGGGAGGATTTCACCCACTACCTGTTGTTCCAAGGTGCAAGGTGACACTCGAAAACAAGGGGCAGGGGTAGAAATAAGAAATGGGACTGGGCCTAGGTGTAACTTTTGGAACACAAGTGTGTTTTCAAATAACACGCACCTTTTTTTAGAGTGTACGTTGAATTGGCTGTATATTAAATCCTTATTTCTCCGTAGATGGATCTCTCACAGGTTCTCTCGAAGCCCGTCATCATCATTCAGACCTCAGAAAACGTCACCAGACTCATCGGAGCTCTGCTCAGGTTCAAAATAAAGCAGCTGTTTATATATAGAGGTCATTTTTAATTCAATATTCCAAGGAATCCGTCTTTTTTGGGTGTAAATAAGTTTGTTCTTTTTTTTCAGAGGTCTTCATGCAACGGCAAAAATCACATACAAAACCTTCCTGCAGAATAACTTGGTAAGACGTTTCACTGAACCGGCTCATTTCACTGTAATGAGGTTGTGCTGGTTTCATTACAGCAGGTGTGTGATATTTCTCTGGTGGGTGTTACAGGGGGCCACTCTGACCCTGTGGTCCAGCTGTGGACGCTCCAGAGGGGGGCTTTATGGAGAGTGGCAGGGGGTCATCTGCACCGGAGAAACAAACTCACCTGTACAGGTATGAACACGCACATCAATAACACTAATATTCATTAGCACATCCGCCTAGCTTGTATCTACAATCAGTGGCCACTTTATCAGAAACACCTATTGCACTGTAAACACACACGGTGCAGCTGTATAATAGGTGTTTCTGATAAAGTGGCCACCTACCTTGTATCTACACTTAGTGGCCACTTTATCAGAAACACCCATTATACAGCTGCACTCTGTATGTTTACAGTTAAAGACTGTAGCTCGTCTGTTACTGTACAGTTGATCAGCCCCTCTACACCATATATCACTAGCTAGGCTTCCATTCACATATTTATGTGCATATTTTGACATATTTAATAAAAAAGCCTTGATAGAAACATCAAACACTTAATAAAATCACCAAAAATCATATGTGTGTAAAATGTATGAGATAAATATGTAAAAATATGTTAAGTGCAAAAGTTTCTCTGGTCTAATTACATGTTTTTGTAAGTAAAAATAAGGAAAAATCCTCCAAATTTAACAAACATAAATGTGCTTTATGTTTTTTTTTTTTAGTTCAACTTCTATTTATTTGCTAAATATAATATATTGGAAAAAAAATAAAGTAAGTGTGCCATAACTTTTTCACATTTTAGTTTTTTTTTCTTCCATTATGTTAAATTTAGTAAATAAACAGTAATTGTGCTTTAAAATGTGCCAAAATATTGATATTTTTTCAAAATGTTGACTCAGCATCTTGAAATAATGACACATTTTCTCAAAAATTGTACATATAAGGTCAGAATAGTGCCTTATTTTCCTGACTTACTATATCAAATTAAATAAAAATGACTTAATTAATTACTTTCGAAAATGTTAATAATTCATTATTTTGATGTAGAGTATCAAAATCTGGAGAAAGTAAGTGATTATTTTAGAGATAAGTCAATATAACATACACCGATCAGGCCTAACATTCTGACCACCTCCTTGTTTCTACGCTCATTGTCCATTTTATCAGCTCCACTTACTATATAGGTGCACTTTGTAGTTCTACAGTTACAGACTGTAGTCCATCTGTTTCTCTGATACTTTGTTAGCCCCTTTTACCCTGTTCTTCAGTGGTCAGGACCCCCATGGACCCTCAAAGAACAGGTACTATTTGGGTGGTGGATCATTCTCAGCACTGCAGTAACACTGACGTGGTGGTGGTGTGTTAGTGTGTGTTGCGCTGGTCGGAGTGGATCAGACACAGCAGTGCTGCTGGAGTTTTTAAACACCTCAGTGTCACTGCTGGACTGAGAATAGTCCACCAACCAAAAATATCCAGCCAACAGCGTCCTGTGGGCAGCAACCTGTGACCACTGATGAAGGACTAGAGGATGACCAACACAAACTGTGCAGCAGCAGATGAGCTATCGTCTCTGACTTTACATCTACAAGGTGGACTGACAAGGTAGGAGTGTCTAATAGAGTGGACAGTGAGTGGACACAGTGTTTAAAAACTCCAGCAGCGCTGCTGTGTCTGACCCAAATAGTACCTGCTCTGTGAGGGTCCATGGGGGTCCTGACCACTGAAGAACAGGGTAAAGGGGGGCTAACAAAGTATCAGAGAAACAGATGGACTACAGTCTGTAACTGTAGAACTACAAAGTGCACCTATATAGTAAGTGGAGCTGAAAAAATGGACAAGGTGGTCATAATGTTATGCCTGATCAGTGTATTCTTAATATGATATAGAGAAGTATTGTATTGTATGAATGTAATGCATTATTTCAGCATAGTAAATTAATATTTCAAGGAAATAAGTAAATATTTCAAGATATTAGGGACTGAAGGAAAAGCAGCCTAACATGCTTTTGCAACATTTCAGCTACTCACATGAATTTCATTCACCTGGAAGGTGTCCCCAAACTTTTGAAAGGCAGTGTAGTCCATATTGTTGTTATCAAAATAAATGAATGTGTAAACTTTTAGATGTCCTTCTCTAAAAGAGTGGATTAAACATTTTAGCTCTTTATTTGCACTGTTTTGTGTTTACCTCTGTATCATATCTGAGCGTTTCACTCTGTGCTCTATCAGAAGTACCTGCAGCAGCTGTGGAACACTGTGGTGCTGGTGGCTCTGATTCTGTCCACTGGGGTCATAGTTCACGCCCGCTGGCAATACCACGACAACCAGTTCAATGATGACCTACAGGTGAACACGCACCTGAGAATTGAATAAGCAAGTGCCCTTCCCTTTAGTGCCCTTCTCTGTGGTTACTTTCCATTTAGCTCCATTCCAGTTAGTGTCCTTCCTCTAGTGCGTTCTCCCTTTAGTGCCCTTTCTTTTTGTGCCCTTTTCCCTAGTGCCCTTCTCTGCAATTACCCTCTATTTATCAGCCTTCCAGTTAGTGTCCTTCCTCTAGTGCACTTCTCCTTAGTGCCCTTCCCTTCAGTACCTTCCCCATTTAGTGCCCTACCCTGTTTAATGCCCTTCTTTGTAGTTAACTTCTATTTACCACCCTTCCATTTAGTATCCTTCCACTAGTGGCCTTCACTCTAGTGCCCTTTGTTTTGTGCCCTTCCCTTTAGTTCCCTTTCCGTTAGTTCCCTTTCTTTTAGTGCTCTTCTTTTTAGTCCTTTTCCCATAGTCCCCTTACCTTTAGTGCACTTCCCTTTAGTGCCCCTTCTTCTTGTGGCTTTCTCTGTAGTGCCTTTTTCTGTAGTTACCTGCTATTTAGCACCCTTCCATTTAGTGTGCTCTCTAGTGCCCCTCTTTTTATTGGCCTTCCTTCTAGTACCCTTCCTTTTAGTGTCTTTCCCTTGAGTGCCATTTCCGGTTTGTGCCCTTCCTTCTAGTGGATTTCTCTTAGGTCCCCCTCTCTTTAGTGCCCTTCCCTTTATTGCCCTAGTGTTCTTAGTGTCTTTCTTTGTAGTTACTACAAAGAAGTGCTCTTCGTATTAGTGGCCTTCCCTTTAGTACTCTTTCCTTTTGTGCCTTTCCTTCTAGTGGTGTTCTCTTAGGTCTCCTTCTCTTTAGGGCACCTCTCTTTAAAGCCCTTCTCTTTAGTCACTTTCTCATTTGGTGCCCTTCCCCGTTTAGTGCCCTTCCCTTTAGTTCTCTTCTTTTTAGTCCTTTTCCCATAGTCTGCGTACCTTTAGTGCACTTCCCTTTAGTGCCCTTTTTTTCTTGTGGCTTTCTCTGTAGTGTCTTTTTAGTTACCTTTTGTTTAGCACCCTTCTTCTAGTGCCCTTCCTTTTAGTGGCCTTCCCTCTAGTGCCCTTCCTTTTAGTGTCTTTTCTCTTGAGTGTGCCTTTCCTTCTAGTGGCTTTCTCTTAGGTCCCCCTCTCTTTAGTGGACCTTCCCTTTAGTGCCCTTCTGTGTAGTTACTCTAGTGCTCTTTGCATTAGTGGCTTTCCTTCTAGTGCCCTTTCCTTCTTGTGGTGTTCTCTTAGGTCCCCTTACCTTTAGTGCGCTTCCTTTATGTGCCCTTTCTTCTTCTGGCTTTCTCTTAAGTCCCCTCCTCTTTAGTGCACCTTTCTATAGTGCCCTTCCCTTTAGTGCCCTTTAGTCCCTACCTTGTTTAGTGTCCTTTCCTTTTAGTGACCATTCCTTTAGTGCCCTTCTCTTTAGTCCCCTTTGCCTTAGTGCTCTTTAGTTCTTTCTCCTTTCGTGCCCACATGAGCGAGTTTATCTCAGTGACGTATCCTAAGATGAAATGGTTCTTCAGATTGATAGAGAATGTGTTGTATATGGTTCTATATCGCACGAAAAAGGGTTCTTCTGTAGTTATGATGTCAAACTTGTAACAACAGCAGAACCCTTTTTGGTGCTATATAGAACCCTTTTCAAAAAAGGTTCTATATAGAACCATATACAGCACATTCTCCATCAATCTGAAGACCATTTCACCATGCAAAGAACCATGAAATGGTTCTCTATAGAGCTCACAGTTCCATTCCCTTCACTAAAGAACCTTTGAAGAACCATCTTAATAAGAACGCCGTCTGTCTTAAATGTATCTGGTTTTTATTTTGATGTTAGAGCAGTTTTGTTGTCGTTTTGTATCTGTTTTCTTTGTTTTTGTCGTTTAGTTGTCTTGAGCTCACAGAGATGAACAGACATTCGAGTCGAAATGGGAATAAATATTTAATTTAGAATTCTAAAATATCCATCAGAGCTCATTTACAGTAAATTCACTCTCCTCAGCTGCGGCCAAAGCAGGACCTGCTGAAAAGACTCTCAGCGTTGAAGACACGAACGTACCGGCAGCCTAAAGCCTGGAGCGACCCGACACACGGTCAGCCTGAGACGGACAGCTGCGCCGTGTGTTTAGAGCAATACAACAACAACCAGGTAACATAAACACACAGTTTCTCTTCTCTTCTCTTCTCTGCTCTTCTCTTCTCTTCTCTTCCCTCCTTTTCTCTTCTCTTCTCTTCTCTTCTCTTCTCTTCTCTTCTCTTCCCTCCTTTTCTCTGCTCTTCTCTTCTCTTCTCTTCTCTGCTCTTCTCTTCCCTCCTTTTCTCTGCTCTTCTCTTCTCTTCTCTTCTCTTCTCTGCTCTGCTCTTCTCTTCCCTCCTTTTCTCTGCTCTTCTCTTCTCTGCTCTTCTCTTCTCTTCCCTCCTTTTCTCTGCTCTTCTCTTCTCTCCCCTTCCCTCCTCTTCTCTTCTCTTCTGTCATCTTCTTTTCTCTTCTCTTTTCTTCTCTTCCCTTCTCTTCTGTCATCTTCTTTTCTCTTCTCTTTTCTTCTCTTCTCTCCTCTCCCCTTCCCTTCTCTTCTCTTCTTTTCTCTTCTCTTCTATTCTCTTCTGTCATCTTCTCTTCTTCTTCTTCTTCTCTTCTTCTTCTTCTTCTCTTCTCTTTTTTTCTTCTCTTCTCCTCTTCTGTCATCTTCTCTTCTCTCCTCTTCTCTTCTCTTCTCTTCTCTTCTCTTCTCTTCTCTTTTGTCATCTTCTATTCTATCATCTTCTCTTATCTTCTGTCATCTTCTTTTCTCTTCTTCTCTTCTTTTTTCTTCTCTTCTGTCATCTTCTTTTCTCTTCTCTTCTTCTCTTTTTTCTTCTCTTCTCTTCTGTCGTCTTCAATTCTGTTATCTCTTCTCTTGTTTTCTTCTCCTCCCTTCTCTCCTCTTTTCTTCTCTTTTCTCTTATATTTTCTTCATACGTTGGTTCTTCTCTTAGATTTGACTCTTAAAAAATGTGGTTCAAGGGTTCTCTTGAAGAACCATCATTTTTAAGTGTGTACTTCCTATTTTTTCTTCTCCTCCTTAGTTTTCCTCTCTCCTCTTCTTCTTTTATCTCTTCTATTTTGATCTCTTTTCTTCAGTCTTCACCTCTTCTCTTTTCTCCTTTCCTCTCTTCTTTTAAGTTTATAGTTTCTTCTACTTTCTTTTCTCCTCTTCTCTCTTCTTTTCTCTTAATTTTTCTTCTATTCTTCTGTTTTCCTCCTCTTCTCTCTTCATTTTCTTCTGTTCTTCTCAGTTTTCCTACTCTCTTTCTGATCTTCTCTTCTTTTTCTTCTCTTCAGTTTTCCTCCTCTCTTATCTTCTCTTCTTTTTTCTTCTATTCAGTTTTCCTCCTCTCTCATCTTCTCTTCTTTTTTCTTCTATTCAGTTTTCCTCCTCTCTTATCTTCTTCTCTTCTTTATCTTCTTCTCAGTTTTCCTCCTCTCTTATCTTCTTCTCTTCTTTTTCTTCTTCTCGGTTTTCCTCCTCTCTTATCTTCTTTTTTCTTCTATTCAGTTTTCCTCCTCTCGTATCTTCTCTTCTTTTTCTTCTCTTCAGTTTTCCTCCTCTCTTATCTTCTCTTCTTTTTCTTCTCTTCAGTTTTCGTCTCTTTTGTTCTCCTCTCGTCTGTCCTCTTCTGTGTGTGTCTGTTTTCTCCTGTTGATCCAGTTCATTAAATCCTGTAGAAATCATGACAGTCCTCTGTTATTTGTTTTTAATAATAATTGTATTATTATTATTTATTAATTGTTAATAATAACTGCCCTGTGCTGTGCAGTGTTTGCGGGTGTTGCCGTGTCTGCATGAGTTCCACAGAGACTGTGTGGATCCGTGGCTCCTGCTGCAGCAGACCTGCCCTCTCTGCAAACGCAGTGTACTCGGTTAGTGAACCACACGCGCGCTTTAACGGTACAGCTTATATATAGACGTAAATCAACGAAGAAGCAGCTCATTCCTACGAATTGTAGACTGTAAAGTAAAAGTAATGAATATGTTTTTAATCTCGACAAATATAACGCAAAATATATCAGAGCCCTTTACGAACAGACGCAAAAAGAAGGTCCGGCTCGATGTTTAGGCCTCAAATGATCTCAGAATCAACGATATATTGACGAAGATATGATGACAATAGTAGATAATTCACTCAAGACACGTCCCTCATGAAGTTTTGACTGAGTTCTCTTCACACAATTCAGTGTAAACAAAAGCAAAAAAGAACATCCAAAGGAAAAATAAAGACAAAGTACTTAAGAATGAAAAACAACAAAAGATAAAAATCTTAAAAAGACGTAATTGAGAGAAAGTGCAAAGTACACACTCTGATAGGTGTGAAGGAATTCCCACATTGTTTGTTTGGTTCTCCAACAATTCTGGACCCTTGAATTTCAGTCTGGGCAACTATGACAAAGATAAAGTGACACTTGTTGAGCTGAAGTGATACGAACTCCAGTATTTTCGTGAACAGTTGTCTGTAAGGAAATAGTGGAATTTGTTTTATCTGCCGTTTTTAGTACTTCCGTTCCTTGTGAAAAGGGCCTGTCATCAGATCAGTCCGCTTGATGAAGAGGTCCAAAGCACAACCCATATTACAAAATGTTCCTCCACACTCTGCATGCAGTTACACATTTCCACCAGAGAGGTCTCCAAATCCCCAAATCTTACATAGTGCAGCTTTAACTAACATAAACATCATCTGCATAAAATTCTGAAAATATTGTGACCATTGAATTTTATCCATTTTGCCAAAGAGAGCATTTATATACACTTAATAATCTGATATCTGCAGAAAATCAGATTGTGTCAGTAACTGGTTACTCTTGTGCAGTCAGATAATGGGGAAACTCAGGGTATACGAGTCAGACAGTAATCAGATTTCTGCTTCACAACCAGCCAATAAACTCACAGAATAAGACGTGACATAAACGGACTGTAAAACTCATGCAGCAACTTTTTTAAAACATCGAGTCATTTTACCTAAAAATATAAACATATATCATCTACACCAGGGGTCGGCAACATGCGGCTCTTTTCCTGTTGCTCCAAAGCTGAATTAGACTTGTAGGTAAAAATAAAATAATCCTCCTTTACAGTAAAATAAAGCTCTGCTGATCGTTCAACACAGTTTAACAATAAATGGTCTTAAACTCTGGAGTTAATGTAGAACTGCTAATTCACCCTTTAACCCTGAAGATCAGCGCAGACTGCTGGTCACCATAGCAACACAGACAACAGTCTTGCCTAGCTAGTAGCTAACGAAACGGCAAAGAGAGAGATTTAAGACGAACATCTATAATTTGGATATAAATGGACTGATTTGTGTTTATAATCACTCCAGCTGGTTTCCTGATACGTTTAATTTGCAACGAGAAACTGACAGACAATGAAAGTGACTAAAAGTCAGTTTCTCATTCGCCACCTTCTTGTTCGAATTTTCCTGTTCCACCTTAAATGGTGCCACAGTTACATTCTGGCGCCTCAGGCACCATTTAAGGTGGAACAGAAAATTTGAAAAAGAAGCTGGAGAATGAGAAGCGACTTCAGCCTCGTAAAAAGTCGAACATTGAGAGACATTTTACAAGAAGCTGTTCTACTTTTGAGGAAAAGTTTCCTGCTGGAGATGTGAGAAAAGCGGCTACAGCTGAGCTAAAGATTAAAGCAGAGCAGAGTGAGTCTGTGTTTTAGTTTATATTATATTTTTAGCCTTTACTAGTAAATTAGCACATACTGAGACAGATTTACAGCTAAGATGGTAAAATGGACATAAAATATTGTGGCTCTCAAGGTGTTTTAATTTTTTTGTTGAAAGGGAAAAATGGCTCTTCTTAACGGTTGGGTTGCGACCCTGAATTAGAAGATGAAGAATATTTAAATCCATCGTTTCGTTGAGCGTATATTTGGTTTCAGCGTTGCTCCGAAAGTGTTATATTGTGTCTTGTGGTGTGTTAAACGCTGCTCGCTGTTTCTGGGACGGCGCTCTGTTTTCACACATGCTCACACTGAGAGAAACGCAAGAAATCAGAGTGAGAGTTTACATTCACTGAAAAACCCCATTACTAAGCTCAAATCCAGCTCTCTGCATCAGATTTCCGGGTCTTAATCCAATCTAAGAAATCAGACTGTGCTGTTTACATGACCACTTAACCTTTTCAACTCCTTGAGACCACCGGTGGTTCCAAAACGCACTTCGTCATATTCTTCATAACTTTCATATTTCATAAGCTACATTCTAAAGGTGGGGGTCGTATGAGAGCTGTAACTGTCTTCTTTCCAGTCTAATAGATGGTGATGTAATTTTAAACCCTTATAATAAAAGAAGCTGAACTCACAATTTTTTGTTCTACTGGAAGTCGACCCATTTTTCCACAAATCTGGGCTATAAACTATAAACAGATGGCGTCTCTTCAGTGATCTGCTCTGTAAACATTACTTTTATAAAATAATACAAAGAGCGTCTAAGATTTTTGGCTTTCAGCAGTAAATTGTAAGCATACAGCAATATGTGTATCATAAAACACATGTTCTGTTAATCTGAGGGGAACTTTTACAAAATAAATAAATAAAAAAAATAAAAATTTACATTTATTTCTTGCAGTTACTGAATAAATTGCCTGATTTGGCCAAATTCAGATTGAAAAACCAAAATATACCCTGGAGAATAATCAGATAACTGCAGAATCAGATTATGATCGTGTTATTAAGTGCATGTAAACACACTGCCTCTCCTCTTTCTGCTCACTGCAGGTAATTTCCGCTGAAGTGGAGCAGCTCTCACTGGTGGATCGGTATCGAGGTAACTCAGCTCACATCTCCCAACCCTGTACTGTACAGCTGGGGCATCACTACAAGAACGAGCCCTGACCTCTCCACAGACTCCTAACCCTCACGTCTGACCTCTGAGGACCCATTTTCCTGACCTTTTCTTTTTTTTTTAAATATCTGCGACGGATTTTAGAAGCATGGGATCCCAATCTGGATACGTTTGTGTTAATGAAGACCTTTTGGAGACTGAAACAGACTGAAAGAGCGCTTCTTTTGGTAGGAGGGGGGTTCAGTCTGTGTTTTCTGAACGCTGCTTCTGGTCGCATGTCTCCCAATAGTCCGTCCCCTGCACCGATTAGCACCGTGCACCGTGTCGCCTCCTCTTACCTGCACTAGCTGATCTGTAGCGCTTATGTTAAAGCAGTTTAAAATCAGACAAAACTGCAACAAATTCTAACAAATTCTCCAGTAATATTTCAAGTCAAAGTTTATTTATTTAGCACTTTTTACAACAGGTGTTGTCACACAGAAAAATCCAGGTCCGAGCCCCCATGAGCGTCGCCAGTGGCGACAGTGGCAAGAAAAACTCCCTAAGAGCAAAGAGGAAGAAACACTGAGAGGAACCAAGACTCAAAAGGGAACCCATCCTCCTCTGGACCACAGCATACAGCAAAACAGTATTTATGACTACGCTCACATTACAAGCCTCATTGTTCAAATCTGATTTTTTGCTCAAATCCGATCTCTCTGACAGGACGGTTCACACTCGTTTAGGTAAGTGACTCAGTTCTGTCATTAATGTGACGAACCGGCGTCCTGAAATGACCCTCATGAGCTCATCCTACTCAGTAACGTCACGTGAATGAATCACGTTCATCATCAGCACAAACTAACGAGCAGAACGAGCTTCGCTGAGAAGATCATTAACTCTGATCAGCTCTCAGCTTCATTATTAGAGCGAGACGAAGGAGAAAAAGGTGAGATGAGCTGCTTTTCCACCGTTTACAGGCTTTAACTTCTGTTCGGCGCTGCTGCCATGGTAGCGCTGAATGATGGCGCAGCGTAGTGGAAATAAAGCACATGAATTCCGATCTGAGCGTCACATTAAGGTCACATGGCCACGAATCGGATACGTATCCGATCTAGGACCACATATGAAGGGTCGGATTTGAAAACATCAGATCTGAGTCACATTAGGGCAAAAAATCGGATTTGTGCCACTTCAGCCTGGTAATGTGAACGCAGCCTATGTGTGTGGTGTGGTGAGCTTCCCCCATGTTGGTCAGTGGTTGGTCAGTGTGGAAGCTACAATAAGAGTATTTTTTTATTTTATCTTTATTTAACCAGGGTGCTGTTGTTCTGTAATAGCTACTGTCCTGAATTCAGTCCGTACTGAAGTCGTCATGGAGACTAAACAGATATTAAGACGTTTCTGTAATACAGGCCCAGGCCTGTTATTTTGGCCGAGAAGACCAGATCATCCACTTTTTCTGCACTGATGTTCAAATCATCTCCACTTCCAAAAGACCTTCACACGTCACCACCACAGCGCTCAGGGTGTGCGGTGTGCGGTGTGCGCTTCTCGCGTCTCTGTGAGCGACAGTGCTTTATTTATTGGACCGCAGACTCATTAGAGCTCACGTCACACATCTACAGACCCGGGTGTCTCTAAAATAACTCATTTTGTTGTTTATTCAAGGCTTTTTCTTTATTCTTTATTTAATTCCATTTTTTTTCATGACTCACTCCAGAATATTGTCTTTACAATGAAAATTGGTGACTGAATCCACTCAAAGAGTGTGTAAGCACTGTGGAACATACAGGTTATGTCAAGTACCTCGGAAGTATCATATTACTTGAAGGACTGCAGTAAGTACTGCAACAGTTTCTGCAGCTTTAAAGAGGAATTCCACTGAATTCTCTGAATTCCTGCATAATTAAGTGGTTAAGATGTAATCAGAAAGGTTCAGAGTGGTTTGGTGTGAAACTCTCCGTTCTAGATAAACCTACCGAGTCAGAACTGTTCACAGTGGTGGTGATAGGAACCAGACGTCCACCTCTAAAAGCTCCCTCACAGAAAGTTCCTACATGAAATGGTTATGAATTCACTGCCTGATGACTGAGACGCTGTTTTATGATAGTTTTGAGAACTTAAACTCTATTCATGGTGGAGGGATACATAATATGCAGGGCGCTGTGAGGCAAAATAGTCCCCAAAGAAAACTTATTATTCCAGATTTTCCACTATTTTCCATCATCAACATTCCATATAAACCCAGAAGACTCGTGTAGGTTCACTGGTGGTGCTGGATAGTAAATAAAATGTCTATATCTGTGTTGTCGTCATGGCGACCCCTGGTTCCTATCACCACCACTGTAAAGACATCTGAACCATTTCACACCAAACCACTCTGAATCTCTCTGTTTACGTCTCAAACACTGGATTTTAGAGGAGTTTTGAAGAATCAGCGAGATTCTCTTTAAACTGCTGCAGAGTTTCTGTTTTAACTACGTAAATATTGATAAGACCTTTTATTTCATTCTGGAACTGAATCTGCCGGTCAGGCAGAGTTATAGGTCAGCATGTACATATAAGCCTTATTTCAATACTTTGTTTAACATGCCTTCACTAACGTCAGCTCGTTACACAAGTGGCCTCTGAATAAGTGAAGAGGGGACAGCGCGGAGTGCTTTTAAGGCCCGGTTGGTGTTGCCAGATTGGGCAGGTTCAAGCCAAATTGGGCAGAGCTTGGTTGTTTTGGTGGGGAAGAAAGGGTTTGGCGGGTGGACAAAATGTGGGCCGGGTTTTCATTATTTTGGCAGCTTTTAAAAAGTTTATCTCTGTTGTCGGAAGAAAACCTTGTATCTCTAAAATGGTAACTTTACAGGAGAAGGAAAAAACCTACTTTACTTTTAATGTAAGTCAATGGAACCAGACTTTTCTCCAAGTCATTTTGGGTCGTTTCTTTTGGTCCATTCATCATGAAATTTACAAACAATGTAAAGAACAACAGGCATTTTCAAATTATGTCAAAAACCAAAAAACAGAAAAAATAGAGATATAAGGTCACATCTTACAGTCAATCCCCATAATGTCCAGGAGATCTTCCATATCGTGTCCAGGAGATCTTCCATATCGTGTCCAGGAACGAGTCGACTCCATGGACAAACCTCTCAGTGGTCCCAAAAATGGAGATACGAGGTTTTGTTTTCCGACAGCAGTAATATGCAGGTAATAAACTGCATTACTTGATAATGCAGCTGAAATTTTATAGGCCTACACATCAAATCAGCTATCAAAACTTTTAGTTCCTCCTGTGTAGACAGCCCATGTCTATCGTTTGCTGTCAAGTTCAGCGATCAATGTGCCCAGTCTATGACTTACATGATGGATGTGTGTTTGGTTCTGTGGTTCTAATACAGCAAAGATTATCAACTTCACATCAGGGTTATTACAGCTCACTAACACTATCACTAAAATCACCAAAAACTAAATCAAAACTATAAATGTTCTCTAAACACTCTCAGAAATAAAGGCACTAAACTGTCTCTGGGTCAGTTCCCCTCTTGTCACTGGGGTGGGACCCTCAATAACTGAACCATAATCCACTGAAATGATATGTTCTAAGCTGTACTGACTCCACACACCCCGTCTCGTCTCCAGGCTTTTATTTTACTGTTCTGTTTTAAAACATTCGGTTATGAAAAGGTACAAATACGAACTTTTCACCTGGAAAAACTTATTTAAGGTTCACAATCAGACCTTAAAACCACTGTTGGAGCTTTGAGGGAACATTTACACTGTTTGTACCTTGATGAATGAAAATGTACCTGAACAGAACCTTCATTTCTAACAGTGAAAAAGTAAAACAAAATAGAATTACTGAGAAAAAACCTTTTAGTTTTTTCAGTGTGAAAAAGAGTTTAGAAGCTCCTCTGTTTCTGGTCTTTAAGGAAAGCTGGAGCTGATTTTTCTCCTTATTTTATTCTACTTTTAATAAAATAAATACTATCACAGCGTTTATCATAATACTAAAAACTAAAACTAAATAAAAACTAAACTAAAGCTTAACTTAAGACTAGTACTGCACCCTTAAGCCTAAACTGAAATTAAAAAACCAAAGTGGGAAAAACTAAAAAAAAAAAATTTATGAAATTTAATTAATGAAATATTAAAAACTAAAATGGTTCTTTAAGGGTTCTTTAGTAAAGAACCATTAAACTTTTGGATAATTAAAAGGTTCTTTGCATCATGAAAGGGTTCTTCAGAATTTGCTGTAGATGGTTCAATAAAAAACATTTTGAAAAGGGTTCTATATAGCACCCAAAAGGGTTCTTGTCACGATGTCAAGCTTTTAACAATAGTACAACCATCTGCAGCACATTCTCCATCAATCTGGAGAACCCTTGAATGATGCAAAGGACCCTTCAGTCATGCAAAGGGTTCTCAGAGTGTTTACTATTTATAGAACTATTTTCTTTACTAAAGAACCCTTGAAGAACCATCTTTATTGTAAAAAGTAAACGTGAATAGTCGTGCCACCCCTAGTGTGCACTCGATCTCTAACAAGTTCGCTTCAGCTAGGATAACAGTATTTTTAATAAAAATGGTTCTTCAAGGGTTCTTGTAAAGGGAATTGTTCTATTTAGAACCCTGAGTTCTATATATAACCATTTGCTTAAAGGGTTCTTTGCTTGGTAAAATGGTTCTTCAGATTGATGGTTGTGTTGTATGTGGTTCTATATGGCACCAAAAAGGGTTCCACTATTGTCACAATGTCAAGCTGGTTATAATAGAAGAACGCTTTTCGGTTTTATATAGAACCCTAATTTTACATAGAACCATGTCAAACACATTCTCCATCAACCTGAAGAACAATTTCACCATGCAAAGAACCATTTAAGCATGCAAATGGTTCTTTGAGTGTTCATAGAACCACTGTTTTACTAAAGAACCCTTAAAGAACCATCTTTTTTTTTAGGAGTGTAGCAGAACGGGGAGGGCATGTTGAAATGAGTAGTAAAGAAAATGGTTCTATAAACAACAATGAACACTCAAAGAACCCTTTGCATGATTAAAGGGTTCTTTGCATCACAAAAGGGTTCTTAAGAATGTGCTGTAATAGTTGTATGTAGAACCTTTTTGAAAAATTCTACATAGCACCCAAAAAGGTTCTTTTATTGTTATGTCAAGCTTGTACAGTAACAATAGAAGAACCCTTTTTAAGCGTTCTGTATAGAACCATCTACAGCACATTCTCCATCAATCTTCCCCATCTTTTATCATGCAAAGGGTTCTCAGAGTGTTCACTATTTATAGAACTATTTTCTTTACTAAAGAACCCTTGAAGAACCATCTTTTTTAAGATTGTAGGAATTAAAGGCGATTAGTCGTGCCACCCCTAGTGCACGCTCGATCCCTCATACAGTACATTTAAAAAAAAAAGGTTCTTGTAAAGGGAATGGTTCTATTTAGAACCATGTCATGCATAAATGGTTCTGTGCATGGTTAAATGGCTCTTCAGATTGATGGAGAATGTGTTGTATATGGTTCTGTATTGCACCAAAATGGGTTCTACTATTGTTATGATGTCAAGCTTCTAACAATTGGTGCTATATAGAACCATATACAGCACATTCTCCATCAATCTGAAGAGCCATTTAATGATGCAAAGATCATGCAAAAGGTTCTTTGAGTGTCCATGGTTCTACCTATAACCACTGTCTTTACTAAAGAACCCTTAAAGAACCATCTTTTTCAGGAGTGCAGCGGAACGGAGAGGCCGAAATGGATGAAGGCATGTTAAAATGAGTATTGCAGGTTCTCACAAACACATCAGAACCACCTGGAAAAGTCTTAAAAACAGTATTTATTGTTATTAATTTCAATTCTTTTCATTTCTGAAGCTCAAAAAACGATGAAACGCTTCTGTTGTTTATCACAACATGTTCTCTTGCGTCTGCTGTGCATGTGGAGAGGACAGACACTGGAAGCCTGTAGCTGCAGAGAGAAACCAGCACTTCACCTGCTGAGATCAGCACATGTTGCTGCTTATTTAACCCAAACTGTACCTTTAATCCCTCACACAGGACATAAAACTGACCCGGAGAGTCTTTAGCACTAGCAGCGCCGCCCCCTCGGCGTAAGGCGCTGTGGAGCTCGCGGTCACTCTGCACATCATCTCTCCAAACTCATTTTCTGTCTCCTTCTTCTGTCAGTACTTTGTACAAAGCTTTGCTTCTGTTGAAATAAACTTACTCGTTACTTCATGGCATAAAAAGCGTCTCTCTGCTGCCCTTTTCACTTTGGTTCATGTTGTCCTTTCAGGACGTTTATTTTGGAAGGAAGAAAGAAAGAAAGAAAGAAAATATTCTGGTTCCCTTTCAGACGCACTGAACGTTCTAAACTCAAAATGGTTACAAATCAGAACAGCTTCAGGAAATAAATCAATGGAACGTATTACAACGTCTTAAAAAAAAAAAAGTAAAGGCCGGTAAACGGAGCGTCTGGATGTTCCTTAGATCATATCGTCGCTGTCGAATCAAAACCTCTGCATTTATTTATTAATTAATTAATTTATTTATATATATCGTTTATATATCGATGAGTAGGTGAATAGAAATGCTCCAAAATTATGTCTTTTAATTAATGTGTGTTATATTTTAGATGTTTTTCCCCTTTTCTTTTGAAGATGTGAGGTTTTGTTACCACGGCGACGACATACGTATTTAATGGGTGCTACACTCAGTATCTAGTACGTGGAGCATCCTCCATCTCCTCTAAATCTCTCGGATTATTTATAATATTAACTGTATCCAGTCCAGTCTGGTGCGCAGTCAGCATTGTTTTTCTCCGTCTCAGGACGGGATCATGCCTTTGTTCCTCTTCCTGTCCGCCATGGCTCGGCGATTGTGATTGGCTCCCCGGCTCTTGTTCATTTCCTTCCTGCGCCGATCCACAACGGTTTCCTGCGTCTGGCCCCGCCCCTTAGGTCCGCCCACCACATGACTCTGAGGGGGCAGTCTGTAGCTGTTGGACAAAAAGATCAAACGAAAAAAAGGTCAGTCTGCCCATTGGGGGTCGGCAATATGACAATATGTTATAATTATCGTGATACTTTACACCACAATATACTGCGTATCGCATATCGACCGATTCAGTACAAGGAGAATATAATTAGTTCTGTTTAACTGTATTTAGTGTAACGGCGTCTGAAACCTTGAACAAACATCACTAATCATAATTTTTCATGGTACTTTAATATGCGGCACTACTAGTTCTGTTTTTTCTGTTCCAACTTATTGTGATGCACATTGTGTATCGTGAACATGTCTTTAAGTATCGTGATGTTATACAACCCCATTTCCAAAAAAAGTTGGGACGCTGTGCAGAATGTAAATAAAAATAGAACGCGATGATGTGCAAATCAGAGACAACAAATCAAATGTTTAACTGAGAAATTGTATTGTTTTTTTTTAAAATATTCGCCTATTTTGAATTTGATGCCAACAACACGTTCCAAAAAAGTTGGGACGGGGGCCTGTTTACCACTGTGTTTCATCACCTCTTCTTTAACAACACTCTGTAAGCGTTTGGGAACTGAGGAGACACTGCTGTAGATTAGAAAGTGAAATGTTTTCCATTCTTGTTTGATACAGGATTTCAGCTGCTCATCAGTTCAGGGGCTCATTTGCTGTATTTTTCATTTAATAATGTACCAAATGTTCTCAGTGGTTACAGATCTGGACTGCAGGCAGGTCAGTTTAGCACCCGGACTCTTTTAATACAGAGCAACGCTGCTGTAATACATGCAGAATGTGGTTTGATATTGTCTTACTGAAATAATCAAGGCCTTCCCTGAAAAAGACGTCGTCTGGATGGCAGCATATGTTGCCAAAACATGTACATATCGTTCAGCATTAATGGTGCCTTCACAGATGAGCACGTCACCCATGCCATGTGCACTAATGCCCCCCTACACCATCATGAATACTGGCTTTTGAACTGTGCACTGATAACAAGCTGAGTGGTCTTTAGTTCAGAGATTTCCAAAAAGAATTTCAAATGTTGATTCGTCTGACCAGTGGACACTTTTCCACTTCCCCTCAGCCCATTTTAAATCAGCTCTGACCCAGAGAAGGTGGCAGCATTTCTGGATCCTGTTTATATTTGGTTTCTTCTTTGCATTTTAGAGTTTTAACTTGCATTTATGGATGCAGTGATGAACTGTTTTCACAGACAGTGGTTTTCAGAAGTGTTTCTGAGCTCATGCAGTGATTTCCACTACAGAATCATGTCTGTTTTTAATGCAGTGCTGCCTGAGGGCCCAAAGATCACGGCCAGTAAATACTGGTTTTTGGCCTCGTCCCTCACATACAGAGATTTCTTTTAGAGACTCTTTTAATGATATTATGTACCGTAGATGATGAAAGGCAGAAGTTCTTTCCTGTTTTATGTTGAGAAACGTTTTTCTTGAATTGTTGCACTATTTGATGGTGCAGTCTTTCACAGAGTGGTGAACCCCTCCTCATCTTTACTTCTGAAAGACTCCGCCTCTCTGAGATGCTCTTTTATACCCAATCATGTTACTGACCTGTTGCCAATCAACCACCAGGTGTTTTTTAGCATTACACAACTTTACCAGCCTTTTGTTCCCCCGTCCCAACTTTTTGGGAACGTGTTGCTGCCATCAAATTCAAAATATGTTTCAAAAACTATAAAATTGCTCAGTTTCAACATTTCATATGTTGTCTTTGTACAATTTTCAATAAAATATATGGTTTAAATGATTTGCACATTGCATTTTGTTTTTATTTACATTTTGCAGTGTCCCAACTTTTCTTGGAAATGGGGTTGTATTTTTGCTATATGGCCCATCCCATAGATATCCATTCCTCGATGCCACGTTGTCTGTTGTTCTCTAACTGAGGCGATACGTCTGCACGGCCGCCATGTTGGAGAGGTCAAGATCCGCTTGTGAACAGATTCACCCTGTACTGAGAGACGATGAGTCTCAGGATTAAATCAGCCACAACTTCCTTATTACTCAACCGATTTTCACCACGTTTGTTTAGTTATAATCCTCAGACACAGATTAATCCAGGCTGCACGGATCTGCTCTCGGTAGCTTTTATTACTGTAATAACTGATCATGATAATTAGCCGTCCGGACCAGCAGGAAAGTATTCAGTCTGTACCTGATGTTAAAAACCGAGTTTAGCGCCAGAAACACAATCAGACACATCAGCAAATCCATCAGTGTGTGAATCACTTCTAATCTTAATACACATAAAAAGAAAATAAACCCCCAAAACACAGTAAGAAGGATGAAACTGAAGTCGGCTTCCTATTTGCCAGCTTCTTGTTCGAGTTTTCCTGTTCCACCTTAAATGGTGCAGCAGCTATATACTGGTGCCTGGGGCTGCACTATTTAAGGTGGAACAAAAAGCTGGCGAATAAGAAGCTAACTAACAGGTTTGTGTAATAAGGTGCTAATCTACTGTGAAAATCTATACAGATTAAGGAATGCTGTAACTTACCTACAGTGCTTACTGTAAATAAATAAATTACTACTACATAAACGTTAAGACCCCCTGAATAGATTCTCTGTGCTTCACCAACCACTCGGCCATATCTACACAAACATCACACAGACATGAGTGTGGATCACTGCGTTCCCTCCGTTATATAATCCTATCCCACTTTCTGAGTGTGATATTCCTGAAATAGTGTAATTTCGGACAGTATCTTTCTTAAACTGCCGCTCTGTAATGGTACTGAATGCAGTCCAGCAGCGATGTTGACCTCCCCAAAATGGCAGCGCCATTGACGCGTCTGGTTGAACCCAATGTGGCATCTATGTATCCATATTTATGGGCCCAACCTACTGTCAGTCAATTTATTTGATAATTAGATAACTGATCCATCTAGGCTCCGCCCAAAACCACATTCTTTCGGAGCTTCTGTTTGTGAGCTGGTAATAATCCCAATTAACAGAACAGACTCGGTTTATATCACAATACCTACATTTAGAGTCGGTTATTCATTTAGCCTAATGAGAAACTGTAGAACAGACTCGGTTTATATCACAATACCTACATTTAGAGTCGGTTATTCATTCAGCCTAATGAGAAACTGTAGAACAGACTCGGTTTATATCACAATACCTACATTTAGAGTCAGTTATTCATTCAGCCTAATGAGAAACTGTAGAACAGACTCAGTTTATATCACAATACCTACATTTAGAGTCGGTTATTCATTCAGAAAATTACGTCTCTTGTTCATCACTATACTGTAATGGTTGCAGGTGTGTATATGTTCAGTCTTTTACCCTTTCCTGCTCTGCATGGCGATTCGTCTGGCTTCTGCTCGTTCTCTTAGCACCGCAGGGTCCTGCACAAACTGATCTCGCTTCACTGCGTCTTCCTGTTGAAACACACACAAACAAATCAATCCAAGTTTCACTTTCAGTCAGAGACCCTTCAGACCGTTCCACAGATTCGGCCTCCGACATGCGAACAATCTGTTAAAGGACCATATTCTACATTTTTCTTGTTTTTTTTCCATCCCCAAATTCCACTTCTGATGTTTGTGTGTCTTTATGTATCAAAAACACTCAAAATTCATTTTTAAAATTCATTTATAAAATCCAACCTCTCTTTATCTCTCAGTATTAAAGAGGCTGTTTTTGTTTACTGTGCCTTAAACACTGATTTACAGTCACATGCAATCGTTTGAACACCACCTGTTAGCCCTGGTCAGTTTTAGTGCCCAGTTTCTAGTTGCTGAGTTTGACATATTATAAAAACATATAAAATGTGCCATAACTTTTTCACAGGCCACATTTTATGTTTTATTTTTTCATCCCTCATATATTAAATTCAAAAAATAAAGAGAAACGGTGCCATAAAAAATGTGCATACTTGTTTTCTGTAGAAAATGTGTTTACTTAGTTTCACTTAGAAAAACAAAACAAATAAACATTTCATTTGGCCAGGGGTGCCAAAACTTTTGCATATAACTGCAAATGAACTCTGTTCTGATTGGCTTCTGATTGTATCTCAGTCAAAAGGCAATCAGGCTGAAACATTACTTATAACTTCAGATAGGTGGGCAGGGCTAAACTGCTGTAGGCTAAATAGGTGGATATAATATGTAAATGTGTTTGTGTGACATCACAAATACAGTTCATTAAAAATGAGCTGTTTTTGCAGCATTATTTCCAAAAACAGTCTGTGAGGACTGAGGAGTGTAAGTCTGCTTTAAAACTCGTCTATATACATTATATACATATATTCATCAGACTTATTTAAACAGAAGTGAGGAGACTTCAGTTTTCCCTTTAATAGCGTTTTAGTCGCTGTAAGAACTTCTGAGATGTTCACAGACATCAAAGAACTTTACCTTTTCTTCTTCTTCCTCTTCTCCCTCCTCTTCCTCTTGCTCCTGCCGTCCAGTCCTGAGCACCTGCGGTGTGGTGAAGGGTCTACAGAAGGCAAAGGTCATCATACGCAACAAGTTTGCAATCAATATTTTCAATAATATAAAAATAATTTTGTAGCTGATAAATGTTTAAAATGGTTCTAATATGATGCAACTACTGTACGACTTCACAGGTCTGAAACAATTTAGATGAATGTGCAGATGATTATATTAATCAATATTAAGATTAATATCCAAAGAAAAGCCACCCGAACGCATCGTATTTCAAAAGTGCTTAAATCTCACTGATACGACGGCGTTTTAGGACCACTGTTCATAAAAATAGAAATAGTAGACTTCGAGAACATAGTCATAATATTTCGAGAATAAAGTCATAATATTTCGAAATAAAGTCGTAATATTTCAAAAATAAAGTCGTAGTATTTCGAAAATAAAGTCGTAGTGTTTCGAGAATAAAGTCGTAATGTTTCGAGAATAAAGTCGTAGTGTTTCGAGAATAAAGTCGTAATATTTCGAGAATAAAGTCGTAGTGTTTAGAGAATGAAGTCGTAATATTTCGAGAATAAAGTCGTAATATTTCGAAAATAAAGTCGTAATATTTCAAAAATAAAGTCGTAATATTTCGAAAATAAAGTCGTAGTGTTTCGAGAATAAAGTTGTAATATTTCGAGAATAAAGTCATAATATTTCGAAAATAAAGTCGTAATATTTCGAAAATAAAGTCGTAATATTTCGAAAATAAAGTCGTAGTGTTTCGAGAATAAAGTCGTAATATTTCGAGAATAAAGTTGTAATATTTCGAAAATAAAGTCGTAATATTTGGAGGATAAAGTGGGCTAACTGTAGGGGGCTAACTGTAGGGGGGCTAACTGTAGGGGGCTAACTGTAGGGGGCTAACTGTAGGGGGCTGCCATAACGCGTTGGGGTCTCGGTTGCTGTACTGTAGGGGGGCTGCCATAACGCGTTGGGGTCTCGGTTGCTGTACTGGCGCTGGAGCTCCACTCACTCCTGTCTCTCTGTGGATCATTTTGATCATCATTCTCACTGTCTGTGAAACTCCATGCCCTCTTTGAATGGGGGGAGATGAAGCCCCCGATAGCCGTGTAGACGACCCTGCCTGAGATTCTCCTTCAACAACACAGACAGACAGTTTCCTCCGAGTCCGTCTGGCTCTTTATTCTAGATAAACACAGTTTCCTGCTCAGCCGTTTCAGCCGGTTCTTATACTAATAACAGGCTGGTGCTGATGTGCAGGAGAGACAGGGAGACTGAGTGTTTCTTTATGGGTGAATCAATATGAAAGTAGAACTCCACCAACTCACCGCCCCTCATTTAACACCAGGAGGCGCTGCTTCACTTCGCAAAGCCTTTGGCCACAATATTGACCTTTCCTGGTATTAATTCTGATATTAATTCCAGTCGGAATTCAGCAACTTTATTCTCAAAATATTACAATTTTTTCTCAAAATATTACGACTTTATTCACGAAATATCATACCGTACGTCTTTTTTTCTCAAAGTATTATGACTTTATTCTCTATATTTATTTTTATTAACAGTGGCCCTAAAACGCCGGTGTACACTGACGATGGTTGTAAATAGATTATTAAACAGTATCTAGTGTGTCTTATTAAAATATTTAAATGTACACTGTATTAAGTACTAGTGTTTATAAACATTAAGCAATATTATAGTATATTATAGTAATTTAAAACTTTTTGAAAAGTACTGTATATATTCACTTTATATATTAATATGAAACTATATTTATATTAATATCATAAGCATTTAGCTTCATAGTATTTTCATTGCCTGCGTACGGTTCGTACCTGCGGTTCAGCAGCTCGTCGTCCTCATCCAGGTCATTGGCCCCCACCTGGTTGATGTCATACGTGTCATCATATTCGTCATCGTAGTCATCAAAGGCGTAAGTGCCGCCTTGGTTACCGGACTGGTCGGTTGCTATGGGAACCTCCTCCACCACGGTCTGATAGCTCTGATACCTCTCTCTCTGTTCATCAATGTGGCGTTTATCATCGAGCATCTCGCGGACGCTCTCCCCCTGCCTGAGACGCAGAGACGTAAACACAAGCTTCCAGACACATCATCACATATCGCCTTCAATCATCAGTGAGTCAGTTATCTTTTTATTTTTAATAATTACATGAATGATGCCAATATAAAGCCCCTTTCATAGTGCATCACTAAAAATAAATTAGATTATTTATTAAACATTGGTGTGTTTTATCATATATCATATTATACAAGTAATAATATTATATTAATATTCGAGTCCTTGGCGTCAGCTCCTCCTGACTTTAGGAGTTGTGTTAATGGTCAGAGAGAGCAGCCTCACCTCCTGCCCTTCCACACGCGGCTCATGTCCAGCTGGTCACGATTAAACACATCAAACTCGTCGTCGTCGAACACGTTGGATCTGGAGCTCATCACTGAGGGCAGAGCTTCCTTCACTGGCCTGCAGGGGGCAGCAGAATGAATAACTGATAGTAAATACTGAATAATTTGTAGTAGATACTGAGTAATCTATAGTAGTCTTTAAACAATTCATATTAGATACTGAGGAAATAATTTACTAATTATAATAATTCATATAATTTGTGGTAATTGCTAAATAATTAATAGTGGATACTGAAGTCATGATTATTACTGAATAATTTATAGTAGTTACTGAGTAAATAATTTGCTAATAATAATAATTTATATAATTTATAGTAATTTCTGAATAATTCATAGTACATAAAGAACAATTTATGGAAGATACTAAATAATTCATGGTCGTTACTGAATAATTCATAGTAGTTACTGAATAATTCATAATAGATCATGAATAATTCATAGTAGATCATTAATAATTTATGGAAGATACTAAATAATGCATAGTCGTTACTGAATAATTCATGATAGTTACTGAATAATTTATAGTAGTTACTGAATAATTCATGCTAGACATTGAATAGTCTGAATAATCAGACAGCAGGTTAAATAACATTCCCTGCCATCATTTATTATGGGTTTTATATATATAAATATATAAATATTTACACACACACACATTAGTTAGGGATATACTTCTATATTAAGTTGCTCAGAAAGGCCTTGATGACTGTAAGATCAGGAAAGTTATAAAGTTCTACACAGTGGTGGATCTAAAGAGAAGTGCTGGGAGTCGCTGATCTAGACTGATCTAGACTTGTATGTTTACTGAAGGTCCCGTCGCTCTGACCGTGGATGTGTACCTGGGCATTGCTCGGTCCAGCTTGTTGAGTTCTGGAGCCAGTTTGTCCTCCAGAATGTTGTTGATGACGAGTTCACTGTCGTAGCCGTATTCTTCCAGGCAGGCCAGCAGGAAACCCTCGCCCAGATCCGGCAACAGGTCGCGGATATGAGAGAGCAGAGACTCCAACTCTCCAGCACTCACAGTGCACACTGCCCCCTACAGGAGCAGAGGACAAAACAAATCCAGCATTGATAAAGCAGAAATAATCTGTTGATATTTTAAATAATCACATTTGCACTAGGGGTGCAGCGATATGGGAATTGTGGGTAGATACTGATTGGTGATATTTTTCGTGTGCATTGCTGATATACACACATTTATAATCAAAAATTGGGAATAAATGGATCAGCATGTTGGGTTACGAATGCAGTAAAACGAATAAAATGCACGAATAAACAACAGGATCAAAATATAGAGGTAGCGTTTGTCTCAGCAGGTATTTAATGAAGGGAAATTAAACAAACTCATCAAAAAAGTCTGTAAATCATTCGGCATTTAGCCAACATTGACTCAAACTGCTCTAAGTGAACTTACATTGGCTCCTTTGCGAGGGATGTCCATCATAGCCTCTGCCCCTCTAAGCTCCTCCCCCATCGTAGCTCCACCTCCCGCTGCCTCCATCAGGGCTGGTCTCGTATCTGGGTATGCCTTGCTCGCAGTGTCTCCACTCTGATTGGCTGACGAGGCCGTAACGGGCCTTTTTTTCCCGATGCTGTCCCACGCGGACTCTACAGCCTGCAGCAGGTACGACGTCCGCGTGTCATCTCTGAGAGAGAGGAGGTTAAGGAGGACAACACACGCAATGCTATAAGGCTATTTGTCCATACTTTAACCTATGTTTATAGATAACAGTGTCATATGGTGTCAGAAACCACAAAATCAAGGCTCAGTCCCATTTCCTGTTTCTACCCCTACCCCTTGTTTTCGACTGTCATCTTGCTAACTGAGTTACAGGGCAGTGGTTGAGATCCTCCCTCTGAAATGGGACCCTCAAATAAAAAGAGCATCACTTCATTAACAGCTACCAGCGCTGCTCTGTAGGCGACCCTGCCAGTCTGCAGTGACAGCAGAGGAGGGTAAAGTTCAGCTCCTCACTGCTGGGCTTTAGTTACATTTAGGGCATCATATGATCTTCAAAGAGGGGGGCAATTATTTATCATCACCCACCCCTAATTCTTCAGTGATATGAAGCTGAAGTCAGATATTCATCAGATTCTTGTTCGAATTTTCCCGTTCCACCTTAAATGGGGCAGCAGTTCTGATACGTAAGACACCAGAATGTAACTGTAAGAATCGTGACGCCCTACCACTAGACGTGAACGCGCAGAGGTAGGGCTCAGTGGTAGGGTGAGGGGTGAAATGGGACTGGGCCCAAGTCTATTAGATATAAAATCTCAGATGCAACTAGGACTGTTAGTTCCTTGGGTAGGTATTTGGGTTTTAATTTTGGGAGTTTTTTTTTTTTTTGGGGTGGGGGTTGGTTAAATGTAGGCTAACAGTAAAGGCAAACTGCAAAATATCATAATGTCCATTTTTCATGGGAGAAAATTAGTCGACTCAAGGTTACGGTCCATAACCCAGTTTTATTTTTAATTTGAGGAAAACAACGTCACTTCACCCGCATACAGACTCTTCAGTCCTCGTATGAATTAACCAAAAACAGCCCAACACAAACATTTCTTCTCTTTAAAATAGAGACAGAGTGCACAGCGCAGCGTAGCGACGTCACAGTACATTTTTTCAGCACATTTTTGTACTGTTTTTATATTTTTTACTCACTCTATTAAAATGTGGAAATATAAACCATCTCAGCTCGGGCGCCTGACGTCCCGCTCACTCACAGCAGTGAAAGTCATGTTATCGCGGTGCTAGGCCGCATGTATTCCCAGCACCGCTGCAAACAGTGCCCCGTCGTACTGACCCTTACTAGGGCCACGATGTTGCCCTTCGTACCTCAAATTAGACCCCCTCCGTGAAGCGCTGGTTAACCCACACATGCACCGTGCTGTTACCCAGGGGTTAAGAGAGGCTAGCGGGCTGGTAGACGGAGCGAAGCCACGCTGTAAGGAAAGCAGCTAGCCTGGAGATTCGGATGTTACAGCGGTTAAAGCCAGATTTCCTGAACGACTTTAAGTTTCTCAAAGTTTCAAAACATACCATTACAGCCAGTACAATACAGTCCTCTTTACCTTTAGCACTGCCCCCTTAATACATTGATTTTATAACCCTTTGTATTTAATTTCTTAAATTTCTTTCATTTCTAGTCTCGTAGCTCCAGTGCTAAAACTTCAAACACCAAACATGTCTTGATTGTATTTGAAATAAGAAGGAAACTGTAAATTTGATGTATTTTGCTAAAGGAAAAGTGGCTAACAGAAGACAAGCCAACCTAAGACCTGCTCCAATTTACAGGAACTGTAATGACTGAACCCTCTGAGTAACTCCTCCCATTTATTCCTAGATGAAGCTGTGAAACAGTGAGGATACAGGTGAGGAAAAGCCTGCTGAAGGAGACTGATGTCATCAGCCACAGGAAACTGCTCATCATAATCCGCCAAAAACCTGCCAATCAAAACACAACAGGAGGAGCCATAAGATATTACACAGTAGAGCAAAGGTCAGTCGTTAAGTCCATTTACTTTAAAAAGCCTCTATAATGTTCATATGATCCACACAGTCACTCGGACAGACTGTAATACACTACAGGAAGTGTAGGGGGTGATATGGCTTCTACTGTTTCATTTAAAAAGCTCTATAATGTTCATATGATCCACACAGTCACTCTGACAGACTGTAATACACTACAGGAAGTGTAGGGGGCGATATGGCTTCTACTGTTTCATTTAAAAAGCCTCTATAATGTTCATATGATCCACACAGACACTCTGACAGACTGTAATACACTACAGGAAGCGTAGGGGGCGATATGGCTTCTACTGTTTCATTTAAAAAGCTCTATAATGTTCATATGATCCACACAGTCATTCTGACAGACTGTAATACACTACAGGAAGTGTAGGGGGCGATATGGCTTCTACTGTTTCATTTAAAAAGCCTCTATAATGTTCATATGATCCACACAGTCATTCTGACAGACTGTAAGATACTCAAAATGTTTAATATTTTATGTTTATTGCTTAATATTTTTACCTTTTCTCTTGTAGGAAAGCTGAGAAGGTCTGAAGAAAATCCTCTACAAATGAAGCTGTATGTTCAGAGCTGTGTAAAAGAGAAACATATTTAAGTTTAAGATAAAATACATATAAAAAATAGACTTCAGCATCAAAGCCTACAATACCAAAAGGTACCGGTCATATCCTGGTACTGCAACTTTAGCCGCTACACTTTCAGACCCCTACACCTGTTCTCAGGTAGCATATAATAATAAACAGATATTGCTATTTGAAAACTGCATTCTTAAAAAAAGATGAACCTTTCAGCTCTACACTGCTAAAAATGATAGTTTTCAAGGGTTCTTTAGTAAAGAAAATGGTTCTATATAGAACCATGTACACTCAAAGAACCATTTGCATGGTTAAAGCGTTCTTTGCATCGCGAAATTGTTCTTCAGATTGACGGAGAATGTGTTGTATATAGTTCTATAAAGCACCAAAAAGGGTTCTCCTATTGTTTTGATGTCAAGCTTGTAGTGATAAGAACCTTTCTTGGTGCTGGTTCTATATAGAACCATCTACAGCACATTCTCCATTAATCTGAAGAACCTTTCACGATGCAAAGAACCCTTTAATCATGCATATAGAATCTTTTTTACTAAAGACCCTTGAAGCACCATCATATTCAAGTGTGTGGTTGTTTCCACCCCGATGCTGCTGAGGAGCCACTAATACACCATGGTTTTCATCTGGGAAGCTCTGCAAGCTTCGTTTACCCATAAATCCCTTATGTATTGAGTTCAGAGAAGAGTAAATCAGCCCTCAGTGTGTGTATACTGGACTGTATATGTCCTCACCCCTCCAGTATAGGCTGCAGGCAGGTGTGCTGCAGCAGCAGGTGTGTGATCTCCACCATTCTCCTGCGGGAGTGACACACTCTCCTCCACAGATCCTCCTGCAGACTGAGACAGCACAGACACATCACCCAATCAGACTTCATTCACACTCAGCACACACTGAGGGAGACCCTCAAAACAAGAGACTGAAAAGGGTAAGACAGAAATCTGTTTAATATATAATATTTAATATATAAATTTAATAAAAGTGGGAAACACTTTACTTGAAAGCTGCAACACTGACAAACATGCATAAACATGTCATGCAGTAATGAGTTGTCATTCAGTGAGACAGACGGATAGACGGATGGATGGATGGATGGATAGATAGATAGATAGAAAGATAGATAGATAGATAGACAGACAGACAGGTAGACAGACAGATAAGATAGATAGAGGGAAAGTCGTCTATTACAGCAGCACAAAGTACAGTAAAGAGCAAAAGTATTGCTGTACACTATTATACAGATGCATAAATAAAAGATGTAACGATATATAATAAAATATACTAAAACAACCATAAAATATAATGCAAATAATACAAAAATAAGTAAGTAAAATTGCATAAATATTATGCAAGTGACAATGCAGTGGTGCATGACACATCCAGTGAACATACCGACTGACTAAAGATAAAATCTTAACAGTTGTGCAACATGCCTGGGTGTATAAACATGTGGCAGTGCAATATGCAATATTATGGATGTATAACCAAACTAGCAGTGCACAGTAACGAGTAGAGAGATATAATGTCCAGCTGACGCTCAGTGAGCCTGTCCTGTCAGTGGCTCAGTATACAATAATGAATGCTGAGAAACATTTTACAAGAAAATATTCTACTTTGGCAGAAAAGTTTCCTGCCGGAGATGCGAGAAAAGCAGCTATAGCTGAGCTAAAGCTTAAAGCAGAGCAAAGTAAGTCTGCGTTTTCGTTTATATTGTATTTTTTACTCCATACTTGGACATCAGCTCACACTGAGACACATTTACAGCCAAATAGACAGAAAATGTTGTGGCTCCCAAGGTGGTTTGATTTTTGTTGAAAGGACAAAACGGCTCTTTGGGTTGTGACCCCTGTCTTAATAAAACAACTCCACCTCACCACAGCTCTCACTGGACGTCTTCTAACTGCTATTAACCTCAAAGTCTTTAAGTTTTCTGATTTTTTACGTAAACGTTTATACACTTTATTCTCTTCTCCTAGAGGGTTTCTAAAATCTACCATTTTACACAAGGCCTAGAACGTCCTGAGGGCTCCCCACTAGGATATCGGGAATGACCAACATTGACCCCCTAGATATGGCTAAATTATTTTCAAACAGGTTGGCAAATAATATTACATAATGCTTACATGTACTGGTTTATTTCTTTTAGTCTTATTTGGTGAAGGATTATTATATCAGTTGACCATTACAGGACATTAATTAATAAGCAGTTAAGCTACAGTAGACTGAATTTACCCATCATACTGTTTGAGGAAAACTCTAAACATTTTCCACTTGGGGGCGTACAGTGACAGTGACCCTGATTTTTTCACCAGACAGTATTTGGAGAACTATCTTGAGGATTTCTCTTTACAGTACTAACCATTTATCGAAGTTTCTCTTTGTCAGCGCTTTCTCCAGATCGGGCACTGCTGTCTCGTAGAACGAGGACAATCTGCAAACAATTAAAAGGAAAAACGGGTTTAAAACATCACTGGTTGACAAGCCTATTCAAATGAATCAGGATGTGTGTTACCTGTTGAGGAAGCCGTGTTGGTGAAAGGTGGAGCAGGCTCCAGGGAAGATGTCCAGAAAAGAGTGTATGGTGGTGCAGGTGTCGCACAGGTACAACACCAGGTCAGCAAGATCCTACACACACAGATCAAAGGGAACACTGACGACTGCAAGTCTGCACCGCCTTAATGAACACCTGGATGCTGTTCGAGCAGGTTGAGGAAAGTTTTGGTGATGTTTTTTTACAGGGGCTATTTGGGTGACTATTGAGTTCTAGTGTCTGTTAGCAACGTTAGCCTTGGTGCTCCTGTTCTAAAGTAAAGACGCAGAATTTGGTCTCCAAACGTGTCTTGCCTGATGTCTGGGGTAGGTCAGCCACCTCCGATCAGCCTGCAACTGTTTTACTTGATCTTAGTTTTAAAGTGATTTTTGGTATGTTTTAGTTATTATTTAATGTTTATTATTCTGTTTTTAATTTATTTTAATATGGCCAAGCTATTGTTTTACATCTTTTATTTCTTTATATTTCATCAATTATATTTATTATTTATACTTATTTTATCTTATTAAGTTACAATATTGTTGTAATTTTAATAGTTTATTGATTTCATTTTTTTAATTTACTACTATGATTATTACTACTTTTTTAGTGTTTTAAATGTTTTTACTATTTCATTTCTCAGTGCCCATGCAGTGATTTCCACTACGGAATCATGTGTTTTTAATGCAGTGCCGTCTGATAAAATTTCTCAGTTTCAAGGGTTGTACATTTAGTCATATTTCATACCGTACTGCCACTTTGTTTATGCATCCATAAATGTCATATTGCGTAACATTTATTGCTGCAGTCCATAGTCAGTAGTTCATTCACTGGAGGGACAGGCACCACTGCATTGTCAACTGCATTGTATTAATGCAATTTCTTTTTTTTTAACGTTACATTTTAGTATATTTAATTTTATTATTTATCTCTTTTTCACTTTCTTTTTATATATCTGTAAATAGTGTACTGCAATACTTTGCTCCTGTTTTGCTCTTTACTGTGTTTTGTACTGGGATCAATAAAGTGATCTATCGATCTATGTCAGTTATATATATATATATATATATATATATATATATATATATAATATATATATATATGCATGAATTCTCTAATGCTTCCCTCATGGCCACATGGTGAGCAGTTAGATCCCATTGTTTTGAAGTAAATGAGTCCCAAAGTCTGAAAATCAGTGTGGAACATTAAGAATCATCATATTTTCTGCAGTTCAGCACTTTTTAGTGTTTTAATGTAAAATATGATGATTTTCTGTGTGAACAGCTGTTCAGAGCTGTGTTTGCTGAGTTTTCGAGCTCAAAATGAGCTAAAATTGTCACTGAAACAGTCACTACTGACACATTTGGTACAGTTTGGTAGAGTTATGGTTGTTTTGGTAGAGACAGAATGTAACGTTCAATCATTAGTTTTAATAAAATAAACATAATTAAGGTTTAGAGTCACAGTCTAAAGTGTAAAATCAGTTAAAAGTCCCAAATGTCTCTGACTTTGAACCAGTTCATTTTATTTTATTATTTATCTCTTTTTATATATCTGTAAATAGTGTACTGCAATACTTTGCTCCTGTTTTGCTCTTTACTGTGTTTTGTACTGGGATCAATAAAGTGATCTATCGATCTATGTTAGTTATAAATAAATAAATAAATAAATAAATAAATAAATGTGTGCATGAATTAGAGTGTTTCATGTAAATGAGGGTTAATTGGATATGTCTTTTACAAATTAGATGTAAACAAAGTACTAGTGGGCGGTGCTTGTTTCCACACAGTTAATGAATCTACATCAGCTGTGTGGAAACAAGCACCAAGCATTGTTTCGACAATGACTCGAGAATGGAGTAGTTTTTTTACATCATTCGCTCACGTGCGCTCACTTGCACGTAACTCTGGTGACTAAGCGTCAGCGTATCTTTGTGTGTGTGTGTGTTTTACCTCCTCTGTCATGGTCATGGTGGTGCGGCGGGGTTGTGTGTTCAGTTTGACCGGCTCACTGGCTCCTGTCTCCTCAGACTGCAGTCCGCACTTCTCCAGAATCGTATCAAACACCTAAACAAAAACATACACATTCATTATTTACACCATTCGACTGAATTAGTTCAAACTGCACTCGCAAGGTTAATAAGAACTATTTAAAAAACAGTTAAAAAGTATTCAAATCTACAATATTTACAAGGATTTTGTTCTGATCTATTTAAACCCAATGCATTAATAAAGACAGTAACATGCTAAATATATACTAAAATCATTATTTATAGGGTTCGTTCTATTGGGAGGGGTCTGTCCCAAACCCTACCCCCCTAAATTTACACTTATAAAATACTTATTTTCTAAAGATCTTTTTCATTTCTTTTAAAATGAAGTTAAAACATTGGGATTTATTATAGGTTTAATTTTTAACTAAAAAATGCTGAACATTAAGAATCGTCATATTTTCTGCAGTTCAGCACTTTTTAGTGTTTTAATGTAAAATATGATGATTTTCTGTGTGAACAGCTGTTCAAAGCTGTGTTTGCTGAGTTTCTGAGCTCAAAATGAACTAAAATTGTGACTGAAACAGTCACTGCTAAAACATTTGGTAAGTTTGGCAGAGTTATGATTGTTTTAGTAGTGACAAAATGTAACGTTCAATCATTAGTTTTAATAAAATAAACATAATTAGGGTTTAGAGTCACTCAGAGCAAAAGGACTTTAGTCTAAAGTCTAAAATCAGTTAAAAGCCCCAAATGTCTCTGAACCAGTTCAGTAGAATCATCCATAGACAAATCTAACTGTGTCTTTCAGCAAATCAGAAGCAGTCACTGCTGATGACATCACATGAGCAGGAGACTCACCTGAATGATCGAGGGCACAGTCTCGTTCAGGTCGCCATAGTAACTGGGCTGCTGATTGAAGATGTTCTCTGAAAAAGTGAAAACTGTTGATTCACTGATTGATTAATGTATTAAAAATGACTGAAGTACAAAGCTCCGCCCACAAATACAGAAATGTAATCATGTTTCTCATCAGGTTCAATGAATACCCGACTCTAAATGTAGGTATTGTGATATAAACTGAGTCTGTTCTACAGTTTCTCATTAGGCTGAATGAATAACTGACTCTAAATGTAGGTATTGTGATATAAACTGAGAACACATATGTGGGCGGAGCTCAAACAGGGCAATTCATTCGAATTTTGGTGGGAATACCGATCATTTTGTGCAGCAGTTGAGTATTCCCTCTACCAAACAGCACACACAGGTCCAGGATTTTCGGAATGTCGAACAGGAAGTTGTCATAAATAATTTCTCCAAACACAGCAGGTGTGATGAAGTTGTCCTGAATAGTGAAAAACAGATTCAACAAGGACATTTAGAGGCTGGAGGAATGCACCAGTGCATCAGAACAAACGGAACTTCATTTAAATTTTTTCAATAATTTCAGCCTAAAACAATACAAAATCGTGAGAAATGATACCAGATTTTTGGCTCAATACAGAAATCACGATTATTAATTCAGGAACAACAGTTTTATTGCATTATTAATAGGAAAGAAAACAGCATTTTCTTTCACACTGTACATTAATTACAGTATATAAATGTGGTAAATAAATATTGTACATAAATCTATATTTATTCATCTTGGTCAAAACTAAACTGATCCTTATTCACATTAGATGAGTGCATCACGTATTATGAGTGCATCACTAATATTAGGCTAAATATTAAAATATTAGGGGCCTGACAGAGGAAAATTGTGACGGATACTGACTTTAGGAGGCTAATATTTCAGACATCAGCCCCTATAATTTTGTATTTTTTTATTTTAATGCTATATTCTAGTAAGTGTAGTTTAAACAGGGCTTTACTGAGTAATATGATGCTCAGATCTTAATGCTTACACTTCTTAAACTCAACTAAACCACAGAAACTCACAGTATTCAAGGGGAAATCCACCATTTTTCTAAATTTCTGCATAATTAAATGGGTAAGATGCAAACAGAGTCATTCAGAGTGGTTTGGTGTGAAACGCTCCGTTCTAGAGAAACTTGCCGAGGCAGAACTGTTCACAGTGGTGCTGATAGGAACCAGACGTCCACCTCTAAAAGCTCCCTCACAGAAAGTTACTACATGTAAATGGTTATGAATTCACTGCCTGATGACTGAGACACTGTTTTATGATAGTTTTGAGAAGATTTCGGCCTTAAAATCCATTCATGGTGGAGGGATACATAATACGCAGGGCACTGTGAGGCAAAATAGTCCCCAAAGAAAACTTATCATTTCAGATTTTCCACTATTTTCCATCATCAACATTCCATATAAACTCAGAAGACTCGTGTTGGTTCACTGGTGGTTTTTGATAGCAAGTAAAATGTCTATATTTGTGTTGTAGTCATGGCGACCTCTGGTTCCTATCACCACCACTGTAAAGAAAACAGCCATAAATTATTTATACCATTTGACCATTTTCCAACATGACCATTTGACCATTTACCACATATGACCATTTTCCAACCTCTCTTTATTCCTCAGAATTTAACAAGCTGTTTTTGTTACTGCACCTTACATTACTTCTATTACTGACATATGTAAATGAGCTCTGATCTGACTGGCTGTCCTCTATTGTGCCTCATTCACAAAGCAGTCGGGGCTGAAATTCCCTTTGTAACGTCAGCGTGAATTAAGCAGGGCTAAGCTGGTGCTGGCTGAAGGGCGAATGTTTGTAAGTGGAGTGTTTTCCATGACATCAAAACAGTGAATCTGAAATTGGCTCTTTTTGCAGTTTCGTTTCCGAATGTGGGCTGTATGGAGTGTCTATGGTGAGCGAACCTTGGACTCCTTGTGCGTGGCCATCCTGAGGAAGACCATGAAGACGGAGCGATGAAGGCTGCGCTGCATTTCTGCCACGGCCGGAGAGGAAGAGAGGCTGGCAGAGTCTATACCACGTGGAGCGTTCCTCAGATACGAGTCCAGACACTTCTGTAGAGACTCATCAAACACCACCTGATTAAGGAGAGAGAGAGAGAGAGAGAGACAGAGAGAGAGGGAGGAAGAGAGGGGAGAGAAAGAGAGAGAGAGAGATAGAGGAGAAACAGAGAGAGAGAAAAAAGAAAAAGATAGAGATAGAGGAGCGAGAAAGAGATAGAGAAAGAGGGAGATAGAGAAAGAGAGGGGGGGAGAGCGAGAGAGAGAGAGAGAGGGGAGAGAGAAAGAGGAGAGAGAAAGAGAGAGAGGAGAGATAAAGAGAAAGAGATAGAGGAGAAAGAGAGAAAAAGATAGAGATAGAGGGGAGAGAGAGAGAGAGAGAGGGGAGAAAAAGAGACAGGAGAGAGAGAAAGAGAAAAAGATAGAAAGAGAGACAGAGAGATAGAGATAGACGAGCGAGAAAGAGAGACAGAAAGAGATAGAGAAAGAGGGAGATAGAGAAAGAGAGGGAAAAGAGGAAGAGAGAGCGAGAGAGAGAAGAAAGAGGGAAAGGAGAGAGAAAGAGAGAGAGAGAGGGAGAGGAGAAAGGGAGAGAGGGAGAGAGAGAGGAGAGAAAGCGAGAGAGAAAGAGAGGGAGAGGAGAGAGAAAGAGAGAGAGAGAGATAGAGAGATAGAGAGAGAGAGGAAGAGAGAGAGAGAGGAAGAGAGAGAGAGAGGAAGAGAGAGAGAGATAGAGAGAGAGGAAGAGAGAGAGAGAAAGGATGCAGATGTGTCATGCAAAGCTCTCTAGTGCACTCGCTAAACTGCACTATGAAACCAAAACTAACCGGATCAGATGAATGTAAACAAAAACCTGACCCTTGGTTCAGACTTTCAGGTGCGAAAACACCCTAAAAGTCTGTCGACTCCAGAGTTTCCTCTGAAATGAAGGTGGTAATAGTGAGTCTGTGCTGCAGTAACAGCCTCGACTCTTCTGGGAAGGCTTTACACTAGATGTTGAAACATTGCTGTGAGGATTTGATTGAGCATTAGTGAGGTCAGGTACTGATGTTGGATGGTCAGTTCTGGATCACTAACTCATCCCAAAGGTACTGGATGGAGCTCCATCACTCCAGAGAACCCAGTTCGACTGCTCCACAGCCCAATGCTGGGGGGCTTTATACCCCCCTAGCCCACGCTTGGCATTGGACATGGTGACCTTAGGCTCATGTGTAGCTGATCCAGAGTGTCCCATTCTACTGGTCAGTGCTTTTCTTAAAGATTATATAAGCTGTATCAGCAATGGGTGACTTAAAGATACTGAATTCACTCATTTTAAGGAACGTCTGGATACCTTTGTACACACAGCCTGTGGGCGGAGCTTGGCCTGATAGTTCAGGTACTGTTCTTAACCTGTTACAGTGCATTGAGGAGTCTTTCTGAAAGCTATCTGGTTTTCTAACCTGGCACCAGAACTTGTCATGAGGTAACGCCAGCAGCCACTCCAGGTCCTCCGAAATGAACTGGGCCTGCTCCAGGAATTCCTCTACCTGTGCAGGTGAGCCGTCCTCAGGTGGCGGTTGGTAGGGCAGGAAACCCCTGTCCTCTTTACGCTCCGGGTGCTGAGGAGATACAACAATGTCATAACTTAAGTATATCCACAAGCCTCATAAAGGTGTGGAAACAAAGGCTTAGGACTCGGCAATACAACGATGTGTTACTGTTATCGTGATAAATTCCACCACGATACTCTTTTCAGGGTACATGATGGGTATGATCAGTACTTCCAAAACTGCAAGGACCATAAAAACGGCAGATTTAGACCAATTACAGTGTTCAGTAACTGTATAAACTGCACTGTAACAAGTATCTGATAGCAGCCCAAAATTCAATAGTCGTTACAGTCATTTACATATATAGGATATAAAGTACAACACAGTGCAGTGAGTGCAAAGACATGGTGAAAGTGGCGGTGAGGAGGTCAGCAGGGTCACAGCCTCAGGGAAGAAGCTCTTCCTGAGCCTGCAGGTGTGGGAGTGGAGGCTCCTGTAACGCCTGCCACACGGGAGGAGGATAAAAAGTCCGTGGTTAGGATGAGAAACGTCCCTGATGATGTTCCTCGCTCTGCCCAAGCAGCGCTTATGGAAAATGTTCTCAGTGGAGGGTAACTGGGCACCTGTGATGCGCAGGGCAGTTTTCACCACCCGCTGGAGCGCTTTGCGGTCAAATGCTGAGCAGCTGCTGTACCACACCGAAACGCAGGTTGTGAGTATGCTCTCAATGGTACAGAGGTTCACCAGTATTCCGGTGGTATATTACGTATCGTGAAAATGTCTTCGAGTATCGTGTTTGCAATATCGCTCCCAGCCTTGGGTACAGTATCAAGGCTATTCTCTACTGTGGTGTGCATCAGTATAAAAGTGTTCACATGTACAGTTTCACAGTATAAAATGTGTGCAAAGGTTCCTCTTACAGTGCTCTGTTTAAGCAATACTGATTACACAGTAAAGACTGCAAGATGTCATCCAAGAAATATTTGGTGAGCCTCTTCACTAGGTGGAGCGCACAAATTACGAGGTCATCTTATTTTATTTATTTATATTTTTACTCAAATGTTTGATTTTTCTCCTGAAGCTTCTAAAATGCTTTGTTTTTACCAACAATTAATAAAAACAATGCACTCATAGTCTGTATAGTACATCATGAACGTGTCTTCAAGCACTGTGATGTTACAGTTTGGCCATTTTCGCCCTTACAGCCGCTATTCTGACCCACAGTCCAGCGTAAAGCTGAACACAACAGTCACTGTATGTTTTTTTTTCTCCAAAATACTGTATTAAATTGGTCTTACCAGAGCTGGAAGGGTCCGCTCTCTACCCTGCGGACCCTCCGTCACCTGCTGCTCGTCTAGGGGAACTCTGGCGCAGGCCATCTCCTTCTGAAACAGAAGAACATGGAGATGAACTCTATTAGAAGATGGACAGACACATAAGCACAGTTCTAAATTTCTCCATAGGTCAGTTGTTGAGATATAAACTGCGAACCATTTCACACCAAACCACTCTGAATCACTCTGTTTACACCTCAGACACTCTGAATTATGCATAAACTTTGAAAAACCGATGGAGTTCCCCTCTAAATCTATTAGATAACGCTAACTAACCCATCATTTACATCCACTGTGGGTGGGTTTACAGGTGCACCCAGATGGGCCAGCAAAGCACATATGGAAACCCAGAACGATGACAATCGTAATATCAGCCGCATCATAGTGTAAAATATAATACTAATCGAAACTGAAACGAATCAGCCTTTTAATGAAGAAACTTGGTGATGATGACGGAGTGATCTGACATCTGACAACTGCGAGCAATAAAGTTTCTCGATCAAAAACTGTAGCTGAGCTTAGGTTAGCATCGGCAGCACTGAAAATACATCATTATTCTAGAAAAACATCACATCTTAACCAGTAAACGAGTTTAATCGGCTGTTTATAACCCCAAATCTGAGTCCTACTGAAAGCACGACTGAGATAAACGCTCATCAGAAGCCTGTTAGCGCAGTTAGCTTAGCTTAGCTTAGCTTAGCTTAGCTAACTCCACGATTGAAACTGCAGGGACTCAGTTAGCCGGCCGGCTAGCTTGGTCGCTAAAGTGAGGTGACAGGATTAAGAACGCTTTCTAAACTGTCATAAAGCGTTCATAAGCTGTCAGTCTTACACTTCAGCCATTCAAGAGGACTGTAACTGTATAACATACCTCATTAAGACTGTTTGCGCTCCGGATTAGTTGTGTGAGTCTTTGATTCTGAAGCCATGAGCCGAATCAGTGCTACAAGGGAGCAGACCGAGTGCACCACTGCACCTAGTGCACTTCATGGACGGGGCCCAGGGAGTGGTGGGCGGGGCGAAGGCGGAGAGGCTGCGTTCCGATTGGCGCAACATTATCAGCACCTCCTTGTTTCTACGCTCATTGTCCGTTTTAATCAGCTCCACTTACTATATAGGTGCACTTTGTAGTTCTACAGTTACAGACTGTAGTCAGGACCCCCATGGACCCTCACAGAGCAGGTACTATTTGGGTGGCGAGTCATTCTCAGCACTGCAGTAACACTGACGTGGTGGTGGTGTGTTAGTGTATGTTGCGCTGGTCTGACTGGATCAGAGTTTCTGAACACCTCAGTGTCACTGCTGGACTGAGAATAGTCCACCAACCAAAAATATCCAGCCAACAGCGTCCTGTGGGCAGCGTCCTTGACCACTGATGAAGGACTGGAGGGTGACCAGCACAAACTGTGCAGCAGCAGATGAGCTATCGTCTCTGACTTTACATCTACAGGGTGGACCGACAAGGTAGGAGTGTCTAATAGATTGGACAGTGAGTGGACAAACTCCAGCAGCACTGCTGTGTCTGATCCACTCGTACCAGCGCAACACACCACCACCACGTCAGTGTTACTGCAGTGCTGAGGATGATCCACCACCCAAATAGTGCCTGCTCTGTGAGGGTCCATGGGGGTCCTGCCCACTGAAGAACAGGGTAAAAGGGGGCTAACAAAGTATCAGAGAAACAGATGGACTACAGTCTGTAACTGTAGAACTACAGAGTGCACCTATATAGTAAGTGGAGCTGATAAAATGGACAATGACTGTAGAAACAAGGAGGTGGTCTTAATGTTAGGCCTGATCAGTGTATATTATGAAGGAATCGGAATTGGTTTATAGTTTAAAACAGAAAGAATTGTCTTATATTTAATCTTGTTTTATCTTGTACACGTACTTTCTAATAACAGCAATCTGTGACTTTCAAACCAAAAGCTGAATTTGCACATTTTACCACTTAAAATTATTTTTTTCCCCACTGAACCAAAGTATTCAAGTTTCAAGAGTTCGTCATATGCACAGGGAAACAGACGGTTACACTGTACAGTGAAATTCTTATTATTACACCAGTTATTATACAAGCACTATATATATAATAAACATTAAAAAAGCACAAAATATTAAAGAAAAAGAAGAATATATGTAAATATAAACTAAGAAAATAGCAGAATAAGTGCAAATCTATTTTATTGTTTGAACAAACATTTTTTTAATTCTTTGCATCTTCAGAATTAAAAAATTATATATATAAAAGCGGGCACCAGGGGGCGCCCTGAGTCCACAATATTGAATTGACGAGCTTTGCTTTGTTTTTTTTCTGTGCGTTTTTATATATTTGCATTTTTATAGGTTAGTATTTTTGCATACACTTCAGCTAAAACACTGCCAACTTGGCTCACAATTCACGAATGCATTTCTGTAAATAAATAACGAGCAAATACATAATAAAAGTCCCAAGAAAGCCAAGAAAACTCAGACAGTACAGAGATTTAATCCGTGCATCTATGATGTGTTTCCATATTCACTTCTAATGTGTCGGCCAGCCTGGTCTGTAGGACCGGGGTGATCTTCATCCTCCTCCTCCTCATTGAGGCCCCGTCAGCTTGTGGGCGTGGCCTGTGACCACTGGGCGTGGTCTAACGGTGCTGCAGCGCTCTGAGGGCTGGACTGAGTTGGACCGTGCTGGAGTGTATCGGCGTGTGTCGGCGTGTTTCCCTGTGGATCTCCGTATCTTCGCTGGATTTCTGGGTTTTGTAGGATCCTGGCTGCTGTTTAGAAGGACCTGGAGGAATGTGGAGTTTACAGAATGCCCAGCAGCGTCGGAAACACATTTAAACCCACCAAATTCATCCCGGTGTCCACCGCTGCCTCTCTGCTCGTAGGATCCTCCACTCTGTTCTTCGCCTTTACGTGAGTTTGGAGGAGCTTTTTTTACCCTCTGCCGGGCTGGAGGAGGAGTGGGGCTGCGCTGCCTTACCCTCCTTATCCTTCCACTGCACTGTTTATTCACGAACCGCGCTCATCTGCGCTGCACTGCATGCGTTACCTTAACCTGCATTGATCTACATGAGAAAGGGCAACTGCACCCGTGTTTCAGAATTCCTCCATAAGTCAGTGGCTGAGATGTAAACAGAGTGACTCAGAGCGGTTTGGTGTGAAATGGTTCAGATGTCTTTACAGTGGTGGTGATGGGAACCAGGAGTCGCCATGACTACAACACAAATATAGACATTTTATTTACTATCCAGAACCACCAGTGAACCTACACGAGTCTTCTGAGTTTATATGGAATCACCCTTTCATGTAGTAACTTTCTGTGAGGGAGCTTTTAGAGGTGGACGTCTGGTTCCTATCACCACCACTGTGAACAGTTCTGACTCAGTAAGTTTATCTAGAACAGAGCGTTTCACACCAAACCACTCTGAATGACTCTGTTTACATCTGAACCATTTAATTAGGGATAAATTTTGAAAAATTGGTGGTGTTCCCCTTTACTCTACACTGCCTTATTACCTTGCAGTGCATCTTATAAACTACACAGCTTACATTAGCCTAGACTGCTGTATTAAACTACATTAGCCTAGACTGCTGTATTAAACTACATTAGCCTGCACTGCTGTATTAAACTACATTAGCCTGTACTGCTGTATTAAACTACATTAGCCTGCACTGCTGTATTAAACTACATTAGCCTGTACTGCTGTATTAAACTACATTAGCCTGCGCTGCTGTATTAAACTACATTAGCCTAGACTGCTGTATTAAACTACATTAGCCTGTACTGCTGTATTAAACTACATTAGCCTGTACTGCTGTATTAAACAACATTAGCCTGCACTGCTGTATTAAACTACATTAGCCTGTACTGCTGTATTAAACAACATTAGCCTGCACTGCTGTATTAAACTACATTAGCCTGCACTGCTGTATTAAACTACATTAGCCTAGACTGCTGTATTAAACTACATTAGCCTGCGCTGCTGTATTAAACTACATTAGCCTACGCTGCTGTATTAAACTACATTAGCCTAGACTGCTGTATTAAACAACATTAGCCTGCGCTGCTGTATTAAACTACATTAGCCTGCGCTGCTGTATTAAACTACATTAGCCTGCACTGCTGTATTAAACTACATTAGCCTGCACTGCTGTATTAAACTACATTAGCCTAGACTGCTGTATTAAACTACATTAGCCTGCACTGCTGTATTAAACTACATTAGCCTGCACTGCTGTATTAAACTACATTAGCCTAGACTGCTGTATTAAACTACATTAGCCTAGACTGCTGTATTAAACTACATTAGCCTGTACTGCTGTATTAAACAACATTAGCCTGCACTGCTGTATTAAACTACATTAGCCTGCACTGCTGTATTAAACTACATTAGCCTAGACTGCTGTATTAAACTACATTAGCCTGCGCTGCTGTATTAAACTACATTAGCCTACGCTGCTGTATTAAACTACATTAGCCTAGACTGCTGTATTAAACAACATTAGCCTGCGCTGCTGTATTAAACTACATTAGCCTGCACTGCTGTATTAAACTACATTAGCCTGCACTGCTGTATTAAACTACATTAGCCTGCACTGCTGTATTAAACTACATTAGCCTAGACTGCTGTATTAAACTACATTAGCCTGCACTGCTGTATTAAACTACATTAGCCTGCACTGCTGTATTAAACTACATTAGCCTAGACTGCTGTATTAAACTACATTAGCCTAGACTGCTGTATTAAACTACATTAGCCTGCGCTGCTGTATTAAACTACATTAGCCTGCGCTGCTGTATTAAACTACATTAGCCTAGACTGCTGTATTAAACTACATTAGCCTGCACTGCTGTATTAAACTACATTAGCCTGCACTGCTGTATTAAACTACATTAGCCTAGACTGCTGTATTAAACTACATTAGCCTAGACTGCTGTATTAAACTACATTAGCCTGCGCTGCTGTATTAAACTACATTAGCCTAGACTGCTGTATTAAACTACATTAGCCTGCGCTGCTGTATTAAACTACATTAGCCTAGACTGCTGTATTAAACTACATTAGCCTAGACTGCTGTATTAAACTACATTAGCCTGCGCTGCTGTATTAAACTACATTAGCCTAGACTGCTGTATTAAACTACATTAGCCTAGACTGCTGTATTAAACTACATTAGCCTAGACTGCTGTATTAAACTACATTAGCCTGCACTGCTGTATTAAACTACATTAGCCTGCACTGCTGTATTAAACTACATTAGCCTGCACTGCTGTATTAAACTACATTAGCCTGCACTGCTGTATTAAACTACATTAGCCTAGACTGCTGTATTAAACTACATTAGCCTAGACTGCTGTATTAAACTACATTAGCCTAGACTGCTGTATTAAACTACATTAGCCTGCGCTGCTGTATTAAACTACATTAGCCTAGACTGCTGTATTAAACTACATTAGCCTAGACTGCTGTATTAAACTACATTAGCCTGCACTGCTGTATTAAACTACATTAGCCTAGACTGCTGTATTAAACTACATTAGCCTGCACTGCTGTATTAAACTACATTAGCCTGCACTGCTGTATTAATTGCACTACTTGCATTAATTTACACTCAGTTCATTAATCTGCACAGTTGTGTTGAGTCGCTCTGCGTCTGTCTGCACTGTTAGCTCTCCGCTGTGTCTCTGATCACAGCCTCCTGCCTGTTTAGCCCTCTTCACTCTTATAGCCTGTCAGGGTGCTTTTCCCCTTCTCACCATCTTCTCACCATCTTCTAACCATCTTCTCACCATCCTCTCACCATCCTCTCACCATCTTCTCACCATCTTCTGGACCGTCTGCCTGCTCACTGCAGTCGTTCATCACTGCTGAAATAGTCCAGACGCTATAAATGTGGTTCATGTTTTCAGTTTCAGTGCTGTGTCGAGTGTTTATGAGTGGCTGTTTATCCTGGTCAATAAAGGAGCTGAGTAAATGACTTTTATTTTGGTCTGCTGTTTGTTTTAGTCGGTTTAAAGGGCCCATATCCTACACTTTTCGTTTGTATTTAAATCCCCCCCATATCCAAATCAGTCATAATTCATTTTTACTTGATTCTTTATGCCTTAAACAGTTTGTTTAACCTCTTATTCTCCAGGGTAGATTTTGGTTTGTCCATCTGAATTTGACCAAATCGTGAGGCAAATTATTTAGTAACTGCATGAAATAAATGTAAATTTTTTATTTATTTATTTATTTTTGTGAAAGTTCCCCTCAAATTAACCGAACATGTGTTTTATAATACACATATTGCTATATGCTTACAATTTACTGCTGAAAGCCAAAAATCTCAGACGCTCTTTGTATTATTTTATAAAAGTAATGTTTACAGAGCAGATCACTGACGAGACGCCATCTGTTTATAGTTTATAGCCCAGATTTGTGGAAAAATGGGTCGACTTTCAGTAGAAAAAAAAACTGTGAGTTCAGCTTCTTTTATTATAAGGGTTTAAAATGACATCACCATCTATTTGACTGGAAAGAAGACAGTTACAGCTCTCATACGACCCCCACCTTTAGAATGTAGCTTATGAAATATGAAAGTTATGTAGAATATGACGAAGTGCGTTTTGGAACCACTGGTGGTCCCAAGGAGTTGAAAAGATTAAAAAATTTTGACTGTGCCTTTAAGACTGATATATGCAAATTAGCTCTTTTCTGATTGGCTGACCTTTATTGTGCCTCTTTGACCAGGCAGTCTGAGCTGAAACACTCCGTATAACTTCAGCGTGAGGAGGCGGGGCTAAACCGCTGTGGGCTGAATAGGCGGATGTATGTAAAAGGTTTTTGTGGTATCAATAAAACAGTATGGACTGTTTGGACTGGGGAGCGAACCTTTACCATGTTTACACACTAAACCAAAGGTTTTTATTTAAAAAAATCAGGGAAATTCAGTTTTTTCTAAGATATGGGCCCTTTAAAGCAGGACTTGCACAGATCAGGTTGTGTTTAGGTCAGATTTGACCAGCTTTTGGTCTTGCTGTGGTTCTTGTTTGGTGATATTTGGGTGTGACGCGTCTACAGCACTGACTCCATACAAGGGTGTGTTTGTGTGATGACGTGTGGGCCTGTGGACTGGGTTTTGGGCTTTAGGTACGTTTTGGTTTCAGTTTTGAGGCGTAAATGTGTTGAAACTGCATTCGTTGCAGGTCATACATTCTATTTATGTGCTGAGTTTATTGGCTATATTGGTTTCATTATGTAATCATAGTGTCTTAACTGAGGAAATTTACTGCAGTTATATTTGAAATGATGAAACCTTTGGATTTGCATGGTTACGCAGTTCTTTTGTGGTTTCCTCAGCTATAAATGGGTTCTGTGGACATGAAACAGCTTCACTTGTGTGGTTTCTTGCTTCGTTTGTTTTATTAGCTTGTGTTAATGGGACTTTTACAACTTTACAGCCTTCACTGCCGAGTGAAGATGAGATTTTATGGCTCGTATTTTCTTACATCGATTGTTTTCTTGATTGTATTGTAATTATTGTGATTTGTAGATATATAACGCGTCTTTCTGTGGTGTTCTTTGCTCTCTGGTACATATAGGAGCTACACTGAGTATAACGGTATAAAATACGCACGTAAGAGTGAATAATATGCAGTGAATGTATGTAATAAGGTACAACGCACAGCACTGTATACACTTATTGAGGACGAGCAGGTTTTAGTTTTCAGTTTTAGAGTTATGGTGCAGATTGTGGTCCATGACACCAAACATGGCCACATGGGTTCATTTTGATGGAAGACTAAAGTAAAATAAGAATGTGGTGCATTCAAATGGTATGAAATGACAAATTATGCTTAAAGGGCAATACCACAGATTTTATCTTTTTTTTTTTTTCGCTCATGGTTTGGACACTTTTTCACTTCCCCTCAGTCCATTTTAAATGAGCTCGGGCCCAGAAAAGGTGGCAGCGTTTCTGAATCCTGTTTATATCTGGTTTCCTCTTTGCATTTTAGAGTTTTAACTTGCATTTGTGGATGCAGTGATGAACTGTTTTCACAGACAGTGGTTTTCAGAAGTGTTTCTGAGCCCATGCAGTGATTTCCACTACAGAATCATGTCTGTTTTTGATGCAGAGCTGCCTGAGGGCCCAGAAATCACGGCCAGCTAATACTGGTTTTTGGTCTTGTGCCTTACATACAGAGATTTCTCCAGATTCTCTGAATCTTTTAATGTTATTATGTGCCGTAGATGATGAAAAGCAACAGTTCTTTGCTATTTTACGTTTTGCACAGTGTCCCAACTTTTTTGAAAATGGGGTTGTAGTAACTTTCTGTGAGGGAGCTTTTAGAGGTGGACGTCTGGTTCCTATCACCACCTCTGTGAACAGTTCTGACTCGGTAAGTTTCTCTAGAACATCTTAGCTGTTTAATTATGTGGAAATTTGAATGTTTCTTTAATATGATCAGAAATGAGCTGTTTGAACTGTATTTATGTACATCTTATAGTGATCGACATCGCACAGCACTATAATAATGAAAGCAATGCTGAGGAACCTCTCGTTGAATCTTATTAAGGGCAGAAATTAGGAGCTCCATCAACAGATGGACAGTGAGTGGATTAAGATTGGCCTCCTGATGTTCTTCGCTGCAGATAAGTAAACCAGATTGTTCTCGTCTGGTCGCGTCTCCTCCTGTAAAGTTCCTCGTAGAACCTGTAATAATCACACGTGGCTGACATTTTCACTGTTTCTCATTTACATTTTCATTAGCATTGAATTTGCAGTTGTGTGCAAAAGTTTTCACACCCCTGGTTTAATTCCTTGTTGTTGTTGTTGTTGTTGTTGTTGTTGACTTTACATGTAAATAAGTTAACAGATCCTCTACAGAGAACAAACTTCTGCACGTTTTAATCTGTTTATGTGCTGAATTTAGCGCAGTTTCACATAGTGCTGGCCGATTGATCAACTTTTATTTTTAATTACGATTTTGGCTTCCAACGATTATGAAAACAACATAATCAAGCTACATAATCGAGATTTGTGCTGCATTCCATTTTGCAATGATGTTCTCTTTTTGTCTGTATTATAAATCCAGCGCACCTTTTTTTGGTTTGTTTTTCAGTTAAATTCTATTTAATGTTTAAAGAAATCGACTGTACAAAGGCAAGTTTTTTAAAACGTTCAACAAATAAAATTACAACCGCAAAAGAAACCCAGCCTGAACCTTAATTTATAGACAATAATCGCAGTTTAAATCGCAGTTGCAATATCAGTCAGAAAAATTGCAAAAGGATATTTTCCCCAAATCGCCCACCCCTGAGTCCCCCTGAGTCCCTGTGAACGTGTCTATTGTTCAGGCAGAGCTCGAGTTTGTTTCCCACTGAATATTGAGGGCAGCTCATTTTAGAAACCTCACATAGTTGCACAGTCATACTTCTTTAGTAAATGAACGCAGGACAGATATTGATCTGTGGAGGATCTAAATCGATCACTATGGCAGGAAATGCTTTCAGATGGAGTTTGCATGATAAATTATGAAGCCGTGTCCAGCGCGGTGAGATTTCCTGCCAACGGGGCTTCAGCTGTGGGAACTTGGTGATAAAAAGAGAAGTGAGAGAGAGAGAGATAGAGAGAGAGAGCGAGACAGAGAGAGAGAGAGAGAGGAGAGAGAGAGAGGGAGACAGGGAGACAGAGACAGAGGGAGAGAGAGAGAGAGAGAGGAGAGAGAGAGGGAGACAGGGAGACAGAGACAGAGGGAGAGAGAGAGAGAGGAGAGAGAGAGAGGGAGACAGGGAGACAGAGACAGAGGGAGAGAGAGAGAGAGAGAGAGAGAGGGAGACAGAGAGAGAGAGACAGAGAGAGTTCTACAGTTTCTCATTAGGCTGAATGAATAAGTGACTCTAAATGTAGGTATTGTGATATAAACTGAGTCTGTTCTACAGTTTCTCATTAGGCTGAATGAATAACTGACTCTAAATGTAGGTATTGTGATATAAACTGAGTCTGTTCTACAGTTTCTCATTAGGCTGAATGAATAAGTGACTCTAAATGTAGGTATTGTGATATAAACTAAGTCTGTTCTACAGTTTCTCATTAGGCTGAATGAATAACTGACTCTAAATGTAGGTATTGTGATATAAACTGAGTCTGTTCTACAGTTTCTCATTAGGCTGAATGAATAACTGACTCTAAATGTAGGTATTGTGATATAAACTGAGTCTGTTCTACAGTTTCTCATTAGGCTGAATGAATAACTGACTCTAAATGTAGGTATTGTGATATAAACCGAGTCTGTTCTACAGTTTCTCATTAGGCTGAATGAATAACTGACTCTAAATGTAGGTATTGTGATATAAACCGAGTCTGTTCTACAGTTTCTCATTAGGCTGAATGAATAACTGACTGTGCACTTTTTTAAAAAATAAAAAATGTATATTTTATTTTTTTTATATATATATATATATTTCTGTCTCTATGTAGGTCTGTTTTCCCTCCGGCTGTTTGGAGTTTCCACAGAAAGCTGCAGCTTTTTGGAGCTCGTCCATGAATCTGCACTGTAATTATGGCAGCCGTTAAGATCAGAGAGGAAATCTGTCAAAACTACAATTCCCACAGTCCCTCAGTGCTCCTCTGCCTTAATGAGGAGGTTCATTATAACCAGCAGCTGCAGCATCCGTCAGATCGTAAACATCATCGCTCTTCTGGCCTCCACAGCTGGAAAAGGAGGAGAGGCTCAGTTTAACACACGGTTTAGCCCAAACACTTCGGCTGCTTCAGAATGAGTTTGTTCAAAAAAGAGCTTTCGCTTTTGTTCCTGTTGAAAACTGACAATTAGCTTTATGTTTTATTACTGTTGTCTTTAAATGTCTTTATTTACACAGCACTTTTCATAGCGGTGGCAGCTCAGAGTGCTTTATAGACAGGAGATAAAGATTAACAGTGACAGTAGAAACTATGAGTATTAATTTAAACTCGTATAAGTCAATAACACAGATCAGATTATAGATAAACACCAAAGAGCCATAGAGCTTTAATGAAGCTCTGAGTTAAAGAGCTGCGTTTTCAGATGTTTATTAAAAGTGAGCTCTGAGCTCGACTGTCTAATAAAAGCTGAACTGAGCTCCACAGTTTAGAAGCAGAATAACTGAAAGAGTCTCTCCACGTTTTCTGTGTTTTACTGAAGGAGTTCAGAAGGTCAGAATCTGCAGATCTGAGATCATAAACAGACGTTCAGGAGCTTTAAGGTCATTTAGAGCTTTAAAAACCAGCAGCAGAGCCTTAAACTCTCTCTAACAGATCCAGGCGGTCAGTGCAGCGTGTGACGGGGTGATATGAGCTCTCTGTGTTGGTGCTGTGTTATGTGTGTGTGTGTATATATATAAATATAGTTTTAATGTAAGTCAATGGCACCAGATGCTTTTCCAAGTCATTTTGAGCCGTTTCTTTTAGTCCATTCATCATAAAATTTACACACAATGTAAAGAGCAACAGGTATTTTCAAATTATGTAAAAAAAAATGAAAAACAACAAAAATGTTGCGATACAAGGTTTTCTTTCAACAGCAATGATATATATATATATATATATAATATATATATATATATATATATATATACACACACACTCCACCTAAAACACACACAAAATTAGTCATCTTGTGTGTTTTAGGTGGTAGTAACTTCAGGTTTCTGCAGATGGCGCTGCATGAGGATGACTGGCCTATAAATACCTGCGAGGTGTGCGACAGGATTCATAGATTGAGAAGAGGTGGTACAGTGCAGTGAATGTCTCGTTCGATATGTGGAAAATGGGTCGCATAGTAGATGTTAACCAGAAAGAGAAAGTCCGCCACCTTAAATGTAGTTCCACCCTTAATTCTGTGTCACCTTAAATGGAGTTCCACCTTAAATGATGGTCCACCTTAAATTCAGTGCCACCTTAATTTTAGTGCTACCATAAATGGAGTTGCACCTTGAATTCTGTGCCACCTTAAATTTAGTGCTATGTTAATTGCATTTCCACCTTAAAAAGGAGTGATTGCATTTGGGCTGTCATTGTGAAGGAGGTAGCTGAATTTGCAGGTGTGTCGAAGCATACAGTCATAAAGGTGCACGTTGAGTTATTTTATATTAAATACTGCACATATATACGCTGTTTAAAACAAACTACATTCAGAACGTATCTTGTTTTCATCTTTTTTGAACGCAATATTCTGATAATACCGTGAACCGTTTGTATGGTTAGATATAGATAGTTATCAGTTAGATAATCATCGTGATCATTTTTAATACCAGCACTTGCCTAGTCTGTAGTACGTGTGGTCAATCTGGTACAAATAGAACATACTATATCATTTTTGACGGGTCACATATTCAGCATTGATGAGGTTTATAAATATGATAAACAAAAGCAGGAACTGGAGGAAAACAAAATAAAGGAATATAATAAGATGAGGTCATAAAAAGGGCTGCCATCCAATCAGCTGCTTAGCTGCTTAGATGACTGTCCCATTTATGTAGTTACTGTACAATGGTGGTGGTTGTTGTTGTTGTTGTTGTTGTTGTTGTTGTTGTTGTCGTTGTTTACAGGCTGTATTTATATGATCCATGGTGACAAAATGTACAATTATTTATTTATAATATTGTTAAGATGACATATTGTCACCACCCCTAGTGTACATCAGTCCTGATGTATAAATAGTTGGACCTTTTTGCCTTTTAGAGCCACTAGGTCCAGCCTGCAGGCTCGACAGCTCAGTCAGAGGCAGAGGACAGTGAGCCAGACAGCCTCTGAACGTTTCCTCTTTGGTTTGACTGGCGTATTCAGGCAGACTCACTGTGAGTGAATGGATAGTTGGACCTTTTTGCTTTCGAAGCTATTAGGTCCAGCCAGCGCGACCGACCGTTCGGTCAGCGGTGTTCAGGCTCTGCTGCGTCTCTGGGTACTGATGGTGTGTGAATGAGCTGGACTAATGAAGGCCAGGTCATTTAATCTCATTGGGCTCCAGCTGGGCTGTCGCTGCACTGCAGCCAGGTTAGGGTAACGCTGATGGATCGGCCGGCTGTCTGCGGCAGGCATGCTAAACAGGATTTGGATTAGCGCTCTCTCTCTCTCTCTCTCTCTCTCTCTCTCTCTCTCTCTCTCTCTCTCTCTCTCTCTCTCTCACACACTGCTACTCACTTCATTGGGGACCAAATCATTACAGGCGTAACTGTGCAAATGAGAGCAGTGTAACCATGGAAATGGGTGTAATGTAACTATAGAAATAGATGTAGTGTAACTAATGGACCTAGTGTACTTATGGAAATTGGTGTAGTATAACTATGGAAATTAATCTACTGTAACTTTGCAAAAATGGGTGTATAGCAACACTGGAAATGGTGTAGTGTTGCTATGGAAATGAATGTAGTGTAACTATGGAAATGGGGGTAGTGTACCCATGGAAATGGGTGCAATGTAACTATGGAAATGGGTGCATAGCAACACTGGAAATGAGTGTAGTGTAACTGGAAATAAGTGTATTGCAAGAACAGAAGTAGGTGTGGTGTAACTATGGAAATGTGAGCAGCGTAGCCATGGAAATGGGGGTAGTGTAACTATGGAAAAGGGTGTAGCCCGTGGATGTGTCTCCTGCTGTGGCTGTGCTCTGCGCCTTTGTGTGTAAGAGGGACTGTAGCTGTAGAGCTGTTTGGTTTTGGAAAAGAGAGAGAGAAAGAGAGAAAAAAAAGAGAGAGAGAGAGAGGAAAACAGAAAGAGAGAGAGAGAGAGAGAGAGAAGGAAGGAAGGAGGAGGAGGAGGAGGAGGAGGAGGGGAGTTAAAGAAGCTTTTTTTTTCTGTCCATTCATCCACCAGAGTAAAAACTCTTTTACTCTCAGAGGACATGTGGAGCTGATTTAACTCCTCCTCTCTCTCTCTCTTGCATATATATTTTCTCTGTGCTTTTTTGTTTGTTTGAGGGTTAATGTTTTCAGGCTGGTAATAATAATAACTATAATAATAATAATAATAATAATAATAATAGTTATAAATGTCATGCAGAAGCATTTCTGGATGTTTATCTACGACTGAGGTCTAATTATTTCACCCCTGAGTGCAGACAGGACAGATGTGTACAGATTAGAGTAGACGGTAATGTGGCTCATACACAGTGAATCTGGTGGTCCTGGTGGTCCTGGTTTTGGTGGTCCGGGTTTTACACAGTGCTGCTGTTTTGGTTCCGGTGAGGCAGTGAAGTCACTCCGGCGCTCCTTCTGTCCTCGGGCTGTGATTAAACTTCCTCTCTGGTTCTTCCACTGAAAAGGAGGAGAAGAAAAATAAACAATGATGTCACGCGACGCTCTGATTGCAGAACCCTCCCCCGAACTCCTCACGGCCAGCAGCATCCTGTCTGTGTAAACACGGCGCCGAGGGTTCTGCGCTGTAGCGAAGGAGGATACGTCTGTCAGCGCGTCGCCATAGCGCCGACATCCTTTAGTGCTGCGCAGCACTGATAGCATTCAGCATATCGCAGTGTCAGACTTTATTAATGCTAACTTATTAACGACTTTATTAATACTCACTTATTAACGACTTTGTTAATACTAACTTATTAACGACTTTATTAATGCTAACTTATTAACGACTTTATTAATACTCACTTATTAATGACTTTATTAATACTAACTTATTAACGACTTTATTAATACTAACTTATTAACGACTTTATTAATACTCACTTATTAATGACTTTATTAATGCTAACTTATTAACAACTTTATTAATACTCACTTATTAATGACTTTATTAATACTAACTTATTAACGACTTTATTAATACTAACTATTAACGACTTTATTAATGCCAACTTATTAACGACTTTGTTAATACTAACTTATTAACGACTTTGATATAATGCTAACGACTTTATTAACTCGACTTCATTAATGCTAACTTATTAACGACTTTATTAATACTAACTTATTAACAGCTTTATTAATGCTAACTCATTAACCTTTGATGTTAACTTATTAACAACATGATTAAGGGTAATTTACTGACAGCTTTAACACTAACCTAAGTATTGCTTAATTAAGATAACCATATTAACCTGAAGTGCTCACTTATTACCTTTAAAAATTAAAAATTCATAAAAAGTTGACTTTATTAATACAGATGAATTAACTTCTAATGCTAACTTATTGGCTTTATTCTAATTTATTGACACTTTATTATTGTTAACTTATTGACAGGTTTGTTAATGCTAACTTAATTGTTTTACTGATGCTAATTCATTAACTTTTAATGCCAAATAAATGGCTTTACCTATGCTAAATTATTGATAACTTTATTAATGTTAACTTATTGACAAGTTTATTGATGATAACTTATTGGCTTTACTAATACTAACTTATTAACTTTTAATACTAGCTTATTGGCTTTATTAATGCTAAGTTATTAACCGCTTTATTGTCCCTAAATTATTTATTAATGCAAACTTCGCTTTGTTAATAGGTTATTATCTTTTTTATTGCCAACTTCTGCTTTACTTAAATTATGCTAGCTTAATTTGTGCTTAATTAATGCTAACTTAAGTATCATTTGATGATTCTGTGATATTGATCAATATCGACCAGCACTATGGTGGCAATTTGACATAATTTCTCACAAATCGGAAGTGGCTATTAGCGTCTATCACTTCTTGGCTACATTAGCCTCGTAGCTCCAGTGCTAAAATGCTAACACTGAAGAAGTCTTGGCTGATGGACTGTGATTGGGATAAAGGGGGGAGGAGGTTAGATGAATTTAAAGCTGTTTAAAGCTTTAAAGCTGTTTTTAATAGAAAGAGGAGGCTGAAATCTCTGTAAAGTGTCTCCTCGGCTCCAGCGGTTTGAGGGCGAGTCTCATTACAATGTGAATTTGTCTTTCAAAGTTCTCCAGGCAAATGGAAACTATTTGCATTGGTGATTTCATCCCGTTCTGCCGCCGGGAGTTAAAGCGAAAAGCTTCAGATCCACTGCAGGCGCAGAAATCCACCTTTTATTGTTATTTTAAGCTGCTGAGATTGAAAAGCCAGTGACAGCATGTGAGGTAATGAATACAAATGAACACACACACACACACACACACACACACACACACACACACACACACACACACATGTTTGTCTTGCTATACATATGAGGACATCCATAGGTTTCTATTGATTTTTGTTACTGTAGCTAAATACACTGATCAGGCATAACATTCTGACCACCTCCTTGTTTCTATGCTCATTGTCCATTTTATCAGCTCCACTTACTATATAGGTGCACTCTGTAGTTCTACAGTTACAGACTGTAGTCCATCTGTTTCTCTGATACTTTGTTAGCCCCCTTTTACCCTGTTCTTCAGTGGTCAGGACCCCCATGGACAGTAACCACAACTGATGTGGTGGTGGTGTGTTAGTGTCTGTTGTGCTGGAGTTTTTAAACACTGTGTCCACTCACTGTCCACTCTATTAGACACTCCTACCTTGTCAGTCCACCTTGTAGATGTAAAGTCAGAGACGATAGCTCATCTGCTGCTGCACAGTTTGTGTTGGTCATTCCTAGTCCTTCATCAGTGGTCACAGGACGCTGCCCACAGGACGCTGTTGGCTGGATGTTTTTGGTTGGTGGACTATTCTCAGTCCAGCAGTGAGAGTGTTTAAAACTGAGGTGTTTAAAAACTCCAGCAGCACTGCTGTGACTGATCCCCTCAGACCAGTGCAACACACACTAACACACCACCACCATGTCAGTGTTACTGCAGTGCTGAGAATGATCCACCACCCAAATAGTACCTGCTCTGTGAGGGTCCATGGGGGTCCTGACCACTGAAGAGACAGGGTAAAAGGGGGCTAACAAAGTATCAGAGAAACAGATGGACTACAGTCTGTAACTGTAGAACTACAAAGTGCACCTATATAGTAAGTGGAGCTGATAAAATGGACAATGAGTGTAGAACCAAGGAGGTGGTCAGAATGTTATGTCTGATCGGTGTAATACTACACCTAAACCCAAACCTAACCCTAACCTTAACCTCAGTATCCAAAAGGCAGTTTTTCTGCACTTTTAGTTTACAAATAAAAAAGTAATTGTGGTGAAAACAACACATGCTCAAGTGAGGACCGGTGAAATGTCCTCAGAAATTTCATATAGTCCTATCATAGCGAGGACATGGGGTCCTCACAAGTATAGCAATACAAGAACACACACACACACACACACACACACACACACACACACACACACACACGGCAGAAGAATTCCTACAGTCTGAGGAGCCCACCATTCATAAAGAACCACACACACATCCCTCAGGAGGATGGAGAGGACAGATTGCCGCTGACCGCTCAGCTTATTGAGGGTCCAGTTCAATCCCACTGAGGTCAACTGCATACAGTCCTCATTATCCCTCAGCCACAGCTTTACAGCTGGAGTGGTTTCCTATGCATATGTGTCCAAAAGTGTCCAGACGGCCCTTCTCATTAGCAAATACAGCTATTTTAAAGGGGAATTCCACCAATTTTTCAAAATTTGTGCATAGTTAAATGGTTAAGACAGAATCGTATGATGTTTTCTGTCATATGGGCACCTTTAAAAACAAAAGCAGACATGCAGTAGAATTAATAACACATTTAGAAAATAAAACTAAATAAAATCAAGTAAAATAAAGCTGAAGGTAAAAAAATAAATAATATAAAATGTGAAGTGTGCAAAATTATGACACTTTTTATTTTATGTTTTACTTTTTTACATGCTAAATCAAATTTTGCACTAAAATGAGCAGAACTGTGTCATATTTAAAGGAAAATTCCCCCCAGTGTTTTTAAACATTTCTGGTTAAGGTGTAAATAAAGTCGTTCAGAGTGGTTTGCTGTGAACCTTTCCATTCTGGATAAACTTAGTCAGAACTGTTCACAGTGGTGGTGATAGGAACCAGACGTCCACCTCTAAAAGCTCCCTCACAGAAAGTTCCTACAGTAAATGGTTATGAATTCACTGCCTGATGACTGAGACACTGTTTTATGATAGTTTAGAGAACTTAAACTCCATTCATGCTGGAGGGATACATGCAGGGCGCTGTGAGGCAAAATAGTCCCCAAAGAAAACTTATTATTACAGATTTTCCACTATTTTCCATCATCAACATTCATATAAACTCAGAAGACTCGTGTAGGTTCACTGGTGGTTCTGGATAGTAAATAAAATGTCTATATTTGTGTTGTAGTCATGGCGACCCCTGGTTCCTATCACCACCACTGTAAAGACATCTGAACCATTTCACACCAAACCACTCTGAATCTCTCTGTTTACATCTCACACACTGAGTTATGGAGAAAGGAAAAAAGGAATTCCCCTTTAAGGTGCGCCAGCCTGTGTAATCTCTACAGAAAAGCACTGACCAATAGAATGGAGCTCTGGACATGATCCTAAGGTCTCCATGTCCAATGCCCAGCTTGGGCTAGAGGGGTATAAAGCCCCCCAGCATTGGGCTGTGGAGCAGTGGAACTGGGTTCTCTGGAGTGATGGAGCTCCATCCAGTACCTTTGGGATGAGTTAGTGATCCAGAACTGACCATCCAACATCAGTACCTGACCTCACTAATGCTCAATCAAATCCTCACAGCAATGTTCAACATCTAGTGTAAAGCCTTCCCAGAAGAGTCGAGGCTGTTACTGCAGGCACAGACTCACTATTAACACCTTCATTTCAGAGGAAGCTCTGGAGTCGACAGACGTTGGATGTACAGTGTGCTGTTTACTGAGAGCTGCTTTCGGCTTTACACACTGTTTTTGCTGAAGAGTGTTTTTCCAGCCCACATCAGGCTCTGATTGGCCGTCTGTAGAGGCCAGATGAGGGTGAATCCGGCCTTATCTCCGCTCTGTTTATTTTCTTTTCTGTGATATCGGTGAAGGAACACTCTGCTGGGAGCTGAGGCTGAGGAACACTTCCTTTCTTTTTTCTTTGTTCTCGCTTTCTTTCTCCTTTATGCGGTTTGAGAGAAACACTGTTTTTACGTCATCGTTTCGTCTCTGGACGCTGTAGATCAGATTGCCGTCGGGCTGAACGATTAATCGTTTTTAAATCGAAATCGCGATGTAAGAGAGCGCAATTTTTAGATCGCAAGAGCTGCATTTTTTTTTTTATTATGTCTTATATCAGAGGTCACTAATAGGCGGACCGCGGTCCGAGTCCGGACCCAGGCGCTGTCCTATGCGGACCTGGACCTATAATCGATAAACTATGTAGAATTATTAAATTTCAATGGGGTGGTCCTTTTTTTATTTGCCGTAACTTTTCTAGCCTTTACGGTAGCTTTAGGGTCCCGGGAGACTCTCAGACCAATCGCATGCTTTGTAAATATCACACGTGACGCTACTCAGCCAATCAGATCTGTGCATTACGATGAGCTCTGAGACTCGAGTGAGTGACGCACACACAGGAGGGACGAGGCGAGACACAGCAGTCGGAGGGAAGTTATTTCACATGTCGTGATCTAAAAAGAGAAAACTGACAATAAATGTTGTTGAAATATGACTGAACTGTACTTTATTTGATCTGACATTCAGTTGTTGACTGTATAAGATGTTGATATACCTACTAGGCTCCTTCAGTGAACAGTATATGGCACATAATGCAAGTTTGTTAGTGGAGAATGGTGGTGTTTGTTGGTGCAGAATGGTGGTGTTTGTTAGTGGAGAATGGTGGTGTTTGTTAGTGGAGAATGATGGTGTTTGTTGGTGCAGAATGGTGGTGTTTGTTAGTGGAGAATGATGGTGTTTGTTGGTGCAGAATGGTGGTGTTTGTTAGTGGAGAATGGTGGTGTTTGTTAGTGCAGAATGGTGGTGTTTGTTAGTGGAGAATGGTGGTGTTTGTTAGTGGAGAATGGTGGTGTTTGTTGGTGCAGAATGGTGGTGTTTGTTGGTGCAGAATGGTGGTGTTTGTTAGTGGAGAATGGTGGTGTTTGTTAGTGGAGAATGGTGGTGTTTGTTGGTGGAGAATGGTGGTGTTTGTTAGTGGAGAATGGTTGTGTTTGTTAGTGGAGAATGGTGGTGTTTGTTAGTGAAGAATGGAAGTGTTTGTTAGTGGAGAATGGCTGTGTTTGGCGGAGAACAATGGTGTTTGGTGGAGAATAGTGGTGTTTGGTGGAGAATGATGGTGTTTGGTGGGGAATGGTGGTGTTCGTTAGTGGAGAATGATGGTGTTTACTGGAGAATAGTGGTGTTTATAATGATGGTGTTTGGTGGAGAATAGTGGTGTTTATTAGTGAATGATGGTGTTTGGTGGAGAATGATGGTGTTTGGTGGAGAATGGTCGTGTTCGTTAGTGGAGAATGGTGGTGTTTGTTAGTGGAGAATGGTGGTGTTTGTTCATGGAGAATGGTGGTGTTTGTTAGTGGAGAATAGTTGTGTTTGTTAGTGGAGAATGACTGGTAGAGAATGGTGGTGTTTGTTGGTGCAGATTGGTGGTGTTTGTTAGTGGAGAATGGTGGTGTTTGTTAATGGAGAATGGTTGTTTTTGGTGGAGAACAATGGTGTTCATTAGAGAATGATGGTGTTTAGTAGAGTGATGGTATTTGTTGGAGAGTGATGGTAGAGAACGAGGGAAACTGAAGATTATTTGTGTTTCGTTGTACATTATCATTCATTATACATGAGAAATATGAATAATTAGTATCATCTTTTGTAATATGTTTTGTAAAAATAACATTAAATTATTTATAATTATAAAACATTATTAGTTATGATATTAAACTCTTTGCATTGTGGAATTTTTCTGAACACAAACCAAACAACATACATCCATTTTTATCAGTACACTAACACACACGTGTTCCTTAGTAAAGACAGTGGTTCTGTCTAGAACCATTAACAACCAAAGAACCATTTGCATGCCTTAGTGGTTCTTTGCATGGTGAAATGGTTCTTCAGATTGATGGGGAATGTGCTGGTTCTATACAGCACCAAAAAGAGTTCCACCATAGTTACGATGTCAAGCTTATAAGAATAGAAGAACCTTTTTTGGTGCCATTTTCAAAAAAGGTTCTATGTAGGACCCTTATATAATACATTTTCCATCCAGTGGAAGAACCATTTAATCATGCAAAGGGTTCTTTGAACATTCATGGTTCTATCAAGAATGATTGTCTTTACTGAAGAACCCTTGAGGAACCTTCTTTTATCATACAGTTTTATGGTTTCCACATAGTGGTTTCTTAAAAACAAGTGAAATCATTTTTCATGGCTTTTTTATTTTTTAATAATTTTAATTATTGAATTTATCAAATTTTAGCGAATATTTGTTGCAGCCATAAAAATTCAGTTTCATTTTTTGGCCTTTTTTTCTGAATTTTAGTTTCTGTTTTGACTTTTCGGTGCGTCTCTAACAGAAACCTGCGCTTCCTCTACTTTTGTGGTTTTGGCTTGAAGTCCTGATGATGGTCTCCCAGTGACCCTTAACCTCAGTGTTGCTTGTTGGTGTGTTTCTCCAGCTCAGGGGGTCTTTTCTTGCCCACCACTCTGTATTTCCTTTCTCAGCTTTTCTGTGCTGGTGTGTAACGTGTCGTTAGTCATGTGTTCTGCAGGCGTCTAACACAACTACAGCTGATGTGTGTTTTATTGCCTTGACAACTGCTTTGATGTGGACGACCCACCCTTCACTTATTTTGACAGACTGTGTTTCCCCCGCCCTGCTGGAGGAACCATGGAAGTGAAACCTCGTTTATGAGCCCATCTTCACTTCTTCTATTCGTTTCCTGGAAGAACGGTGCATAAAATAATTCACAATCACTCCACAGAGCGGAGACTCTGCTTTGTTTCTCCACCGGGGTCTTTAAAGCCGTCTTTTCCAGCTCAACTTCTTATTGAGTTTTTATTGCCTGCAAAGAATGTTTGAAAAATGATGGTGTTTGGCAGAGAATGATGGTGTTTGGTGGCAGGTGTGTGGGGAGAAGGGGTGGTGGAGAATGGTGGTGTTTGCTGGAGAATGACAGTGTTTGGTGGAGAATGACGGTGTTTGGTGAACAGTGATGGTGTTTATTAGAGAATGTCAGTGTCTGGTGGAGAATTATTTTGTTTGGTGGCAAATATTGGTGTTTATCAGAGAATGATAATGTTTAGTGGTGAATGATGGTGCTTTTTAGAGAATGATGGTGTTTGTTGGAGAATTGCAGTGTTTATCAGAGAATGTTTGTGTGTGGTTGAGTAAGATGCTGTTTGGTGGAGAATGATGGTGCTTATTACAGAATGGTTGTGCTTATTACAGAATGGTGGTGTTTGGTGGAGAATAATGGTGTTTATTAGAGAATGGTGGTGTTTGGTGGAGAATGATGGTCTTTTTTAGAGTATGCTTGTATCTGGTGGAGAATCAAAGTATTTGGTGGAGAATGATGGTGTTTAGTGGAGAAATGTGTTTGGTGGAGAATGAGCGTGTTTGAGGAATGATGGTGTTTACTGGTGGAGACACATTTTTGTGGAGTATGTTGGTGTTTTGTGGAGAATAATGGTGTTTATGAGAGAATGGTGGTGTTTGGTGGAGAGTGATGGTGTTTATTAGAGAATGGTGGTGTTTGGTGGAGAATAATGGTGTTTATTAGAGAATGGTGGTGTTTGGTGGAGAGTGATGTTGCTTATTTCAGAATGATGGTGTATGCTGGAGACGTGATGGTGCTTTTGTAGAGAATGATGGTGCGTATTACTGAACTGTGGTGTTTGGTGGAGAATAATGGTGTTTATTAGAGAATGGTGGTGTTTGGTAGAGAATGATGGTCTTTGTTAGAGTATACTTGTATCTGGTGGAGAATCAAAGTGTTTGATGGAGAAATGATGATGTTTGGTGGAGAATGACGGTGTTTAGTCCAAAATGATGGTATCTTGTTTCTCCCACCCCTAATTTTAAAGCCCCTAGTGTGGAGTTGAATTGTTAAGCTTAAGCTGATCTGAGAGAGGTTTATTAATCTGGACTCACTGGACTCGCAGACACAGGGGGGCGGAGTCTGAAGAGTAAACAGTGGATTTGAGTTTGTTGGAGCCGAATATTTGGGATTTACGGCTTTGTGTGTGTTATTTGCTCTTGAACGATAGGCGTTCTCTTTGTTAGTGTGTTCTTTAGTCAGTATTTTGTGTTGGCCTGTGTGCGCATGCTGGGTGTTTGGTAGGCAGGTGGGGGTCAAAGGTCAGATCCAAAGCCTGGCAGGCCGGGAACGGGATGACATGGACAGCTGACCGTGTTGTGTTTGTGTGAAGTGTCCTGAATGAGCAGAAGCAGCAGCTGAAAGACCGGCAGACCTCAGCAGCAGTTTCTTTTATTCTGTCTATTTAAACAAAACCATATGTTTGCAAACAGAGTGTCAGAGTCAAGCTGCTGCCTCCACTTTCTATATAAACAAATCAATTACCTTATATATGCTTCACACACAGAACTCTGTTCTTTGATAGCTTCACAGGACCCTGGTAAAAATCCCATTAAATTTAAATGAGAAACTGTAGAACAGACTCAGTTTATATCACAATACCTACATTTAGAGCCGGTTATTCATTCAGCCTAATGAGAAACTGTAGAACAGACTCAGTTTATATCACAATACCTACATTTAGAGTCGGTTATTCATTCAGCCTAATGAGAAACTGTAGAACAGACTCAGTTTATATCACAATACCTACATTTAGAGTCGGTTATTCATTCAGCCTAATGAGAAACTGTAGAACAGACTCAGTTTATATCACAATACCTACATTTAGAGTCGGTTATTCACTCAGCCTAATGAGAAACTGTAGAACAGACTCAGTTTATATCACAATATTGCATAAACTAATTTGACTTTTATCATTTTTTTTCATTTAAATCTAAAAATGCTGTTTGTTTTTCAGTCACTGTCACTTTATGTGTTTCTCATTTTATGTTTTTGTCATATATTCTTTGTTTTTTGTCGTAATGGTGTAGCAATATGACAAAAAATGTTCAAAAATACTTTAGAGTGACTTCAGCTATTCTGTAATAGTCAGTGTTTAGGCCTGGCGGTTAGTGGTTAGCACAGCGAGCTATCAGCAGCAAATCATTTAGAGAAAGCTACAGTAGTGCTGTAGGCTATGATGCACACTTAGCTAGTTTAAACTGAATCAGACTCCCACTGCACCTCAGTAAACACTAACACACCTCTGATCAATCCCACATGAGTGTGTGTTAAATATTTTGCATCACGTCTCGCAGTTCAACACGCTCAGCTCAGCCGAGGCACAGAGCGGCTTCTTCTGCTGTGCAGTGTTCTCTTCTCCATTAATGAGGCGAGCGGCTGTGTTTATTTTTGATAGATGATGAATCTAACAAAGCTGAAAACTCAGATTTATCATAGATTAAACAAGCAAACACACAAACAGGGATACACTTCACACCTCGGTGGCCTTTTCTTGCTCGAGGTTTAAAGAGCCCGTATCATCAAAACCTGAATTTCCCTCACTTTCTTTGATGTTAAAGGGGAACTCCACCAGTTTTGCAAAATCACTCAATCATTCAATGGTTTAGATGTAAACAGAATCATTCAGAGTGGTTCGGTGTGAAATGATAAGGGTAGAAAATGAATATATGCTGTGGTCAGCTGGTGATGGTGGGCTAGAATGCTAACCTTGCTCACTAACAACATTAGCAAATGGCTTAGAGTAGGGGTGCGGCAAAAAATCGATTCTTAGACGCATCGCGATGCAGGCGTGAACGATTCTGAATCGATTCACAAATGTCAAAAATTGATTTTCTAAATATTTAATTTATAATGTAATGTTGGCGGAACGCAAAAGACGGAACTGGAAGTGGGGTAAGTGCAGCGCCCGGACAGTCTGTGGCGGCACATAACAAAAACACAACTGGATGAGTGAGAAATCCGACCGGCTCCCTCTGCATTAAAGCCAAGTTAGATCAGGAGTCACAACACAAATGATAAGAAGAGACATTTTGACCTTTCAACAAAGTCAAACCAGCTTGGGAGCCACAACATTTAATGTCCAGTATGTGATAATGTCCCAGTAGAGACTAAACAATATAAACAAAAACACAGACTTACTCTGCTCTGCTTTAAGCTTCAGCTACAGCCGCTTTCCTCCCAACTCCGCCAGGAAACTTTTCTTCAAAACTAGAAGAGTTTCTTGTAAAATGTCTCTCAGCTTTCGGCTGTTTTATGAGGCTGAAGTCGCTTCTCATTCTCCGGCTTCTTGCTGAACTTTCCCTGTTCCACCTTAAATTCTGACGGAGGCACCATTTAAGGTGGAACGGGAGAATTTTAAAGAGAAGCGACTTCATCTTCGTAACTGTTTAGTGTTTGACAGTCTCTCGTTGCAGATTTAACGTACCAGGAAACCAACTGCGCTGCTTATAAATGCGAATCGTTCGCTACTGGCCAGGCGAAACCTCGTTGCTACTATCACGAGACCAAAACCGAAGTTATGAAATCACTAAAGAATATATAATGTGCTACGTGGTCATCCATCACCACTGGACCTCATTTCACCGTAACAGAGCATTTAATCGCAGATGAGTGGCAGCAGCGTCTCTGAAGGAGAGCCTTCCAGTTCTCTTGCCACATCACTCCCATTTGACTTATTAATAAAAGATATTGGATGTAAATGCATTATGGATCATTACAAATACTTTGCTTTAAACCCACCAAGTCCTCACACAGTGATAAAATAGACATGATTTATGGAAAAAAAAAGATGCATCGATAATCGTTTTATAATCGCATCGCAGCCTCTGAATCGCAATCGAATCAAATCGTGAGGTGCCTAGAGATTCCCACCCCTAGCTTAGAGTGATGCCTTTCGCGCTACCGTAGCTATCAGTGCAGGCTATGGTGCTAAGTTAGCTAGTTAGCTAAAACCTGTGCTAAACCAGTTGAAGAGGCGCTCTTTCTACATGGCCTGTCAATCAGATATTTGTCCCCTCACAACAGAATAATAGTAATAATAGTTCATTTTAGTATAAAACCATGTTTTGTTAAGTTGAATGACACGTTTACAAAGTTCTTGCAGGAAGATTACAACAGAAACAAGACTGGAAAGGAAAACAACGACTAATAAAGACTTAAAAATAAAACAATAAGTAAGAGAATATTGATCATATGACGTTGTGACAGATTTACAGCCCTCTTTCTTCTCTGCACTGTGTCTTTGGCATGAAGTAGAAATATTTCTTACTCGTAAAAACCGTTTAGCTTTTCATTTCCAGTCGATTCTTTGTTGCGGTGATTGGCTGTAGATTAGTTTAATTAAGGGCTTTCTGTGTGAAAGCTGGGCCTCTGCTGCTCCGCAGCGTCGCGCGTTCAGCTGCTAAATGAAGCTCTAATGGCTTTTTTTCGCTACACAGTGAAGGTTGAGCTGCAGGGCTCTCGTCTTTATTCTCCATTCTTCTGCTTTTAGACGCCGTTACGGCGCTGAAGGCCGCGTGTTTGCGTCAGCAGCTGTTTTCCTCGTTCCTGAGGGGGAAAATGTGATCAGTGGTGATCTTTTCAGCACAATTAAACCCTGTTCACGCTGATTAGTGGGACGAGGCCCTGGCTGCGCTGATGGTGGGACGCTGCCGGGGTTAAAGAGACGCAGCGAGGCTGGAGAACAGCGGCGTGGCGGAGTGGAGCTGAGCGACATGGAAAAAGTCTTAGCAATAAAATCTCTTGACAGTTAAGCACAGTAACTAAGAGTAAAAGGGAAAAATACCTTTGACTGCTTTCGCAGGGGGCTGATATATTACGGAGCAACAGATGGGACAGCAGATTTTGTGGCTGATTTTAGTGGTCATTCTACAGAAACGTCCACTTTTCTGTCTCTCCATAGGAGTCACTGGTGTTACTGATCATCACTGGTGTTACACATAATAAAGGAAACACCAGAGACATTTTTAATAAACAATGCATTTTACAGAATAACTGCTACAGAGCATCAAACCACATGTTGTCCATCATGGAATATCCACTAAAATATGGAATTTAATCCATTTGTGTTCTAATTTTTCACAGTTAGCTCAGAATAAAGTCGGTCACACCAGTGACTTCAGCTAAAAGCTTCATATGAAATCATGAGCTAAATGAGGAAATCTCTGATAACTGAAAGACACAGTGGACTCACCATGAGCTTTTCTTCATAGATCCTCAGAAAACAGGTAAAAGGAAGTCGAGTGATGTTTATTTGGCTTTTTTTTCTTTGCATCATTTAATTCATATATTCCATGTATATAAATATAAAATTGTACAAAACTGGTGGAGTTCCCCTTTAACATCAAAGAAAGTGAGGGAAATTCAGGTTTTGATGATACGGGCTCTTCAAACCTCGAGCAAGAAAAGGCCACCGAGGTGTGAAGTGTGTTCCTGTTTGTGTGTTTGCTTGTTTAATCTATGATAAATCTGAGTTTTCAGCTTTGTTAGATTCATCATCTATAAAAATAAACACAGCCGCTCGCCTCATTAATGGAGAAGAGAACACTGCACAGCAGAAGAAGCCGCTCTGTGCCTCGGCTGAGCTGAGCGTGTTGAACTGCAAGACGCGCTTTTAGCATAATATATAACACACACTCATGTGGGATTGATCAGAGGTGTGTTAGTGTTTACTGAGGTGCAGTGGGAGTCTGATTCAGTTTAAACTGGGTTATTATCTCTGAATGCAGAACAAACTCCATCATCAGTCACTAACAGAGCGAATAAAGACGCCGAGTCTCTCCACAGTGTCTGAATTCAATTAGCTGAAGCTTTTTACACTCCATCCACAGCCATAAACACATTCATAATGACTGCCTCATTTAGCGCGCAGCTCGCCCCACAACGCCTGACGGACGGGAAATGTGTCAGACAGCATCGCAGTTTACACTCACACTTCACACTCGCCAAGAATTCATTCTTCACTGGAAACACTGGAGCTCCGTTCACCAGAGCTGAGCGATAATCTCATTTTTCACCAATTATCCATCAATTATCTATTATATATGTGTATATATATATATACACCGATCAGGCACAACATTCTGACCACCTCCTTGTTTCTACGCTCATTGTCCATTTTATCAGCTCCACTTACTATATAGGTGCACTTTGTAGTTCTACAGTTACAGACTGTAGTCCATCTGTTTCTCTGATACTTTGTTAGCCCCCTTTTACCCTGTTCTTCAGTGGTCAGGACCCCCATGGACCCTCACAGAGCAGGTACTATTTGGGTGGTGGATCGTTCTCAGCACTGGAGTAACACTGACGTGGTGGTGTTGTGTTAGTGTGTGTTGTGCTGGTCGGAGTGGATCAGACACAGCAGTGCTGCTGGAGTTTTTAAACACTGTGTCCACTCACTGTCCACTCTATTAGACACTCCTACCTTGTCGGTCCACCTTGTAGATGTAAAGTCAGAGACGATAGCTCATCTGCTGCTGCACAGTTTGTGTTGGTCATCCTCTAGTCCTTCATCAGTGGTCACAGGACGCTGCCCACAGTTGTCTGGATATTTTTGGTTGGTGGACTATTCTCAGTCCAGCAGTGACACTGAGGTGTTTAGATACTCCAGCAGCACTGCTGTGTCTGATCCACTCAGACCAGCACAACACACACTAACACACCACCACCACGTCAGTGTTGCTGCAGTGCTGAGAATGACCCACCACCCAAATAGTACCTGCAACTGTGAGGGTCCATGGGGGTCCTGACCACTGAAGAACAGGGTAAAAGGGGGCTAACAAAGTATCAGAGAAACAGATGGACTACAGTCTGTAACTGTAGAACTACAAAGTGCACCTATATAGTAAGTGGAGCTGATAAAATGGACAATGAGCGTAGAAACAAGGAGGTGGTCATAATGTTATTTTCACTGGTCATTTTGGACAGCAGATAACATGGTGATATTTGTATTTGACATACAGACGTCTGGTTCCTAGCACTATAATGGTGAACAGTTCTGACTCTTAAGTTTCTCTAGAAAGGCGCATTTCACACCAAACCGCTCTGAATGATTTGGTTCACATCTAAAAGGATGAAGCTAAATTTTAAGAATTTGATGTAGTGTGTAAACATTGTAGAGGTTTCCAGTCCGTACAGTCCATAAACGGCAAATAAGCAGCATAAATGTGCACTTTTTAATTTTTTGTGTTTGTGATGTCACAAATACCAACAAATTTCCGTACATCCACCTATTTAGCCTGTGATGTTTAGATCCACCCATTTACACTGATTTACAGTAATAAGGCTGCCAGTAAGAACAGAACAGAACTCATTTGCATATGTCAGTCTTAAAGGCACAGTAACGAATGTTTTTGGTACATAACAGCACATAAATGTAACAAGTGGAACTCAAGAGGGACAAAAATGAAGCATGAGAAGTGTAGGATATGAGCCCTTTAATACAGAGGCCTTATAGACAGTCAGCATGCTTGAGTAGTTCCTGTTGGTCCAGGGATTCGGTCCAGGCGTTGGACCTAAGTGATCCTTCTGTGCAGTGACGAGGCCGGTCATTCACCCCCCCTGCGTCCTCGTAGCGTTTCCTTTTGGGACAGTGTGGTAGCCGTGTGTTGGCGGGGTGAGGAGGCTCTATTTTTAGGCCGTGCGTAACTGGAGCACAGCAACCTTTCATTTAAAAATATCCCAGCCCCGCCCACCGGCACCAACCAGCACGAGACACGCTCAGCTCTAAGCTCCATCTGCTGATTATTAACATCGACCGTCTGACTTCAACTCAGATTCACAGTTTAGTTTTGTTTGGGTCCTTATTTTCACTCATTTATCTGTTTTCCTCATGAAGCCTTAAAGGGATAGTCCAGCCAAAAATGTAATTCACTCACTTTTCTCTTTTTCTCCCTCAGCACAATCAGTCAACTGCAGTAGATCTGATGCTTTAGCACGTCTGTAACATGTAATGTTGCATGTTTTGTTGAAACATATCCTCTACAGAGAACATACTTAAAGGGGAACTCCACCAATTTTTCAAATTTTAAGCATATTATACAGTGTGTGAGATGTAAACAGAGTGATCCAGAGTGGGTTTGGTGTGAAATGGTTCAGATGTCTTTACAGTGGTGGTGATAGGAACCAGGGGTCGCCATGACTACAACACAAATATAGACATTTTATTTACTATCCAGAACCACCAGTGAACCTACACGAGTCTTCTGAGTTTATATGGAATGTTGATGATGGAAAATAGTGGAAAATCTGAAATAATAAGTTTTCTTTGGGGACTATTTTGCCTCACAGCACCCTGCATGTATCCCTCCACCATGAATGGAGTTTAAGTTCTCTAAACTATCATAAAACAGTGTCTCAGTCATCAGGCAGTGAATTCATAACCATTTCATGTAGGAACTTTCTGTGAGGGAGCTTTTAGAGGTGGACGTCTGGTTCCTATCACCACCACTGTGAATCATTCTGACTCAGTACATTTATCTAGAAACTTACCAGACCTTTCACACCAAACCACTCTGAACGACTCTGTTTACATCTTAACTGTTTAAGTATGCAGGAATTTTAAAAACATTGGTGGAATTCCCCTTTACATATAGCACTAAATTAGCAGAATAATGTCATATTTTTTGCACACTTCACATTTTATTTTTTCCCCCCATTATATAAAATTAAGCAAAACAAAAAAATGTACTTTGACTAGGAACACAAACACTTTTCATATGACTGTGTTTTAAATTATCTTTTCATTTTACCTTCAGCTTTATTTTACCTAATTTTATTTATTTATTTATTTATTTTTACTATTTCTGTTGTGTTTCTGCTTTTTTTAAAGGGCCCATATGACAGAAGACTATTTTTGACAGAGAGTGTAAACACGTTTTCTGAACACATTGTTTCTGTGATGTCACAAAAAAACAAAAGATAGTCCCGCCCACTCACAGTGAAGTTACAAGGAGTTTTTTTTTAGTTCAGACTGCTTTTTGAATGAGGCACAATACAAGGCGGCCAATCAGAACAGAGCTCATTTGCATATGTCAGGCCAGAGAAGCGGTTTTCGGTCACCGTTCGTGTTGCTCCATGGACGACAGTGAAAAGCGAGGTTGAGGGAGATTGAGCAGGCGTCGTCTGGACGTCCCCTAAATCCTCTTTATGTAACCTGTTGTGGTGCAGAACTGCGTGGTCAGTTTCAGCCGAGTCAGCCGGGCCGGGGCGACAGGTGTGCTCCCGGAGGAGGAGCTCAAATCCGCTCCCATCTGCTCCGCTCCTCAGGCTGCGAGGCTGAGAGGTGTTGATGAAGGTGGTGCTGACAGCAGGTGGGTGACAGATGCAGTCAGGCTGAACAATCTGCTCCACCTGATTCTCTACAGCTGCTTCCACACTCAGCACAGCGGCACGCAGGAAAGGCCGCAGCCTCTCAGTGCAGGATCAGAAAATACCAAAATTCTCCCTTTCTCTGTCGGTTTCATGTCTCTTTCTCTGTCTTTCTTTCTAGTGTCTGTTTCTCGTGTCTTTCTCTCTGTCGTCTCTTTCTTTCTCTTTCTGATATCTCTCTCTGTCTCTAATCTCCTTCACTCTCTTTCTCACATCTGTTTCTCAATCTTTCTCATGTCTCTTTCTCTCTCTCTCAGTCTTTCTCTTTCTAGTGTGTTTCTCACATCTGGTTCTTTTCTCTTTTTAGTCTCTTTCTCTTTTTTATCTCTTTTATCTCTTTCCCTCTCTTTCTTAAAGTATTTCTCTTTCTTCTGTCTTTGTCTTTCATATCTCTTTTTCACGTCTCTTTTTCACATCTTTTTCCCTCTTTCTCAAATCTCTTTCTCCCTCTTTCTTACATGTTTTTCTCACATCTCTTCCTCACGTCTCTTCCTTTCTCATATCTCTCTCACATCTCTTTCTTACATCTCTTCCTCACACCTCTTTCTCTTGTCTCTTTCTCAAATCTCTTCCTCACATCTCTTCCTTTCTCACGTCTCTTTCTCACTCACGTCTCTGTCTCACGTCTCTTCCCTTCTCACGTCTCTGTCTCACGTCTCTTCCCTTCTCACGTCTCTGTCTCACGTCTCTTCCTCACATCTCTTTCTCTATATGGAATGTTGATGATGGAAAATAGTGGAAAATCTGAAATAATAAGTTTTCTTTGGGGACTATTTTGCCTCACAGCGCCCTTGCATGTATCCCTCCACCATGAATGGAGTTTAAGTTCTCTAAACTACCATAAAACAGTGTCTCAGTCATCAGGCAGTGAATTCATAACCATTTCATGTAGGAACTTTCTGTGAGGGAGCTTTTAGAGGGGGACGTCTGGTTCCTATCACCACCACTGTGAACAGTTCTGACTCTGCAGCGTCGCTGTAACAGCGCTCTGACCTGCTGTTAGGGGTCAGAGGTTAACATGCAGTGAGAAAAGGCTGCGCAGCGTTTCAGAGGTTAAAGAGCAGAACACTGACCTCTGCTACTTTCAGTCTCTTTCACTCTTTCTCTCCTTCTCACTTCTCTTTCTTTCTCTCTCTCTTTCACTCTCTTGTTCTCACTTCTCTTTCACTCTCTTTCACTCTCTCTCGTTCTCACTTCTCTTTCTCTCTCTCTTTCACTCTTTCTCTCCTTCTCACTTCTCTTTCTCTCTCTCTCTCTTTCACTCTTTCACTCTTTCTCTCGTTCTCACTTCTCTTTCTCTCTCTTTCTCTCTCTCTCTTTCACTCTTTCTCTCCCTCTCACTTCTCTTTCAGAGGTTAAAGAGCAGAACACTGACCTCTGCTACTTTCAGTCTCTTTCACTCTTTCTCTCCTTTTCATTTCTCTTTCTCTCCATTTCATTTCTCTTTCACTCTTTCTCTTCTTTGAATTTCTCTTTCACTCTTTCTCTTCTTTGAATTTCTCTTTCACTCTTTCTCTCCTTCTCACTTCTCTTTCACTCTCTCTCTTTTACTCTTTCCTTCCTTCTCACTTCTCTTTCACTCTGTCTCTTCTTCTCACTTTCACTCTTTCGCTCTCACTTTCTCTCCTTTTCACTTTTCTTTCACTCTTTTTCTCCTGGTCACTTCTCTTTCAGTCGTTCTCTCCTTCTCACTTCTCTTTCACTCTCTCTTTCACTCTTTCCCTCCTTCTCACTTCTCTTTTACTCTTTTTCACTTTCTTTGTTTCACTCTTTCTCTGTTTCACTCTTTCTCTTCTTCTCACTTCTCTTTCACTCTCAGTCTTTCCCTCCTTTTCACTTTTCTTTCACTCTTTCTCACCTTCTCACTTCTTTCACTCTTTTTTTCACTCTTTCTCACTTTCTCACTTTTCTTTCACTCTTTCTCTTTTTCACTCTCTCATATCTCTCGCCTCTTGCTCTGTCACTTTGACACCTTTTGCTCTTTCTTTCTGTCTCACGTCTCCTTTGCTCTTTCGTACGTCTCTTTCGCTCTTTAATACGTCTTTCTCTTTTCTCACATCTCTTTCGCTCTCACTTTTTCACTTTCTCACTCTTGCACTCATTTTTTTATCATGTTTGTCTTTCACTCTTTCTCAAATCGTTTTTGCTGCTTCACTCTTTCTCATGTCTTTCGCTCTTTTAATCTCTCCCGTCTCAGTTTCGCACTTTCTCAAGTCTCTTTCATTCTTTCACTCTTTCTCACGTCTCTTTCACTTTCGCTCTTTCTCACATCTGTCACTCTCGTATCTCTTTCACTTTCACTCTTTCTCATATCTTATTCTCTTTCTTTCTTACGACTTTTCTCGTTTTAATGTTTTTTTTCTTTTTCAGGTCTTTCTCTTTCTCACATCTTTTACTGTTTCTTTTTCACGTCTTTTTCACACTTTCACTATTTCTCACATTTCTCTTGGTCTTTCCTTCTTCCTTTCTCACATCTCTTTCACAGATGGCTGCAAAATGCAAATGAGCCTCTGTCCAGTCACAGTACTGTTTACCGTGTGCTGTGATCATCCTGACCAATCACAGTTGTGGTTCTAAATACCAGACGTACACATATATGACCTCATACACACCACAGAGTTAACTACAAAACACCCACAGTGCTGGAGTTTTAAACACTGTGTCCACTCACTGTCCACTCTATTAGACACTCCTACCTTGTCAGTCCACCTTGTAGATGTGAAGTCAGAGACGATAGCTCATCTGCTGCTGCACAGTTTGTGTTGGTCATCCTCTAGTCCTTCATCAGTGGTCACAGGACGCTGCCCACAGGACACTGTCGGCTGGATATTTTTGGTTGGTGGACTATTCTCAGTCCAGCAGTGACACTGAGGTGTTTAAAAACTCCAGCAGCACTGCTGTGTCTGATCCACTCAGACCAGCGCAACACACACTAACACACCACCACCACGTCAGTGTTACTGCAGTGCTGAGAATGACCCACCACCCAAATAGTACCTGCTCTGTGAGGGTCCATGGGGGTCCTGACCACTGAAGAGCAGGGTAAAAGGGGTAATAATTGTTTAGATAATAGTATGTAACACAGTGTCAGAAGCCACATAAGCATGTTGGCATTAGCAATATAAACTCCTGTTATTTCAGTGATGCTTTGGCTTTGCTGTAAATGAGTAGGGAACTGAGATACACCGTGCTGACGGTTCAGGAGAGCAGCAGAGGAACCTTTGTCTGAACGTGTGTGTCACAGTAGGCCTGTGTTAAATGACCCTATAGGAGTCACTAAAATAGAACAGGCTCATTCAGGCCCCTTAGCATGACCGCAATGTAGCAAATGCAGCTAACAGCTTAGCACACCCGCCTCGAACCATCGGCCCGACTAAAAATACTCAGACGTATGCAGTGTGTGAAGTTTCAATGCCATACAAATCCCTCATGCATGATAATGGACTAAGGGGAAGTCCACCAAGTTTCTGCATAATTCAGTGTGTGAGATGTAAACAGAGTGATTCAGAGTGGTTTGGTGTGAAATGGTTCAGATGTCTTTACAGTGGTGGTGATAGGAACCAGGGGTCGCCATGACTACAACACAGATATAGACATTTTATTTACTATCCAAAACCGCCAGTGAACCTACACGAGTCTTCTGAGTTTATATGAATGTTGATGATGGAAAATAGTGGAAAATCTGAAATAATAAGTTTTCTTTGGGGACTATTTTGCCTCACAGTGCCCTGCATATCATGTATCCCTCCACCATGAATGGAGTTTAAGTTCTCTAAACTATCATAAAACAGTGTCTCAGTCATCAGGCAGTGAATTCATAACCATTTCATGTAGGAACTTTCTGTGAGGGAGCTTTTAGAGGTGGACGTCTGGTTCCTATCACCACCACTGTGAACAGTTCTGACTCAGTAAGTTTATCTAGAACAGAGCGTTTCACACCAAACCACTCTGAACCGCTCTTCTTCAAGGGTTCTTTAGTAAAAAAAAATGTTTCTATAAAGAACCATGACCACTCAAAGAACCCTTTGCATCATGAAAGTGTTCTTCAGATTGATGGAGAATGTGCTGTAGATAATTTTATGTAGAGCCTTTTTGAAAAGCTCCCAAAAGGGCTCTTCTAATGTTACAAGCTTGACATCATATCAATAGAAGAACCCTTTTGGGTGCTACATAGAACGCTTTTCGAAAAGGTTCTATATAGCACCATCTAAAGGTCATTCTGAAGAACACTTTCATGATTTAATCATCCAAAGGGTTCTTTGAGTTTCTATAAAGAGCCATTTTCTTTACTGAAGAACCCCTAAAGAACCATCGTTTTTAAAAATGTAGTAAAGAAAATGGTTGTATGTAGAACCATGAACACTCACAGAACCCTATGCATGATTAAATGTTTTCATCGAGCTTGAGGCCACACTGGAGCCTGAATTTAGTGTCTGTTTTGTACAAACTTTTAAAATTGTGTAAATTTAATTTTTTTAGCCCCAAACGATTCCTTTAACACTAAGCGCTAGACTGGTTCCTCCCTCGCTCAGACTCCTCCACGTCTTTGTGAGTTTCTTTCTGTTTTTAAACTGGGCCTCTAGCCTGGGCTCCAACAATGCTGCGCACAATGCAAGGACAACAAAGCCGAGATTATTAATAGGCCGTGCATTATGAGGGCTTTTAGCGTATTTAAATAGAACATGAATTCCTCAGCTCTCCGCGCTCGTCATCCCAGAAAATGGAGCGTTTTTGTTCTCAGTGGGTGTGCAGTGACTCACTGGAATTAAATATATAACCAGAATTAAATATATAAGTGCCGTAATGCTTTGAAAGTGCTCTGTTTTGGGAGCAGGTTTTAGCAGCAGGCTGAGGGAAAGCTCTTTATAGATTTCTGCAGATGCGTTCCTCCCTCGGCCGATACATGAAATCAGACCCGGCCCACGGAAAGAGCTTACTTACCACACGTCCTGCTACAGCAGTGGGTTTATTGTTCTATTATGCCGAAAGTAATAGTAATAAAATGCACTGGGGGACCTTTAGGCCCTTCACTGCCTCCATAGAGGGCAATAAAAATACAAGTCTGTCATTTTTAGTTGATTTTTGTTTAATATAATCTTCACACTAGTTGTATTTAAACTCTGTAAGCCTTGCAGTAATTATTCAGTTATTCTTATGTCATCCAATAACCAGTAGATAACTGTATACTTTTTTCATATTTTTAAAAATTAAAATCTGCATATTTTTTGACAGTGAACAGCCAAGCAAATTCTCAGCATAGGATACCACAGCAACAGCCTAGCAACAGGGGATACCAGTGCAATGACCTAGTAACACTTTTACAACCACTTGTGATATCATAGCAATGGCCTAGCAACATCTTAGCAACCACTTGGGATAACAGCACCTTAGCAACCACCTGGGATACCACAGCAACAGCCTAGCAACACCTTAGCACCCACCTGTGACACCATAGCAATAGCCTGGCAACATCCTAGCAATCACCTGGGATAACAATACCTTAGCAACCACCTGGGATACCATAGCAACGACATAGTAACACTTTTACAACCACTTGTGATATCATAGCAATGGCCTAGCAACATCTTAGCAACTACCTGGGATATACCATAGCAACAATCTAGGAACACATTTTGCAGCCACTTGTGATATCATGGCAATGTCCTATCAACATCTTAGCACCCACCTGGGATAATAACACCTTAGCAACCTCCTGGGATACCAGTGCAATGACCCAGGAACACCTTTGCAACCACTTGTGATATCATAGCAATGGCCTAGCAACATCTTAGCAACTACCTGGGATAACAGCACCTTAGCAACCTCCTGGAATACCATAGCAATGGCCTAGCAACAGAAATCCTATTAAGAAATCTGATAAAGAGGCTGGATTTTAGCTCAGTAACCAGATTCCTCGGTTCATGTAAACTCTTACTCTGATTTCTTTCGGATTTCTCAGTCTGAGCATGTGCGAAAACAGACGGCATCGGCAGCAACGTCGCCACGAGACGCAACTAAACAGTTTTGGAGTGACGCTGAAAACAAATACCTTCTTGACAAAATGAAGGATTTAAATATTCTTCATCTTCTAGACGATGTTTGTTCATCAGTGGTGGAGTGTTTTTTAAAAAAAGCTGCAGTATGAAGTTTGGGTTTTACGTTATGTTTGTCACGTCTTCTTCTGTGAGTGTATTGGCTGGTTGTAAAGCAGAAATCTGATTACTGTCTGACTCATGTAGACCCGGAGTTTCTCCATTATCTGATTACTCAGGTGTGCGTAAACGGGAAGATCAGATTACTGACAAAATCAGATTTTCTGCAGTTATCGGATTATTAAGTGCATGTAAACACACTCAGTGGGTCATACAGTCAGAAACCACATAATCAGGTCTATTAGAGAAGCTGAACACCTCCACACGCTTTGAGAAGCTAAAACTACACATTACACCAAGCATGTCTCGGCTGGAGGAGAACATTTAGGCCAAGGAGGAATTTAATTAGATTTTTTTATTGAACTGTTCTTTTATAAGACTTAATTTCGGTGGTCATTTGTTCGTATTGCCGTGTTATCAGCTCAGAAACAGGCTTAATTAAAACGTGTGGATTTTTTACAGTTTTTATTTAATTTATTTTATCTCCCTCCCGTAGACGGCTTGTTTTTATTTGCTAAACAGATGCCACTATTACAGGGTGAAGGCCTAAATCAGCCCCACCCGCTCAGCGCAGCTGTGCACTCTGAAACACTGAAATTTCGCTGTTTTTTTTCTCAGGCTGGTGCCCACACACACTCCGAACAGACCTCTCCAGTGTGCTCCAGTGTAAATCGGAGCCTTTTTAGTGGAGGATTTGCCTCAGTCGATCTCAGAAAACGTTTTTCAAATAAATCAAGCCTCCCGCTCCGGCCTCAGACACAAGGAGCCGCTTATGAACTTCTCCATAGTGGCTTTATTCAGAATAAATACTCTGTAGCTTCGCTTACAGCCTGTTATACTGTACACTGTCGCAGGAACTGCACTAGAATTAAGTCTATAAATATTAATGCTCTTTTGTTTATAAGTGTAGATTTAGTCATTATGTTAACAGTGAATTTTGTACACTGTGTAAATACCAGCAGTTCTTTACACTGTGGGCATATTTCATGATGAGTGGACCAGCAGAAATATATAAAACTACTTGGAATAAAATCTTGTTGTACATAATGTACTTTGCCATAACAGCGATTGTATTGTTTTAGATTTATTTAGCTAAAAAATGTAGGTAAATCTGATCTTTTTTGTATACTATAAATTGTATTATATGTTACATTAATTATATATTTTTTAATATTTTATTCAATCTGTATTATATATTTATTTAGGATTTATGATGCAGCTCAGTGTCATTGGTGCATTGTTGTTTGCAGCGGTTACCAGGGGTAGTCGTGGGCTGGAGGTTAGGGAACCAGCCTTGTGACTGGAAGGTCGCTGGTTTGATCCCCTGAGTTCAATAGTTGGAGTCACTTTTCATATTAATTGTTATTATTTTCTACACACTAACAAATTCATGTAAATTAAAATAGTTTAAACTAGACGGCAAAAGAGAGTTTTAGGTTTAGGCGAAGTGTTCAGATATTTTGGAAACAGCGAGAAATAATAATAAATAAATAATATACTGTAATTATCTGTTTATGGGATTTTTGCCCCAGAGAACCATTTAAGCATGAAATGGTTTTATATAGAACTCATGGTTCTAAAATAGAACCATTTTCTTTACTAAAGAACCCTTGAAGAGCCAAAGTGCGTAGTGCTATCTTTAGGTCAGTTAACCGTCAAATGCATCTGGAATCAGTCCCAGAAGGCATGTCAAACCATTAGAATCCATCACACTGTGACATCAACCCCAACAGAAAAAACACGGAATAGCATTAGAGGCTAGTGGAGACCATCAGGAACCAGTAGAAATGTTTAATGGTGTCTATGATTTTTTTCAGCAGGACAGACAGTGTAGCTGGTTAAAACGTTGACCATAAATCATGGTAAATGGCAAATCGTCGACATTAAAGCTTTAAAGTTATCACCCCTATCGCTAATTAGCTGGCTAGCTTGTTGCTAACAGTACTTGTTGTCATGGAGGCGTCCATGCCCACCCCCCACACTTCTGTAGCTCCAACCATAGATATCCATACCGAGATGCCGCGTTGTCTGTTGTTCTCTATCTGAGGCGACACGTCTGCGCGGCCGCCATGTTGGAGAGGTCAAGATCCGCTTGTGAACAGATTCACTTGTACTGAGAGACGATGAGTCTCAGGATTAAATCAGCCACAACTTCCTTATTACTCAACCGATTTTCACCAAATCTGTTTAGTTATAATCCTCAGACACAGATTAATCCAGGCTGCACGGATCTGCTCTCGGTAGCTTTTATTACTTTAATAACCGATCGTGATAATTAGCTGTCCGGACCAGCAGGAAAGTATTCAGTCTGCACCTGACATTAAAAACCGAGTTTAGCGCGAGAAACACGATCAGACACATCAGCAAATCATCAATGTGTGAATCACTTCTAATCTTAATACACAGAAGGACGAAGCTGAAGTTGACTTCCTATTCTCCAGCTTCTTGTTTGAGTTTTCCTGTTCCACCTTAAATGGTGCAGCAGTCACTTTCTGGTGCCTGAAGCTGCACCATTTAAGGTGGAACAGGAAATTCGAACAAGAAGCTGGCAAACAGAATCTCACTTCAGTTTCATGTAAGAAGGTTCTGACGTTAATCTATTATGAATATCTACATGGATTAAGTGATGCTATAACTTACCCAGCTACAAAGCTTTAACCATCACTGTAAATAAATAACTACTACATAAAGTTAAGACCCCTGAATAGAGAGAGATACAGTATTCTTGAAATTTTGGACAGTATCTTTCTTAAACTGCCGCTCTGTAATGGTACTGAATGCAGTCCAGCAGCGATGTTGACCTCCCCAAGATGGCGGCGCCGTTGACGTGCCTGGCAGGACCCAACGCGGCATCTAGGTGTCTAGGTATATCTATGGCTCGAACACACAGAGGTTGAAAAAGACGTCATTCTGAGCTCCAACCTCTTAGCACAGCATTGTTTTCTCAGTAACACTTTAATGTAGGGTGCTGTTCATAAGGCGAAATGACACCTACATAAGCTTGTCATGACAACTGACATAACCCTACATAAATGTTTATAAATGCTTGTTCAAATAAGCATCATCTGTCATAAAGGCCACTTTAGCTAACTTTGATTAAAACTGGCAAATGTAACCTTTATGGCAAATTAAACCTGTTGGAATAAGCATTTATAAACATCTATGTCAGCTGTCATGACAAGCTTATGTAGGTGTCGTATGGCCTTATGAACAGACAGATTCCCTGCTAAGCTGAGTGAGCTAAATATTAGCCGCTGGGTTCTTCAGATTGATGGAGAATGTGTTACAGATGGTTATATACATTGTTAAAAAAGATGGTGCTTCAAGGGTTCTTTAGTAAAGAAAACGGTTCTGTGTAGAGCCATGAACACTCAAAGAACCATTTGCAAGATTCTTTTCATCATGAAAGCGTTTTTCAGATTGACGGAGAATGTGCTGTAGATGGTTCTTTATAGAACCTTTTTCCAAAAGAGTTCTGCATAGCACCAAAACGGGTTCTTCTAGTATTACAGTGTCAAGCTTGGAACAACAGAAGAACCCTTTTTGGTGCTATGAAGAACCATGGACAACATATTCTCCATCAGTTTAAAGAATGCTTTCATAATGCAAAGAACCTTTTGATCTTGCAAAGGGTTCTTTGAGTGGTCATGGTTATATACGAAGAACATTCTTTGGTACTCTATAGAACCATTTTCAAAAAGGTTCTTTTAGAACCATATACAACACATTCTCCATCAATCTGAAGAACCATTTTGCCATGCAAAGAAGCATGCATGAAATGATTGAATATAGAATGGGTGGTTTTAAATGGTACCATTCCCTTTACTAAAGAACCCTTGAAGAACCAACAGTATAAGAGTGGAGTGGATCAGTCAAGACATGTTTGGCGTACGAACCCCAAACATGTCAGAGGCTGAAAATGAGGTCATTCTGAGCTCCGACTTCTTAGCACAGCGTTGTTTTGTTTTCTTTTACACACAATCATTTTCCAGCCTGGCCTCTCCTCCGTCTCCTCACTGCAGGTCCTGTTTGGTGTGAAAACACGCTGATGGGTTTATTCTAAGCTCCGTAACGGTGATGGTGATACTGCTCCCCCACCCAAGGCCCAAATCCCGAATCCCATGCTAGGCCAGACACAGCCGGCCCACCTCCAACCTGCTGCTGCTTCTGCTAGCATGTCATAGTTTCCACCGTGGGCTGAAGCAGTTAACTGTCTGCGCCCAATAGAGCCCCATTCATGCTCAACCTCCAGCGGGAGACTCAGAGGAAGCCTGTTAGCTGTGATGCTACCTGTTTTGAGGGCGCAGATGTGTAGATTTTCCAAAGAGAGCAGATTTTTTCGCTGCCTTCTCTGCTGGAAGTGTGTTTGGTTTTGTCGCAACTGGTAAAATACAGGGGGTCCCAAAAAAACTGACCTCATTTGAGATGTGAGTGTCTGAGTAACTACATGTCCAGGTAAACGAAATTAAACAGGCCTCATGTTGAACAATACAAGATTTATTTATCAAAATTCGAACAAGAAATTCAGAGGGATGTAGATTTAATAACCGATTTCACAGCTTCACAAATGTTCAATACGCGCCGAACGAGCTGCAGCTTACAGGGCGTCATTCACAAGTGTTTCCTTACGACGCGCCGAAGTGTCGCACGAGGAATCCGGGTTTCCAGAGATGCTCTTCTTACAGACTTTCTGGGCCTTCGCACAAATGTTTCTCGAACCTGATTGACGATATCTTCCGATACTGGTGGTCGTCCAGGTCCCTTTGTCCTGCACAGACAGCCTTCCTCTTTGAACTTTTTGTGTCGTGTCCAAATCTGCTTTCCAGTTGGTGCATTTTTATTGAATTTTCTCTAAAATGCCGCTGTGCTCTCGTTTGACTGTGTTCGAGGATATTCTAACACACAATACGCCTTTTCATTTCTAGTGAACGCCGTTCTTCACCCTGAAAAACACATTAAAAATTAAATTTGGGTAGTTTTTACACATTTTGTTAAAATTTGAGATCATTTGAGGGAGAATTGGCTGTTATTAGACCACAAAATGATGTCAATTCTTTTGGGACACCCTGTACTGTTACCTATAAAAATGGACACACATCTGGCAAAATTCACTCTTCAGTTTGGCTGCTGTTACTGTTTTTTAGCCATGCTAACAAACTTTAGCCCATATTTATAGATAAGATGAATGGGAAAGCTTTTAACACTCAACGTGGCCAGAGCCAGGTTATGAGGAGCCTGGCCACTTCCTATTTCCCCCGTTATATCAAAAACAGGACTGCTAAACAGCAGAGGGCGCCCACGAACGAGTCCTCAATGAAAGGGAGTGAATGAAGCTCGGTGGCTAAAAATGAACAGATCAGTAGTTTTTAATCACTGAACCAGAACTTTAATTTAATTTTAGGAAGTAGGAGGATGAGTCTCACTAAAAAAGCTAAGAAAACTCACCTGTATGTTTCCTTTTTCTACAGCAAACAGGTTTTGGGCAGAAAGATGCTAACATTACGGCTACTGAGTGCTGATTGGTTAGTGTTACTGCTACTGAGCGCTGATTGGTTAGCGTTACTGCTACTGAGAGCTGATTGGTTAGCGTTACTGCTACTGAGCGCTGATTGGTTAGTGTTACTGCTACTGAGCGCTTATTGGTTAGCGTTACTGCTACTGAGCGCTGATTGGTTAGCGTTACTGCTACTGAGAGCTTATTGGTTAGCGTTACTGCTACTGAGAGCTGATTGGTTAGCGTTACTGCTACTGAGCGCTGATTGGTTAGTGTTACTGCTACTGAACGCTGATTGGTTAGCGTTACTGCTACTGAGAGCTTATTAGTTAGCGTTACTGCTACTGAGCGCTGATTGGTTAGTGTTACTGCTACTGAGAGCTTATTGGTTAGCGTTACTGCTACTGAGAGCTTATTGGTTAGTGTTACTGCTACTGAGCGCTGATTGGTTAGCGTTACTGCTACTGAGCGCTGATTGGTTAGTGTTACTGCTACTGAGTGCTGATTGGTTAGTGTTACTGCTACTGAGAGCTTATTGGTTAGCGTTACTGCTACTGAGCGCTGATTGGTTAGTGTTACTGCTACTGAGAGCTTATTGGTTAGTGTTACTGCTACTGAGCGCTGATTGGTTAGCATTACTGCTACCGAGAGCTGATTGGTTAGCATTACTGCTACCGAGAGCTTATTGGTTAGCGTTACTGCTACTGAGAGCTTATTGGTTAGCGTTACTGCTACTGAGCGCTGATTGGTTAGCATTACTGCTACCGAGAGCTGATTGGTTAGCATTACTGCTACCGAGAGCTTATTGGTTAGCGTTACTGCTACTGAGTGCTGATTGGTTAGCGTTACTGCTACTGAGCGCTGATTGGTTAGCGTTACTGCTACTGAGAGCTGACTGGTTAGCATTACTGCTAAAAAAGTCGTAATATTTCGAGAATAAAATCATAATTTGTCGAGAATAAAGTGGTAATATTTGGAGGATAAAGTGGGCTAACTGTAGGGGGGCTAACAGTAGGGGTGCTGCCATAACGCGTTGGGGTCCCGGTTGCTGTACTGTAGGGGGCTGCCATAACGCGTTGGGGTCCCGGTTGCTGTACTGTAGGGGGGCTGTCATAACGCGTTGGGGTCCCGGTTGCTGTACTGTAGGGGGGCTGCCATAACGCGTTGGGGTCTCGGTTGCTGTACTGTAGGGGGGCTGCCATAACGCGTTGGGGTCTCGGTTGCTGTCCTGGCGCCGGAGCTCCACTCACTCCTGTCTCTCTGTGGGGAGATTCAGACACTGAAATATTACGATTTTGTTCTCAAATCTGCTATTTTTATTTTTATTAACAGCGGCCCTAAAACGCCGTCATAGTTATTATGATCTGCGTAATTAGACTGTTCTTTTTCTCTTGATGAAAGGATGAACACGATTATAAGAGACTGAGGCTGATGCGATGAACTCGCAGAGAGACGTCAAGAACAACTTTAATGCTACGTAAACATTCATTTTCAAAGGCTTTAAACAGAGATCAGACTAAAAACTCAAATATGTATTAAAAAAGTTACATATATAGACATAAACAACTGTTATTAATAGAACAGCCCTGGAAAAATGTCTTTACAGTGGTGGTGATAGGAACCAGGGGTCACCATGACTACAACACACATATAGACATTTTATTTCCTATCCAGAACCACCAGTGAACCTACACGAGTCTTCTGAGTCTATATGGAATGTTGATGATGGAAAGTGCATGAAACGCCTTTCATGTTTCCGTCCACCATGGACGGGTTTAGCACTGTGTTGCTGCGGAGGCTCAGCGTCTGACGCGGCAGGCGTAGCTGTTTTATTATGCAGTGTTTTGTGTTGGTTCTACAGCAGCTCTGTCCTCACGGAGAGCAGCGTGTGGGCTGTGAAGGCGTCTTCTCTCTCCTCCGCTGATCTGTTTGTTTAACTCTCTCTCTCTCTCTCTCTCTCTCTCTCTCTCTGTTCTACAGTGTTATTTTTCAGCTACGTCCCTGATGAATATCTAATGGTGACAGCGGCCGCTGTTCGCCTCTCGCCCCGTGATTAATGAGTCAGAACGGACTGTTTCACTGAAACGCTCATCTGTTCTTTTTCTCTTCTCCTCTCGTCTCGTCTCTTCTCTGACCTTTTCTCTTCTCTTCTTTTTCTCTTCTCTTCTCTTTTTCTCTTCTCTTCTCTTATTTTCTTCTCTGACCTTTTCCCTTCTCTTCTCTTCTCTCATTTACTCTCTTCAATTTAATCTCTTCTCTCATTCTTTTCTCTTTTCTTTTCTCGTTCTCTTCTCATCTTTTGGCTTTTTCTTTTTTCTTCTCTTCTCTTTTTCTTCTCGTCTTCTCTCTTGTTTAAAAGTAAGAGAGAGAGAGCGAGAGAGAGAGAGAGGGTTGCTGATTATGTATTATCTGATGCCTCTGGAGGACTGTTTCCATTTCAAAGGCTCTAAATTACAGGCTGACTGCTCAGGACTGGTGTGCGCAAGTGTGTATGTGTGTGTGTGTGTGTGTGTGTGTGTGTGTGTGAGAGTGTGTGTGTGTGTATGTGTACCAGGTTTATGCCACATTGTGGGGACCAGCTTGTTTTAATTTGTTTTATTTTAAGTTGAAGTCATGTTTTAGGGTTAGAGTAGTAGTAGTAGTTCTGGGTAAGGTTTGGGTAAGTGTCCAAGAAATGAATGGAAGTCTATGCAGTGTCTCCACAATTCACAAAAACAGACGTGTGTGTGAGTGTGTGTGTGAGTGAGTGTGTGTGTGAGTGAGTGTGTGTGTGTGTGAGTGTGTGTGTGTGTGTGTGTGTGAGTGTGTGAGTGTGTGTGAGTGTGTGTGTGTGTGTGAGTGTGAGTGTGTGTGTGTCTGTGTGTGTGTCTGTGTGTGTGTGTGAGTGTGTGTGTGTGTGAGTGTGTGTGTGAGTGTGTGTGTGAGTGTGTGTGTGAGTGTGTGTGTGTGTGAGTGTGTGTGTGAGTGTGTGTGTGTGTGTGAGTGAGTGTGTGTGTGTCTGTGTGTGTGTGTGAGTGTGTGTGCATGTGTGTGTGTATCACGAGTAAACAGCACAATAAAAAATTACTGAAACGCTGCTGTTTTATGGGTCATGGATGAAGTTCTTAATGATCAAATATTATCAAATATATGACTAATAATGTTACTAAAGCTGAAAACTAATATTACGTTATGTCACGTACATATTTTTCAAATGTAGCAATTTTTATAAGGAAAATGATAAAATTATTAAACTTTATGTAGAAATATTCATATATTAAAATGCAGCTCAAAAAACTTAAATTAGAGACAGAAATTTGAGAATATTGAGTAAATAGGAGAAAGAATGAAAAATAAACTCTAAAAATGAAAATTAAAAAAATGCAAATAAAAATGACAAAAATTAATGAAAGACAAGATAAAATAAATGTTTAAATAAATAAGTGAATAAGAAGTCACAATAAGACAAATAATGCAATACAAACCTACGTACTTAAAATGGCTTAAAATGATGGTTCTTCAAGGGTTCTTTACTAATGAAAATGGTTCTGTATAGAACCGTGATCACTCAAAGAACCCTTTGCATGATTAGAAGGTTCTCTGCATCATAAAGTGGTCCTTCAAACTGATGGAGAATGTGCTGTAGATGGTTTTGTTCTTTATAGAACAAAAGGGTGTCAAGCTTTTAACAACAGAAGAACGTTTTTGGGTGCTGTGTAGAATGTTTTTGAAAATGGTTCTATACAGCACCAAAAAGGGTTCTTCCGTTCATACAAGCTTGACATTGTAACTGTACACTCTTAAAAAAGATGGCTCTTTAAGGGTTCTTTAGTAAAGACAAAAGGTTCTATGTAGAACCATGAACGCTCAAAAAATGACTTGCATGCCTAAAGGGTTCTTTGCATGGTGAAATGGTTCTTCAGACTGACTGAGAATGTGCTGTGTATGGTTCTATATAAACCTTTTTGGGAAAGGATCTATATAGCACCAAAAAGGGTTCTTCTATTATTATAGCGCCAAGCTTTTAACAAAAGAAGAACTCTTTGGGTGCTGTATAGAACCCTTTCCAAACAGGTTCCATATAGAACCATCTACAGCACGTTCATGCACATTTTCCGTCAATCTGAAGAACCTTTTCATGATGCAAAGAACCCTTTAATCATGCAAAGGGTTCTTTGAGTTATCATGGTTCTATATAGAGCCTTTTACTTTACTAAAGAACCCTTGAAGAACCATCTTTTTAAGAGTCCAGTTAGGATGTTTGTGTGATGCTGTTTTCTTGTCTGGAGTTGATGATGAGATTATGAAGTTAGGAGCTGTTATTCTGGAATAGATACTGTCCGAAATTCAGTCGTCATGGAGACCAAACAGATCAGATTTCAGAGTTAGGATGGTTCTGTAATACGACCCTGGTCACTGGGCTTTTTGCCTCGGTGGGTACAGAGGGGTCACTTTGGCTGGTCGCATGGCCCCGCTGGGCTATGACTCACACTGGGTCAAGCTCGGACTCCAGTGGTCAGGGACGATGAGGCTGATGGGGTGATTAAGTGGAGAAAAACAGGTAGATATGGATGAATCTACTGAACTGGTTCAGAGTCAGAGCTGAAACACATCTGGGACTTTTACCTGGTTTCGGACTTTAGACTAAAGTGACTCTAGACCTTAATTATGATTATTTAATTAAACTAATGATTGATCATTCCATTCTGTCTCTACCAAAACAATCATAACTCCACCAAACTGTACCAAATGTGTCAGTAGTGACTGTTTCAGTGACAATTTTAGCTCATTTTGAGCTCAGAAACTCAGCAAACACAGCTTTGAACAGCTGTTCACACAGAAAATCATCATATTTTACATTAAAACACTAAAAAGTGCTGAACTGCAGAAAATATGATGATTCTTAATGTTCCACACTGATTTTCAGACTTTGGGACACATTTACTTCAAAACAATAGGATCTAACTGCTCACCATGTGGCCATGAGGGACAGGGATGCAGCCTCACTACCTGCTCTAAAACGCAGGGGCGTGGCTAAAATTAGGCTCCTACAGACTAAAACTGACATGAGAACACGGGACAGTTAATTAAGCTCATGAATCTAAATCAGCTTCACTTTATAATAAATCAAAAAGATTAGACAAGAGTCTAAAGGGGAACCCATCCTCCTCTGGTCGACACCAGATAGCAAACAACAGTCCATATATGAGTGCGTTTACATGTACATCATAATCCAGTACCTGCAGAAAATCAGATTTTTTCAGCGATCTAATCAACATGTTTACACGCACTTGAGTAATCAGATAAAGGGGAAACTCCGGGTCTACATGAGTCACACAGTAATCAGATTTCTGCTTTACAACCAGCCAATAAAATTACAGGAGAAGACGCGGCGTAAACGCAGTGTAAAACTCAAACTTCACTCTATGACTTTTGTTAAAAAACATCTCACCACTTTACCTGAAAATATGAACAAACATCGTCTAGAAGATGAAGAATATTTAAATCCTTCATTTTATCAAGCACGTATTTGGTTTCAGCGTCGCTCCAAAAGTGTTTTGCTGCGTCTCGTGGCAACGCTGCTCGCTTATTTCCGGTACCGCCGTCTGTTTTCACACATGCTCAGACTGAGAAAGCTGAAAGAAATCCGAGTAAGAGTTTACAGCACTGAGAAATCTGATTACTGAGCTAAAATCCAGCCTCTTTATCAGATTAATCCTCTTTATCAGATTTCTAAACCTTACTCCTATCTAAGATATCAGAGTGTGCTGTTCACACGACCATTTGAATAATCAGATAACTGCAGAAATCAGATTACGATCGGATTATTGATTGAATGTAAACACACTCTATGACTGGATCATCAAAAATTTTCGTGCGACAAATACAGTTTAAAATCGGAACGTTTTCGGTTCCTCCCTAATTAGTGTGTGTCTGCTATGATTACTGAACATTTTTCCCGTTCGTTGAAAGGCAGAACGAGTCTAGAACGTCGTTAATAAGCTGCAGGGAGCAGTTTTGTTCTCATTAAGGTGTGTCTCGTTCTGGCGGCACTAAAAATGCTCTGAATCTCCCTCCGACAGTCGATTCTCATCCGTAACACAGTTAAACAGTGTTTCTCCGAGGGAGCAGTGAGATAATAGCAGTGAGCAGAGCTTCATCCGCCCACGCTGAGGAACATTTACACTGCTCTTCTGCTCCGGAACCCGCGGGACGGTAATTAATGCTGATCCCAAACGCCTGATCCACCCTCCGAATCATGAAACACAGTGTGTCACACCAGCAACAGGCGGCCTCGGCTCAGAGAGCGAGACGTCTGGAGTTATTACTGTCATTAAAACGTAATTATGAAAATGCTAAATTAATACGTAACGAGGAACGTTTACATCTCCAGCTCGTTCAGTGATCATGTGGTTTCTGACACTGTATGCCACAAGGTCACGTATCAAGAATGAAGAACAAATGATGGTTCTTCAAGGGTTCTTTAGGAAAGAAAACGATTCTGTATAGAACCTTAAACATTCAAAGAACCTTTTGCATGATCAAAGGAGTCTTTGCATAGTGAAAGCGTTCTTCAGATTACTGGAGAATATGTTGTAGATGGTTCTATCTAGAACCTTTTCTGGAAAGGGTTCTATAAAGCAAGCAATAAAAAGAGTTCTTCTATTGCAATGTTGTCAAGCTTTTTAACAATGGAAGAACCTTTTGGGTGCTGTATAGAACCCTTTCCAAAAAGGTTCTAGATAGAACGGTCTACAGCACGTTCATGCGCGTTCTTCATCAATCTGAAGAACCTTTTCATGATGCAAAAACCCTTTAATCATGCAATCACCTTTTTTAAAAATGGTTCTATATAGCACCAAAAAGGTTGGTTCTATTGTAATATTATATTGACATTGTAATGATAGAAGAACTCAAAGGGTTCTATGTAGAACCATTTTTTTACTAAAGAATTTTTAAGTCTGATGGTTCTTCAAGGGTTTTTAGTAAAGAAAATGGTTCTATATAGAACCCTGAACACTCAAATCAAATCAAATCAAATCAGATTTATTGTCACATCACAAGAGTACAGGGACACAGGTGAGTGAAAAACTTGAGTGCGAGTTCCACAAATTATGCAGAGAACAGTATTTACACATAGATAAACAAAACTATAGATAGGATAGAAGAATAGATAAAACCAATTTAACTAAAATATATACATATAATCTTACACAATAACTTAAAAATAATAATATTGCACCGAGACATATAATATTGCACTGGGAATGTAGGGTGGGTGTAATGAACTATATACTATATATAGTAATGGATATTACAATGCTATGTGGATGTGCAAATAATCACACTAGGTGTGGAGGTAGAAGATGGTACAGTAGGTGGCAGAGTATTTAGTAAAGTGCAAGGTACAGGAAGTTAAGTGGAAGCGCAGGGGGAGAGTATTGTCTTTGGATAGGTATTCAAAGTCCAGCTATGCAAGTAAAGTGCGGGAGTACAGTGGGTGCACGTACGTGTAATGGGAAGGGTTGGGCTGGGCAGAGCAGTGATTACTGGCTGTTCAATAGCCTGGTTGCATGGGGGAAGAAGCTGTCTTTGAGCCGACTGGTTCTGGCTTTTAAGCTTCTGAGCCTCCTACCACTCGGCAGCTGAGAGAACAGACAGTGACTAGGATGGGAGGGGTCCTTCATAATCCTTCTGGATTTCCTCAGGCAACGACTGGTGTATAAATCCAATAGGTTAGGGAGCTGAACCCCGGTGATGGACTGTGCTGTCCGCACCACCCTCTGCAGAGATTTCCTCTCACGAACAGTACAGTTCCCGTACCAGGTGGTGATGCTGCCCGTCAGGATGCTTTCCACAGTGCAGGTGTAGAAGGTCTTAAGGATGCTGGGGTTCAGGCCAAACCTCCTCAGCCTTCTGAGGAAGTAGAGGCGCTGGTGGGCCTTCTTCACCACCTGTGAGGTGTGCACTGCCCATGTCAGGTCCTCGCTGATGTGAACACCGAGAAACTTAAAGCTGCTGACCCTCTCTACCGCAGTCCCATTGATGGAAATCGATGGGTGTACTCTCTCCTGCTTCCTGAAGTCCACGATCAGCTCCTTGGTCTTACTGACGTTTAGAGAGAGGTTATTCTCCTGGCACCAGTTTTCCAGGATTTTAACCTCCTCTCTGTAGGCCGATTCATCGCTGTTGGAGATCAGGCCCACAACTGTTGTGTCGTCAGCAAACTTTATGATGACGTTGGAGCTGTGTCTAGCAGTGCAGTCATGGGTGTACAGGGAGTACAGGAGCGGGCTGAGCACACAACCCTGGGGGGCTCCGATGTTGAGGGTCAAAGAGGAGGATGTGATACTTCCCATCCTTACCACCTGCCGTCGGTCCGTCAGGAAGTTCAGGATCCAGCTGCACAGTGTGCTGTTCAGACCCAGATCCCGGAGCTTGCAGTCGAGCCTCGAAGGAACGATTGTGTTGAATGCTGAACTGTAGTCTACAAACAGCATTCTCACATACGTGTCCTTCTTTTCCAGGTGGGAGAGGGCAGTGTGCAGGGTCAGGGCGATTGCATCGGCGGTGGATCTATTCCGCCTATATGCAAATTGCAGTGGGTCCAGGGTGGCAGGCAGTGAGGAACAGATGATATCCCTGACCAGCCTCTCAAAGCATTTGCTTACGATGGAGGTCAGGGCAACAGGTCGCCAGTCGTTCAGACAGGTAATACTAGCTGTCTTTGGAACTGGCACAACGGTGGCTAGTTTGAAACTAGCTGGCACGACCGAGAGAGACAGTGAGGTGTTATAGATGTCTGCAAAAACTCCTGCTAGTTCCCTGTAGCAGGCTTTAAGCACTCTCCCGGGAATGCCATCTGGTCCTGCTGACTTGCGTGGGTTCACCCTCTTGAAGGCTTTGCACACATCAGCTACGGAGACGGAGGGGGGGTTGGGATCAGCGGTGGGCGGGGCGCTCTCCAGTGGTGCTGCGGGAATTCCGTCGAAGCGAGCGTAGAAGTTATTAAGCTCGTCCGGCAGATCAGCGCTGGTACTGGGCAGAGTGCGAGAGGCAGTTTTATAGTCAGAGATTGTATTTAACCCCTGCCATAAGCTTCGTGTGTTGGCTGTGTTGAACTGTGCTTCCACTTTCATTCTGTACGCACGTTTAGCTGCTCTGATGGATTTACGGAGAGCGTAGTTGGATTGCTTGTACTCCTCCGTATTTCCCGCTCTGAATGCAGCGCTGCGTGCGCTGAGGGCGGAGCGAACCTTACAGTTCAGCCAGGGCTTCTGATTGGGGTAAACGCGGACTTGTCTGCAGGGCACTACGTCATCCACACACTTGCGTATGAAGGCGGTGACTGTGTCTGCGTACTCGTCCACGCTGCCCGACGAATCACGGAACATTTCCCAGTCCACATGATCAAAACAATCCTGCAGCATAGCATCTGAATGGTCAGACCAGCGGCGCACCTCCCTGGTAGTGACCGGCCCCCGTTTCAGCTTCTGCCTATAGGTGGGCAGGAGCAGGATGGAGGAGTGATCTGATTTGCCGAACGGGGGTCGGGGGAGGGATTTGTAACAGTTCCGGATGCTGGAGTAAACATGGTCTAAAATCCTGTCTTTCCGAGTGAAACATGTTACGTGCTGGAATAATGTCGGACAGTAGGTTCGCAGGTTATTCCGATTAAAGTCCCCCGCAACAATAAGTGCAGCCTCCGGGCGCGCGGTCATCTGCATGCTGATAGCCTCGTGTAGCTTCCCGAGCGCGAGGTCCGAGTCCGCCTGCGGGGGGATGTACACCGCGGCCAGACAGAGTCCCATTATCTCACGGGGCAGCCACGCCGGCCGGCAAAACACGATGAGAAATTCCAAATCCGGCGAGCAGAAAGACTCGATGAAATGTACATTCCTCCGATCACATCAAAGTGTTCCTTCCACTAGGTTCTAGATAGAACTATCTACAGCACATTTTCAGTCAATGTGAAGGTCCCTTTCACAATGCAAAGAACGCTTTATTCATGCAACGGGTTCTCTCAGTGTTCGTGGTTCTATATAGAGTCATTTTATTTACTGAAGCACTGCAGCTCATTCAGTGGTTTCTGACGCTGAATGACACTCGGTCACGTACCAAGAACCACGACTGATAGAACTCACAGCTCACAAATCTCAACCTTCAGTCAGAAGATGAAAAAACCACCTCTACACTTTAAAAATGATGGTTCTTTAAGGGTTCTTTAGTAAGGAGAATGCTTCTAACCCCTTAAGAACCCTTTGCATGATTAAAAGGGTCTTTGCATAGTGAAAGGGTTCTTCAGATTGCTGGAGAATATAGATGGTTCTATGTAGAACCTTTTTATAGAACCTTTTTGGAAAGGGTTCTATATAGTACCCAAAAGAGTTATTCTATTGTTATGATGTCAAGCTTTTAACAGTAGAAGAACCCTTTGGGTGCTGTATAGAACGCTTTCCAAAAAGGTTCTATATAGAACCATCTACAGCACGTTCATGCACATTCTCCATCAATCTAAAGAACCTTTTCATGATGCAAAGAACCCTTTTTAAAAATGGTTTTATATAGCACCAAAAAGGTTGGTTCTATTGTAATATTATATTGACATTGTAACAATAGAAGAACTCAAAGGGTTCTATTTAGAACCATTTTCTTTACTGAAGAACCCTTGAAGAACCATAATTTTTAAGTGTGTATGGTAATGCTATTTTCTGCTACACACTTAAAAAAGATGGTTCTTCAAGGGTTCTTTAGGAAAGAAAATGGTTCTATATAGAACCATGAACACTCAAAGAGTGTTCCTTCAAATAGGTTCTGTATAGAACCATCTGCAGCATTTTTTTCATGTTCTCCATGTTCATGGTTCTATATAGAGCCATTTTATTTATTGAAAAACCTTTGAAGAACCATTATTTTTATGTGTGTATGTTCATTTCTGCTAGACGCTTTAAAGATGGTTCTTCAAGGGTTCTTTAGTTACGAAAACTAAAGAACTATTTCTTTTTTGTGCTATACAGAACTCTTTTCAAAAAGGTTCTATATCAAACCATCTACAGCACGTTCTCCATAAATCTGAAGAACCATTTTGCGATGCAAAAGGCCGCTTTTTTCTGACCAAAACCTCCTTAGACTACGATGTACTCACAGTCGGTGACGTATCTAGAACTTCCAGATGTTCATTTATAATCAATTGGTTGGTTCCTCTGTCACTTCCTGACTATGTTGGTAGCTAATCTACCGTGTAAGTCCTTCAGTCCAGCTTCTGAAGTCCTAACCAATGGGAGAGCAGCTTGGCTGTACCTACCTACATATCACAGGGAAAACAATCCTGATTGGACAATTTTCTGTTGGGCGTTTCAAGAATTTAACCCTTTTGTTTCCAATCAAAACGTAATAAGAAATAAGAGAACTATTACAATTTTTCAGAAAATAAATACAAAAAGCAAAGATTCTGTTAAAAATGAATTAAAATGAACTAAAAATTACAGATTTGTACTTTTCAGTTACTTTTTAGGTGCCTAAAACTTTTGCGCTGTGCTGAACACACTGGAAAAAGATGGTTCTTCAAGGGTTCTTTAGTAGAGAAACACTCAAAGAACGCTTTGCATGATTAAAGGGTTCTTAGCATTGTGAAATGGCTCTTCAGATTGATGGAGAATGTGCCGTAGATGGTTCTACATAGCACCAAAAATGGTTCTTCTGTTGTTAGAAGCTTGACGTCGTGAGAAGCTTGACAACCATAGCAGAACCCTTTTTGGGTTATATACAACCATTTTCTTTACTAAAGAACCTTGAAGAACCGTGTGGTTTAGCTCTTTGGTATAACGGACCATCAACATGTGCCCACACGTTCCTTTGGCAGGTGCTAAGATGTCCGTGTGGATGTTCTGGGTGAATTGTTTGATTTTCTCCTGAATCAGTCCGGTTCTCCGACCCTTCAGTCCCACGGAGCGCGCTCAGAAGAGCTTACTCATCCCAGCCCTTCAGCCCGACTGCAGACGTTCAGCCTCTGATGAAAGAGCCCGTTATAGCGCGTAGAGGCGTGTGGCGCTGCTGCGGCGTCTGCAGGAGGGGGAGGTCGAAAGGTCACTGCTTCTGCTGTATTACAGGGGGTTATGTGACAAACACAAACTACCGTTTACACTTCAAAACTTAAATGTCTTCGAAGGGGAATTCCACCAGTTTTTCAAAATTTCTGCCAAATTAAATAATTGAGAGTCGTTCAAAGAGATTTGGTGAACTGAAGAAGAAGTGTGTGGGTTTATATTGTTTTATTAGTCCTATTATGGTATTTATTTTCATTTATTTATTTATTTAAACATCTATTTTATCTCCTATTTCATTTTTTATGTGAATTATTTATCTGCATTTTTTTGATTTTTTTTTAGAATCGACTTTTTTATTCTTGCTTCTTTTTGCTCAATTTTTCCTCAACTTTCTGTCGTCCCCTTACATTTCTATGTAAAGCACTTCAATATAGAATGTCAATATATCGATAACAAAACCTCGTATCTCCGTTTTTGTCGGTTTTCAGGTTTTGACAAAATCTGAAAATACCTGTTGTTCTTTACATTATGGGTGAAGTTCATGATGAATGGACCAAAACAAACGGCCCAAAATCACTCTGTAAAAATTCTGGTTCCATTGACCGACATTAGAAGTGAAGTAGGTTTTTTTCTTCTCCTGTAAAGTTACGAGGTTTTGTTCCAACAACAGCGACATGAATACTGATACATAAACAGGGTTTATTAATGTTATTATTGTCCTCAGAAACAAGTCGTACATTTGAAAAATACGCACAATGTACTCAGTAATTCTGCTTGGTTGCTCAGGTCTCCTCGGCTATATTGTGATCCTGACATAATGTGATCCCAGTTCTCAGCTTTCTCCCAGTTCTCACCCTTCCCCTACACGAGAACACACAAACAGAGGGGTAGGGCTGAGTGGTAGGGGCGAGGGGTGGAATGGGATCGGGCCATACTGTCTGAAACCGTAAGGCAGTGTGGTGTCACTGCGGTGTCACTGCGGTGTCACTGCGGTGTCACTCAGTCTCTCAGTGCTTTGAGAAAGTGAACGTGGTGGAATGAAGGAGTCGTGCAGATTGTTGTGACCTATTTCTGCTCTTTAGAGTTTGAGGCTCTGTTTCTGAGCGCTTGATGTCTTTACTGTCACATCGTCTCCTCTCTCAGCTCCAGACGACGACTTCTCTCTGTTTCTCTCCCTCTATCTCTCTTTCTCTCCCCCTCTCTCTCTTTCTCTCTCCCCCTCTCTCTCTCCTCTTTCTCTCTCTCTCTCTCCTTTTACTGTTTCCCTCTCTCTCTCTCCTCTCTCTCTCTCCTCTTTCTCTCTCTCTCCTTTCACTGTTTCCCTCTCTCTCTCCTCTCTCTCTCCTCTTTCTCTCTCTCCTTTCACTGTTTCCCTCTCTCTCTCCTCTCTCTCTCCCCCTCTCTCTCTCCTCTTTCTCTCTCTCCTTTCACTGTTTCCCTCTCTCTCTCCTCTCTCTCTCTCCTCTCTCTCTCCCCCTCTCTCTCTCCTCTTTCTCTCTCTCTCTCCTCTCTCCCTGTCATACTCTCTCCTCATCTCTTTCTGTCTCTCTCCTCCTTCTACCTCTCTCTCTCTGTCTCTCCTCTCTCTTTCTCCTCCTTCTATCTCTCTCGCTCTCCCCTCATCTCTGTCTCCTTTTACTGTTTCTCTCCTCTTTCTCTCTCTCTAGCTGTTTCTTTTTCCTCTCTCTTTCTTATCCCCCCACTCTCTCCTCCTCCTCTCTACTGCTCCTTCTTCTCTCTACCTCTCACTGTTTCTTTCTTTCCTCTCTCTCTCTCTCTCTCTCTCTCTTCTCTCTCTCTCTCTCTCTCTCTGAGGGCTGTGAGTCATCTTTCAGATAAAAACCAATCCTTCATTTTCTCTCCAGCTCCTGCAGAAATGTCAGTACTAAACTTTAAAGTGACAGTCGGTGAAAACTAAAATTCCCTCAAGTCCCGTCTGGAGTCTGGAGTTTGACACCCTGTTCACGAGTATGGCGGCTGTTTATTGAGCTTAACAGCTGCTGCAGATGTTGTACTGTGAGTGCCAGTTAGACAGCTAATTAGAGTAACGCTTAAGGAGCTGTGGGGCAGCAGGGCTGTCAGTGAAAGGTCTATTAGTAATGAATTGATCTACCTGTTATTGATCAGTCTGATTCATAACTTCGTCTTTATTTCGTGTTTTATGTTAAAACAAACTGAATAATGTCGAAAGTGAGACGATTCGCTAATTAATTATGCTGAACAATTATTTACATTTAAATAGTGCAGTAAAATAACTGTAATAGCAAACTCTTATTCTCTCCTCCTCTCTCTCTCTCTCTCTCTCTCTCTCTCTCTCTCTCCTCTCACTCTCACTCACTCACTCACTTTCACTCTCTCTCTCCTCTCTCTCTCTCTGGCTGTTTCTCTTTCCTATCTCTCCCCTCTCTCTCCTCCTCCTCTCTACCGCTCCTTCTTCTACTTCTCTATCCTCTCATTGTTTTTCTTTTCTCTCTCTCTCTTTCTTTCTCCCTCGTTCTCTCTCTCTCACTATCTCCTCTCTGTCTCTCTCCTTTCACTGTTTCTCTTTTCTCTTTTCTCTCTCTCTCTCTCTCTCTCTCTCTCTCTCTCTCTCTCTCTCTGATTGGTTGGATTTATTGCTGTAAATAGCAGCACCTGTTCAGGGGGGATTAGCAGGAAGTGGACGAGTTTATTTCTGCTGCCCTCTCTCTCTCTCGTGTGTGTGTGTGTGTGTGTGTGTGTGTGTGTGTGTGTGTGTGTGTGTATGTGTGTTCTGTCCTTGTGTAGGAACATTGTGCCACTCACGGCGGGAAGTTTGGCTGAGTGACTGAACAGAGAGAGAGAGAGACTGGAGAAAAAGGGGAAAAAGAGGGAGAGCAAGAAAGGAAACAGAAGAGAGAAAGAGAGGGAGACAGAAACAGTGGGAACAGAAAAAAAGAGCGGGAGAGAGAAAAGAGAGAGAGAAATAAGAGTGAATGAAAAAAGAAATAGAGGCAGCGAGAGTGAGAGAGACATAGAGAGAAAGAGAGAGAATAGAACAAAGAGAGAACAGAAGAGAGAGAGATGACACTATTACTATTTACCTCCACTGTTCATTCAGCCTAATGAGAAACTGTAGAACAGACTCAGTTTATATCACAATACCTACATTTAGAGTCGGTTATTCATTCAGCCTAATGAGAAACTGTAGAACAGACTCAGTTTATATCACAATACCTACATTTAGAGTCGGTTATTCATTCAGCCTAATGGAAACTGTAGAACAGACTCAGTTTATATCACAATACCTACATTTAGAGTCGGTTATCATCAGCTAATGAGAAACTGTAGAACAGACTCAGTTTATATCACAATACCTACATTTAGAGTCGGTTATTCATTCAGCCTAATGAGAAACTGTAGAACAGACTCAGTTTATATCACAATACCTACATTTAGAGTCGGTTAAACATAAAAATACATATGTGGAACATTAAGAATCGTCATATTTTCTGCAGTTCAGCACTTTTTAGTGTTTTAATGTAAAATATGATGATTTTCTGTGTGAACAGCTGTTCAAAGCTGTGTTTGCTGAGTTTCTGAGCTCAAAATGAGCTAAAATTGTCACTGAAACAGTCACTGCTAAAACATTTGGTACAGTTTGGGTAGTTATGATTGTTTTGGTAGAGACAGAATGGAATGATCAGTCATTAGTTTGATTAAATAATCATAATTAAGGTTTAGAGTCACTCAGAGCAAAAGGACTTTAGTCTGAAAGTCCAAGATCAGTTAAAAGTCCCTGATGTGTTTCAGCTCTGACTCTGAACCAGTTCAGTAGAATCATCCAGACACACCAGGATTACTGTAGAAACAGGAATATTGTGTAAATATGCCTAAATTTGCTTTCTCAGGATCCACATTCAGACTGTACTCTTATTGCATAAATGATATCTTTTTGTTTGTTTTGTTTTAGAAATCAGTGCAGAAGAGCAAAGAATACATTTTAGGCCTATTAAACATTAAACCGTAAAACCAGTGCAACTTTTTCTTTCAGAATGTTCTGCACTTTTACTCTTTTGGCCAAAAATCATGTTTTTGGTTATTTTCTGCCATTTCCTGACTGCCCACCGCTGGACCTGAAGTTTCCACCTACCTCCATTAGTGAGTCTTATCTGCCTCCGAAGAATGGCTGAATGCCGTTTTCCTGAAAAGGAAAATAAACAAAGAAAAGCTGAGATGAGTGGAAAAACAAGGATTGTAAATTTTAGTGGTGGAACAGCATCTAAAGCAGCACTAACCACCGTGAGAAATGTGCCTGTAAATAGCTCAGCTCAATCACAGCAGTGAAATATGCAGTCAAACAGCAGAGCTGTAATCGAGAGGTCACCTGGAAAATAGCTCAGAATTCAGCATTCGGCTCGGTTACAACTCAGTTACAAAAGATTAAAGGGTCAGAACTTTGAGCTGCAGTTGGGTCAGAAAGATCCGTCCCAGCTGCTGGTCATAATGACGAGCGGCTCTGTGGTGAAGGAGGAATAACAGCTCCAGGACTGACTGAGTGTCTTTGTTGAACTTTGTTGACTTTGGTCAAAGGTTTTGATTAGAGAGCAGTTGTGCGTGAGCCCCTCCGGGACGGTACCGGACGGTACCAGACGCCAGTAGGACACGCTCTGCCCGCACGTTATGTATGGAATTTAAACGCACGGTTTAACCACGGTTTAACCACAGTGTGGCGGGATTTAACAAAAATGTTGGGAAATCAATCAAAATGTTGCAGGATTGCACAAAAATGTAAGAAAATCAACTAAAACATGGTAGGATTTCTAAAATCTTAGGAAAATCATCCAAAATGTGGCAGGATTGTGCAAAAACATGGGACAATCCACGAAAACATGGCTGGATTGCTAAAAATCTAGAAAAAAATCCAGCAACACATGGCTGGATTGCAGAAAAAATGTAAGAAAATCAACCAAAACAGGGCGAGATTGCACAAAAATGTGGAACAAAACTCACACAAAATGTAGCCAGATCGCCCAAAACACAGATTATCAACCAAAACAGAATCAGAATCAGAAAACATGTCCAAAATGTGTCCTCGCCACTGAAAACCTGTGAACAAACAGCCGAAACAAGAACAGCGAGAGTCTGTTGAACAAAACGAGTCAGAATCACCAAAAATGTGCGAACATTGTGCAAAAACTTGGGAAGATCTCCAAAATGTGCAGAAACGCTCAGAACATGGCAACATGGCCCTAAACATGGGTGCAGATGTTTGTGGCTGATTTTATATTCCGTAATAAAGTTAGAGCAGCTAACAGTGAAAGTACCTGCCTGTATGAAGCGATGCTGATTTCTTTGAGCGTCATTGGTTCTCACTGCCGTAACCGTGTTTACTGTGTTTACTGTTTTGGTTGTTTTGGTTGTTTTTGGCGTCCGGAGCCTGAACCTGCAGGCCAAGTCACGCTGAACAGCACGCTGACATGATGCTAACGGCAGGGTGCTAAAAGGCATCTCGAGCATACTGTGTGTGTGTGTGTGTGTGTGTGTGTGAGGTCTGCTGCTCATCTGAAGCTCCTGAATAGAAATCATGTCGTGCTGATCTGAGTGTGAGGGTTTATTTTAGCTCTCATGCTCAGGAATTTGTAATTCGTCCAACAAAAAACGGGGTGGATGAAAGGATGGATGGATGGATGGGTGTGGTCTTTAATGGATGGTATGACAGAGAGATGGATGATCAATGGGTAGATGAATGGATGGGTATGTTGAATAGCTGGGTGGGAGGATATGATCAATGGATGGATATGATGGAAGGATGGATGGATATAATGGAGGGATCGATGCATATGATTGTGTGATGGATGGATATAATGATGGGATTTATGGATATGATGGATATAATGACAGGATTTATGGATATGATGACGGGATTTATGGATATGATGGAGTGATCTATGGTTGGATTTGATTGAGGCATCTATGGATATGATGGACAGATGTGTGGATGGTGCAGTAGGATAAACACTGACGCTGTGTGCCTCAGATGTAACCCTGGATGTGTTTTATTTAGTACTCTGTGACGTCTCTAATGTCAAGTATGCTGACTTCATTTTCTATTAATGTTCATTATACATTTAGTTGCAATCTAAAAGGTGTGGGGTAGTTAAAATAGCTATTTGTAGTGAACCTAAAGGTACAGAGTGGTAAACAGTGTTTATTTGTTATATAATAGGGGGACACCATGAATCTGAAGGGTGGTTCATTTTAAGCTGGGCTTAAACAAAATTTTTTATTATTTTCTCCCAAATTCAGTCGTTTCCAGTTCCACCTGCTAGTTAGGACTCCCCCAATCACATGATACTACCATCGCTCCGAGACCTGTGAAGCTCCACCACATCTAAATATCATTAATCTTACAGCCCTACACTTTATTATTTTATGCTGTGCATATATTTGCTTCGTTTACATTTTATTTATTCTATATTTTTGTGTTTATACTTTTAAACTTTAGTTTTACGTTTAATTATGCATCTATAGGCATGAAACTGCTTCAAACGGCATCTCATTGTACTTGTACAGCGCCACTATATCTTACTGTTTATCATATAACAGCCAAACACGTCTCTGACACGTCAGTGATCACGCCGGTTTTACCGTATAGACTGTATATTACCTCCTCTAACCGTTTTCACAGCGCTGCTGGTTTTTCCCACCATTCTGGAGCTTCACTGACTGAAAGGACCCATTGTCCTGCAGCCCAGCCCCCCTTTAGCACTCCACACGGACACTCGCTGACCGGCCCTGACGGATGATGTCACACTTCACACTGTGTCACTCTGCATTCTTCTCCATGTTGATTGTTTTAGCACCTTGTGTGTGCGTGTATGTGGCGCAGATGTACGTCAAGGCCAGGCGTTTTTATTAGAACAGACTGACCTCTGAGGACTTTTGGTCATCCAAGACATCAAAAGGAAGAATTCCACCAATTTCTGAGAAGAGATTCGGAGTGGTTTGGTGTGAAACGGTTCAGATGTCTTTACAGTGGTGGTGATAGGAACCAGGGGTCGCCATGACTACAACACAAATATAGACATTTTATTTACTATCCAGAACCACCAGTGAACCTACACGAGTCTTCTGAGTTTATATGGAATGTTGATGATGGAAAATAGTGGAAAATCTGGAATAATACGTTTTCTTTGGGGACTATTTTGCCTATATATTAATGATAGATAATAATGATATAAAAAATTAGAAGGTTACATACAATAATAACAAAAAAATGACAATAATATTAGATAATAGTATTATATAATACACAATAATAATATAGAATATAGAACAATAATGTAGAACATTATTCCAAGTTTCTGTATGGAATGTTAATGATGGTAAAACAGTGTCTCAGTCATCAGGCAGTGAATTCATAACCATTTACTGTAGTAACTTTCTGTGAGGGAGCTTTTAGAGGTGGACGTCTGGTTCCTATCACCACCACTGTGAATCATTCTGACTCAGTACGTTTATCTAGAACAGAGCGTTTCACACCAAACCACTCTGAACGACTCTGTTTACATCTTAACCACTTAATTATGCAGGGAAATTTGAAAAAATGATGGAGTTCCCCTTTAAAAGCTGGTCTAAATGAACACTCGTGGCTCTGTTCTTCCTCATTTAAACACATAAATCAGTTCATCGTGTGTTTGGGGGTGTTTTGTGTGATGTAGTGAAGGAAATGACTCTGAGTGGAGAATGTTCTTTTTTTTATTTTCCTTCTCTGAGCCACACTTCGGCTGGACTTCCGGACAGGAAGTGGCTGGAAAATGGCTGTAACCCCGGTATAAAATCTCGGAATGGTGCACAGATGCCACTCCGAGATAAAAGTCCTGACATTCTTGTGTGTGTGTTCATGCAGGGTGTGTGTGTGTGTTAGACTGCGTGAAACGGGTGAGACAGTCATCATTTTTATATCAGAATTGCGATATCAATGAGCGCATTTTTAAATTTACAAGAGCTGCAATTTTAACTATAGCTTACAAGTTTTAAGTGAAAAATTTTTAACCTAATAACACAGAGCTTGTGAACTGCTTGTAGATGAGTTAGACCAATCAGAAGCAGCCAAACACCCGTGTGGTGCCTACTTGACAACACAAACAACAAAACCAACCTGCAAACTAACACATTATGTTCAGTGCTGGAGTCTGAAGCTAGAGAAAGTGGATATGCTGCTCATCTTGGGCAAAAAAAGCAGAGCTGGACCTCAGTTTGTAGAGGAGGGGAGTGATGTAAAGCACGTTTCTCTATCGGTCAGTCTGATGGACGAGTCTGGGTTTGGCGAATGCCAGGAGAACGTTACCTGCCTGACTGCACTGTGCCAGCTGTAGAGTTTGGTGGAGGAGGGATGATGATATAGGGCTGTTTTTCAGGGGTTGGTCTAGAACCCTTAGTTCCAGTGAAGGGAAATCTTAATGCTTCAGCACCAAGACATTTTGGACAACTGTAGCTTCCAACTTTGTAGGAACAGTTTGGGGAAGAACCTTTCCTGTTCCAGCATGACTGAGCCCCAGTGACCAAAGCAGCTCCATAAAGGCCTGACTGGGGGAGTTTGGTGTGGAAGAACTTGACTGGCCCTCACAGAGCCCTGACCTCAACCCCATCCAACACCTTTGGGATGAACTAGAACGGAGATTGTGAGCCAGGCCCTCTCGTCCAACATCAGTGTCTGACCTCACAAATGCTCTTCTGGATGAATGGGCAGAAATTCCCACAGACTCTCTCCAACATCTTGTAGAAGATTCCCAGAAGAGTGGAAGCTGTTAGAGCTGCAAAGGGGGACCAGCTCCATATTAATGCCTGTGGATTTAGAATGGGATTCATAAAAGCTCCTGTAGGTGTGATGTGTAGGTGTCCCAATACTTTTGTCCATATAATGTGGTAGTGAATGAACAATGTGACACAATTAAGGGTCGAAGATTGGCCTACGTTATTTTAACCAAAATAAATTACTAATACTAAAAAATCCAAACCAAAACAAAGGACTAAAAATACATGTTTATAGATAAGTGTCAGAATCCACATAATCAAGTCTGTTTGAGATTTATCTCTAATTGAACCAATGATTTTTCTAAATTTCTGCATAATTAACTGGTTAAGATGTAAACAGAGTGGTTCAGAGTGGTTTGGTGTGAAACGCTCTGTTCTAGAGAAACTTACAGAGTCAGAACTGTTCACAGTGGTGGTGATAGGAACCAGACGTCCACCTCTAAAAGCTCCCTCACAGAAAGTTCCTACATGAAATGGTTATGAATTCACTGCCTGATGACTGAGACACTGTTTTATGATAGTTTAGAGAACTTAAACTCCATTCATGGTGGAGGGATACATGGAGGGCGCTGTGAGGCAAAATAGTCCCCAAAGAAAACTTATTATTCCAGATTTTCCACTATTTTCCATCATCAACATTCCATATAAACTCAGAAGACTCGTGTAGGTTCACTGGTGGTTCTGGATAGTAAATAAAAATGTCTATATTTGTGTTGTAGTCATGGCGACCCCTGGTTCCCATCACCACCACTGTAAAGACATCTGAACCATTTCACACCAAACCACTCTGAATCACTCTGTTTACGTCTCAACCGTGAAAAAGGCTGCTGGACATGTTTAGTTCTTCCAGAAGCGCTCTGGACCAGAGTGTTCCTTATGGTGGACGTTCTGAACGTTTCTGGCCATCTGATATATTTCCCCCACCACCACAGCCGGAGCAGCTGCAGCCTTCTCCTAAAATAAGAGTCAGGAATGCAGCGGAGGGCAGGACCAACTCTGCCGCTGCCAGGAACGCTGTACATTAATGTAGGGGTGTGTACACATGTGTGCATGCGTACATAACATACATTTCCAGCAGCTCAGCACACAATCAAAAAAAGCCTGTTAAGTGAAAGTTGAAGTGAATTTTTTTGCGAGGAGATTAGATAAAAGACAATCCACTTGCAAAAGGAAAGGCAAAATAAAATAAGTGGAAAAAACACAGGTTCAAATGTGCCTGGTCGACCCCAAAACTGCCCCCATCAGATAAACAGCACTTAAAGCTTTCATCTCTGAGAGAGAGGAGAAAATCAAGCTACTTCAGATCTGAAAACATCCACAGGTGTTTCTGTCCATCCTTCCACTGTGAGAAGACGACTCAGCGCTGTGGGTCTGAAAGGATGTGTAGCTGATCAAGAAGAACCTCACTGAGAAAAGGAGACGGACACATCAAACAAAGAAGCTGAGCAATGGACTGACCACCCCAGAGTCCAGACCTCAACACCACTGAATGTGTTTGATTACTTCAGAAAATGATCAACCAGCTTCGAAGACTGGACTTTGGAGGTGTGTCTGCAGATTCTTTGAGGAGCTGAAAGTGAGTCTCCTGAAAAGAATGGAAGCTGGAATGAAGGGAAAGATTGGACACACAGTGGGCTGCTGTGTGTCCACTCTTTCGTTGCTGTTGGGGGACAGTCGTGGGCTGGAGGTTAGGGAACCAGCCTTGTGACCGGAAGGTCGCTGGTTCGATCCCCCTCGGCTGACAGTACGTGACTGAAGTGACTGAAGTGCAAGGCACCTAACCCCCAAACTGCTCCCCGGGCGCCGTGGATAGGGCTGCCCACCGCTCCGGGCAAGTGTGCTCACTGCCCCCTAGTGTGTGTGTTCACTAGTGTGTATGTGGTGTTTCACTGCACGGATGTGTTAAATGCGGAGGTCTAATTCCGATGTGTTCAGACACAGTTGGCTAAAAGATTCATTAAAACCTTGTATCTCCATTTTTGTCGTTTTTTAGTTTTTATGTTGACTTAAAAGTGTTTGTTGTCCTTTACATTGTATGTAAATTTCATGATGAATAGACCAACAGAAACAGCCCAAAATGTCTGGTTCCATTGACTTACATTAAAAGTAAAGTATGTTTTTTCCTTTTCCTGTAAAGTTACCATTTTGGGGATACGAGGTTTTCTTCGGACAGCAGCAATTTTATATAAATATATATGTGAAATATTACTGTCACCTACATGCTGATCCCCCAGACTTGATTCTGTGGTTTCTGACACTGTGAGACACACTGTCATCTATAAACATGGACTAAAGTAGGTCAGCATAAACAGTAGCATTAATTTATTCTAATAAAACTGTGATGTAAGGAATTGTGTGGTATGTTTTCTTTATTGCGGTGTACAGGCTGTAAATAGCCTCCTAATGATGATCCAGCCTGTTTCCCCTGAGCTTTTAGCCTCATTAAGATCAAACGCTGCTGCCTGATGCTGAATTCCTGCCACAGTGATTAATGACTGATCTACATCTCTGCCATCATACGGCTCTTACTGCACTCCCAGCACATCTGCACCTCTGCACCTCTGCGTGTGTCTCACTCAGGATAATAATGAGGAGGATACACTAAATCCCACTGCTAACTGTGCAGAATCGGCGCTCTTAGGCTTTACACGCTGAAACTTTCATACAAGTTGCTTGAAACCTACATGAAACTAAACCGCATTGGAGTTTCATAATGTAAAGCATTTTGCAGTGCACTTCAAACTCAGCCGCAGCAATTCTGTTCTCTTATTGGTAGATTTTTAGGTGTTCCGTTTCCTTATTGGTGGATCTTTAACCATTCCATTATCCTTTTAGTGCATTTTTAGCCATTCAGTTCTCTTATTGGTGGATTTTTAGCCATTTGGTTCTCTTATTGGTGGATTTTTAGTCATTCTGTTCTTTTATTCGTGGATTTTAGCCATTCTGTTTTCGTATTGGTGGATTTTTAGCCATCCCATTTTCTCATTGGTGGATTTTTAGCCATTTGGTTCACTTATTGGTGGAGTTTTAGTCATTCTGTTCTTTTATTGGTGGATTTTAGCCATTCTGTTTTCTTATTGGTGAGCCTTTAGCCATTCTGTTCTCTTATTGGTGAGCCTTTAGCCATTCTGTTCTCTTATTGGTGAGCTTTTAGCCATTCTGTTTTCTTATTGGTGAGCTTTTAGCCATTCCGTTTCCTTATTGGTGGATCTTTAACCATTCCATTATCCTTTTAGTGCATTTTTAGCCATTCTGTTCTCTTATTGGTGAGCTTTTAGCCATTCTGTTCTCTTATTGGAAGATTTTAGCCATTCTGTTTTCTTATTGGTGGATTTTTAAACTGAATCTACATTTTTGCTTTATCATTACTGTTATTATTGTTGTTATAAGGTCCAAAATGTCTTAGTCTGATTCATGATTTGTGATTTTTGTCTGTGACAGTATCATCATGGCAGAAAAGAGCAGAACGCAGCACAGTCCCGGTCTCTTGCCTGCTTTCGTTTCAGATAAAAGCGTGTTACTTACGCACACTCTGTCGTTCCCGTGGCGTGTTTTTGATGGTATTTCTGTCTTGGCCTTGTAGCTGTTTTTCCGGTGCGGAATCATCCTCAGATAAGAGCAGCAGGGCTTTGGATGTGTGTTTGTGTTCGGCTGCAGTCGTCTGTGCAGGTAAATGGGCTCAGGTGTTCGGGAATGTGATTAAAACTGCTGAACATCAAAAGACTGAGCACGGAGCTTTTCAGCACTAATGAGCCCGTTTACTGTGGGGAGGAATCCAGACTCTAATTTATCTTGTTGTGATGTCAGCATTCAGACCTTTCAGCTGTCAATCATATTCAGTATCAGTCATATTTTCTTACATTAAAGAATTTCTGTTTTTATTTATTTATTTGTTTGTTTATTAATATTTACCCCATTGATGGGACTTTTATTATGTATTGCTCTCTGTAACACTAATTGAGCGCTTCAACCTTCAGTTTAAATATCTCTCTCTCTCACTCACCCTCTCTCTCTCCTTTTTCTTCTGTCTCCCTCTCTCTCACTCTCTCTCACTCACCCTCTCTCTCTCCTTTTTCTTCTGTCTCCCTCTCTCTCACTCTCTCTCACTCACCCTCTCTCTCTCCTTTTCTTCTGTCTCCCTCTCTCTCACTCTCTCTCACTCACCCTCTCTCTCTCCTTTTTCTTCTGTCTCCCTCTCTCTCACTCTCTCTCACTCACCCTCTCTCTCTCCTTTTTCTTCTCTCTGTCTCCCTCTCTCTCACTCACCCTCTCTCTCTCCTTTTTCTCTGTCTCCCTCTCTCTCACTCGTCCTCTCTCTCTCCTTTTTCTTCTCTCTGTCTCCCTCTCTCTCACTCTTCCTCTCTCTCTATTTCTATCTCCACTCTCTCTTGTTCTCTATCTATCTTCTCCCCCTTTCTCTTTCATCTCTTTATTTCTCTATCTCTGTCTCTCTCACACTTTTTTGTCATTCTCTTTCTTTATGTTGTTCTTTCTCTCTCTCAATCTTAATCTGTCTTCTCTTTCTCTCTTTATCTCTGTTCTTTTTCTCTGTTTATCTTTCTTTCCTCTTTCTTTAACTCTCTCGCTCTATATTTGTCTTCTCTTATCCCTCTTTATCTTTCTTTCTCTCATTCTCTATCCCTTCTCGTTCTCCCTTTCTTATATCTCTCTTTATCTCTCTCTCTATCTTTATCTCTCTTCTTTCTCTCTCTATGTCTCTCTATCTCTTTCTCACCACATGTTTATCTTTTCTTTCTCTTTATCTCTTTGTCTTTCTCTGTCTTTATCTCTCTTTCTCTCTCTCAGATAATGATCTGTCTTCTTGTTTTCCCTTTCTCTTATCTCTCTCTTTATCTTTTTCTTATCTCCCTCTTTATCTCTTTCTCTCTATATATATTTGTCTCTCTCTCTCTCTCTCTCTCTCTCTCTCTCTCTCTCTCTCTCCCTTTGTGCTGCAGTAACAGCCTCTGCTCTTCTGGGAAGGCTTTACACTAGATGTTGAACATTGCTGTGAGGATTTGATTGAGCATTATTGAGGTCAGGTACTGATGTTGGATGGTCAGTTCTGGATCACTAACTCATCCCAAAGGAACTGGGTGGAGCTCCATCACTCCAGAGAACCCAGTTCCACTGCTCCACAGCCCAATGCTGGGGGGCTTTATACCCCTCTAGCCCACGCTGGGCGTTGGACATGGAGACCTTAGTGTTTCTCGTTGGATCGAGTTCCTGCAGGTTTAGGGTTCTTCACACTTCAGTGCAGTGAGATGTTTACAGCTGAGTGCTGGAGCAGCATCGTTGTTTTGTTGTCTCTCCCATGTTTGTTTGTTTGTTTGTTTGTTTGTTTACCCCCCTCCCCCGGCCGTGTTCAGGTGGACAATAAAACACTGTATTGTTTTTTGTTTTCCACTGCTGTGTGGATTGATTTTTGTGCTCTCCTTGCCATACGCTGTTAAAAAAGATGGTTCTTCAAGGGTTCTTTAGTAAAGACAGTGCTTCTGTATAGAACCACGAACACTCAAAGAACCATTTGCATGGTGAGATCGTTCTTCAGATTGATGGAGAATGTGTTGTATATGATTCTACATAGAACCTGTTAGAAAATGGTTCTATATAGCACCAAAAAGGTGTTCTTTTATTGTATACAAGATTAACACTGTAACTATAGCAGAACCCTTTTTGGTGCTCTGTGTTTCTTTGTGCTACTGAACTTTTAGTCTGTTAGTAAAAGAGTCACAGATGCTTCCAGACAGCCTGAACTAAAAGTCTGACAAATGCAGCAACAACAACTACACTCTTAGAAGATGGTTCTTCGAGGGTTCTTTAGTAAAGGCAATGCTTCTATATAGAACCATTAGTTCATGTTCTCATCTCAAACCAACAGATTGTGCACCTGACCTAGAGAATCATTTCAGATTGCATATTTAGTTTTTTTTGGAAGGAAAAAGTTGGAGTTTAAAGAGAGATGGTTCTTCAAAGGTGCTCAGGTCAAGTCAGTGGTTCTGTAGAGAACCATGAACACTCCAAGGACCATTTGCATGGTGAAATCATTCTTCAGATTGATGGAAAATGGGTCGTATATGATTCTGTATAGAACCTATTAGAAAATGGTTCTATATAGCACCAAAAAGGTGTTCTTTTATTGTATACAAATATGACATTGTATCTGTAGTAGAACCCTTTTCGGTGCTCTGTGTTCCTTTGTGCTGCTGAGTATTTAGTCTGTTAGTAAAAGAGTCACAGATGCTTCCAGACAGCCTGAACTGAAAGTCTGACAAATGCAGCAACAACAACTCCCTCACTACACTCTCATTGATTTTCACTAACATGCAGCTAAAACTTGACAACACCCTATAAGCAACTAAGTAAACACCCCAGACACCACGGCAACTGCCTAGAAACACCTTAGCAACCATCTGGGATACCATAAATACCACCTAGCAGTCCCCTCGAAACCACCTAGGATACCATAGCAACCGCCTAGCAACACTGTAGCAACCACCTGGGATACAATGCCAAACTCCTAGCACCACCATAGCAACCACCTATTCTACCTTAGCAACACCTTAGCAACCACCTTGGATACCTTAGCAACCACCTAGCAACCTAGCAGGTAGTGGGAACCATTAAGCTGACATGGTTGTGTGTGTATCAGTGTTGCTGGAGTTAACAATGTGTGGTCAGTGGTGGTCTCTTTTTATTGATAGTGTGGGGGGGGGCTAAAAACTGTACAGTAACTGATGAGGTATAGTCTGAAACTGTAAACAGCGCACCTTTATGGTGGGTGTTTCTGATAAAGTGGCCACTGAGTGTAGTCACAAGGTAGGTGGACAAAATAAAGTGAACACTGAGTGTATGATTGGTGTGGTCAGTGTGTGTTAGTCTGGAGGAGTGTGTGGGTGCGTTAGTGCCCCCCCCCCCACTTGACAGGGGATGTTTCATCCTGACCTACTGCCTGCGAGCTGAATTATTCAACCCACAACCTTTTTCTCTCTCTTTGAAATATAGAAATAGAAGGAAAGATTCGGCCTTAGAACTCAGCAGTTATTACCTGTTTTTCAGTTCAAATGACATAATTACTTTTGCTGCTTTTACATAATTGCAATGTTTGATTCTGACCTTTTTATGTTTGTTTCGATGACAAATATAATGTTTTTTCTTTCTGCAAAACTACACTGGGCACAGCAATAACTCATCAAATTCATATCATAATAAAATCTCCTCTCCTCCTCAGATGTGACGGATTGAAAGTTTAGAATCTGCACAGTTTGTCCACTCGTTTCAGGGAACTATGAGTCAGAAACATCAATATACGGCTACAGCCTGATTATTTCCGGTCTTCACTGTGAAAGAGTGACAGTGAATCAGTGAGTCTGCGCTGTGGTCTGTGTTCTGTGTTCTGGGTTCTGTGCCGTATTGTGTTGGTAATGAATCATGTTCCCGTATCTGAACATCGTTCCCATCTTTGACAGAGAACGTATCCGTCTCCTGCCTATCCGCTGCTGATTATTACCATGGCAACAGGAGTTTAGAGGGGAATGCTGCGTGTTGTGTTTATCAAGTACATTTGCCTCAAACCTCAGGTCAAAAGATCAGATCTCTCTGCTTTTCTCTCCATTATAGCTTCTATTTGGTTTACAGCAGAGTGGATTTCACCCATATACAGTTACATTACACCCATTTACACAGGTACACTACACCTATATCTACAGTTACACTACACCCATTTACACAGTTACACTACACCCATTTACAGTTACACTACACCCATTTACACAGTTACACTACACCTATATCTACAGTTACACTACACTCACTTACACAGTTACACTACACCCATTTACACAGTTACACTACACCCATTTACAGTTACACTACACCCATTTACAGTTACACTACACCTATATCTACAGTTACACTACACCCATTTACACAGGTACACTACACCTATATCTACAGTTACACTACACCCATTTACACAGTTACACTACACCCATTTACACAGTTACACTACACCCATTTACAGTTACACTACACCCATTTACAGTTACACTACACCCATTTGCATCGTTACACTACACGTTTCCATAATTACTCTACACCCCTTTTCAATAGTTACACAACACTCATTTCCATAGTTACGCTACACATCTCTATAATTGCACTAGAGGGGGTCAAATCCACTTTGCTGTAAACCAAATAGAAGCTATAATGGAGAGAAAAGCAGAGAGATCTGATCTTTTGACCTGAGGTTTGAGGCAAATGTACTTGATAAACACAACACGCAGCATTCCCCTCTAAACTGTTTACACTTACACTACACCTGTTTCCATAGTTACACAACACACGTTTACATAGTTACACTACACCCATTTCCACTGTTACACTACACCGATTTCTATAGTTATACTACACCCATTTCCCTAGTTACACATCTGTTTCCATAGTTACACTACACCTGTTTCCATAGCTACACTACTCCTGTTTCCATAGCTATACTACACTCATTTCCTAGTTATGCTACACACATTACCATAGTCACACTACACCCATTTTCATAGTGACACTACACCTGTTTTCATAGTTGCACTACACCCATTTCCAAGATTGCACTAAGCCCATTTCCATGGTTACACTACTGTTGGTCACCTCGATTCATCACAGTACCCACAGAAACTCATTTGGACCTGTGATTGGTTGGGCTGGTAGAGGCTCATTTGCATATTGCAGTGTTGTGAAGGCCAATATCGAAATTCATAACAGTAAACAAATGATATATTATGCAGCACTGTGTCACCCTCGGACGCGCTGCTGGTCAGAATATGACCTGTAGGTAATATAATACACTGTAATTCAGGCCTGTCTCAGCCTCAGTTATAGCAGCTCCATTTAAGCCCAGCCTAAATAGCTCCTGACCTGCACTGGTGGTGTTATTATTATAGATGAAGCTGGGGAAGGAGAGCTAATTGTGGCTTAGCCTCATAACTCACATCCACAGCACTGGCTAAGAGCGCTTTATACTTCATACATACTCAGAGTTGGACTGTTTGTCGTTATTGGATTAATGCAGTGTTTATGGTCTGCTTGGCTACTTTTGTGCTTTGAATAAGTCGTGTTCTTAAATAAAGGCAATGGTTCTATATAGAACCATGAACACTCAAAGAACCATTTGCATGCTTAAATGGCTCTTTGCATGGTAAAATTGTTCTTCAGATGCTGTATGTAGAACTTTTTTGAAAACTGTTCTTTATAGCACCAAAAAGGGTTCCTCTATTTCATACAAGCTTGACATTGTAACTATAGCAGAACCCTTTTTGGTGCTCTATGTTCCTTTGTGCTACTGAGCTTTTAGTCTGTTAGTAAAAGCATCACAGATGTTTCCAGGCAGCCTGAACTGAAAGTCTGACGAGTGCAGCAACAAAAAGATGGTTCTTCAAGTGTTCTTTAGTAAAGGCAATGGTTCTATATAGAACCATTTGCAAGCTTAATGGCAAAATGGTTTTTCTGATTGATGGAGAATGGTTTGTATATGGTTCTATATAGCACCAAAAAGGGTTCTGCTGTTACAAGCATGACATCGTAACAATAGCAGAACCCTTTTGGGTGCTAGATTGAACTCAAATTCAAAATAGGTTCTGTGTGGAACCATATATAACACATTCTCTAACAATCTAAGGGCCATTTCACCATGGAAAGAACCATTTGAGCATGAAATGAGCTTATGGTTCTAAACAGAACCAATGTCGTTACTGAAGAACCGTTAAAGAACCGTCTTTTTAAGTGTGCAGGGAGTTGATTCAGTCACCGGATGTTGAAGCGGCAGGTTTTGACGTCTAATAAGGAAGAGATTTTAGCAGCAAAAGCTGCCCCTTCAGATAAGCTAAATGCTAAATGCTAATGCTAAAGCTAACACTGGAGCTAATCAGAGTGATGCTGGACGCTGGAGTCGTCTCATGAGTTGGTCTATTAAAGGGCCAGTGTCCAACTCTTGTGATGCAAAGAACCCTTTAATCATTGAGTGTTCATGGGTCTATATAGAACCATTTTTTTTTTACTAAAGAACCCTTGAAGAACCATCTTTTTTGAGTGTGTAGCAGAAATTGGAATTACCACAGACACTGTAACAGTAGAAGAGCCGTTCGGGATGCTATATAGAACCCTTTTGAAAAAGGTTTGATGTAGAACCATCTACAGCACATTTTTCATCAGTCTAAAGAACTCTTTCATGATGCAAAGAACCTGTAATCATGCAAAGGGTTCTTTGAATGCTTATGGTATATAGAACCATTTTCTGTACAATAGAACCCTTGAAGAACCATCTTTTTTAAGAGTGTATGAGTCAGAAATGGTTAATATAAAGTGACAGATTACTTTTATTAACATTGGCCTCTCTCTCTCTCTCTCTCTCTCTCTCTCTCTCTCTCTCTCTCTCTCTCTCTCTCTCTCTCTCCAGGTGTCCGTGGTTATCTAATGCTATCTCTCCTGCTGTTCCTCTCTATCATGGCGTGGTTTTCCTCTTCGTTCTGGCCAACTTCAGCATGGCCACCTTCATGGACCCCGGAGTTTTCCCCAGAGGTCAGTCACTTTTCCCTACAGTTCAAATCTTCCTTCGGCTTTACATGTAAAGGGTCCACATTTCCTGCATCTTCCTTATCTCTCTCTCTCTCTCTCTCTCTCTTTCTTTCTCTCTCTCTCTCTCTCTCTCTCTGTCCCTGACTCTCTTTCTCTCTTTCTTTCTCTCTCTCTCTCCTGTCTCTGTCTCTCACTCTCTCTCTTTCTCTCTCTCTCTCTCTGTCTCTCTCTGTCTCTGTCTCTCTCTCTCTATCTCTCTTTCTTTCTCTCTCTCTCTCGCTCTCTGTCTCTGACTCTCTCTCTCTCTTTCTTTCTCTCTCTCTCTCTGTCTCTGTCTCTCACTCTCTCTCTGTCTCTGTCTCTCACTCTCTCTGTCTCTGTCTCTCACTCTCTCTTTCTCTCGCTCTTTCTTTCTCTGTCTTTCTCTCTGTCTCTCGCTCTCTTTCTCTGTCTCTGTCTCTCTCTCTCTTTCTCTCTGTCTCTCGCTCTCTTTCTCTCTCTCTCTCTCTCTGTCTCTGTCTCGCACACTCTCTTTCTCTCACTCTCTTTCTTTCTCTCTCTCTCTGTCTCTGTCTCTCACTTTCTCTTTCTCTCTCTCTCTCTGTCTTTGTCTCTCACTCTCTTTCTCTCTCTGTCTCTCGCTTCTCTCGCTCTCTCTTTCTCTCTCTGTCTCACTCTCTTTCTCTCTCTCTTTCTTTCTCTCTCTGTCTCTGTCTCTCTCTCTTTCTCTCTCTGTCTCTCGCTCTCTTTCTCTCTCTGTCTCTGTCTCGCACTCTCTCTTTCTCTCACTCTTTCTCTCTCTCTCTGTCTCTGTCTCACCCACCCCTAATTCTTTCTCTCTCTGTCTCTCTGTCTCTGTCTCTCACTCTTTCTTTCTCTCTCTCTGTCTCTCGCTCTTTCTCTCTCTCTGTCTCTCGCTTCTCTCGCTCTCTTTCTCTCTCTCTGTCTCTGTCTCGCACTCTCTCTTTCTCGCACTCTCTCTTTCTCTCTCTCTGTCTCTCGCTTCTCTCGCTCTCTTTCTCTTTCTCTCTGTCTCTCGCTCTCTTTCTCTCTCTCTTTCTCTCTCTCTCTCTGTCTCTGTCTCGCACTCTCTCTTTCTCTCACTTGCTCTTTTCTCTCTCTTTCTCTTCTCTCTTGCTTTCTCGTTCTCTCTATCTTGCACTTTTTCATTCTCAAATTGTCAAATTTTCTTTCTGTCTCTGTCACTCTCATTCTCACACTTTCTCTCCTCTCTCTCCCTCTCTCTCTTCCCCCTCTTTGTCTCACATTCTCTTTTCTTTCTCTCTCTCTGTCTCACTCTCTCTCTCTCTCTCTCTCTCTCTCTCTCAGCGAGTGAGGATGAAGATAAGGATGATGATTTCAGAGCTCCTCTCTATAAGAACGTGGAGGTGAAGGGGGTCCAGGTGCGGATGAAGTGGTGCTCCACCTGTCACTTCTACAGACCACCGCGCTGCTCCCACTGCAGCGTGTGTGACAACTGTGTCGAGGTGAGACGCTCGCTGGTTTCTCACATCAGTGGAAATCACATGATCTTCATGTTCTTCATCTGCATGCAGTCGTGCGGAGAATACCTGTGGCCTCCGTGCGACGATCAGTGAACGTAATGCGGAACCATATTTCAAAAGCACGAGTTCCACCCGGAGACCTTAAGCTGTAAGCCGTTGACCAGTGAGCAACATGCTGTGCCAGAGAGCTTGTAGAGAGGAGAATGTCCGCTCTGTAATGCCTTCCGGGTTTCTCAAACGCTAGAGGGCGCTCCCGAGCAGTCCGAAATCATAGTTTATAAATGTTTAAACATTTTTAATGTAAAAGAATTCATTGATATCCTGAGCACAGAACGGGGGGGGGGAATTATTTATTATCACCCACCCCTAATTCTTCAGTGATATGAGCTGAAGTCAGATATTCACCAGATTCTTGTTCTTTTTTTCCTGTTACACCTTAAATGGAGCAGCAGATCTGATGCAATGATATGTCACAACTAATTAGGTTAATTGGCAACAGGTCAGTAACATGATTGGGTATAAAAAGAGATTCCCAGAGAGGCGGAGTCTTTCAGAAGTAAAGTTGTGGAGGGGTTCACCACTCTGTGACTGCACGGGCAAATACATCAACGCAAGAATAACGTTTCTCAACATAAAATAGACATTTTCATCATCTACGGTGCATAATATGATTAAAAGATTCAGAGAATTCAGAGAAATCTCTGTATGCAAAGGACAAGGCCAAAAACCAGTACTGGCTGGTGGTGATTTTCAGGCCCTAAGGCAGCATTAAACACTGCATGGGCTCAGAAACCATTCTGAAAACCACAGTCTGTGAACACAGTTCATCACTGCATCCACAAATGCAAGTTAAAACTCTAAAACGCAAAGAAGAAACCACATATAAACAGGATCCAGAAACGCTGCCGCCTTCTCTGGGCCCGAGCTCATTTAAGTTGGACTGAGGGGAAGTGTAAAAGTGTACTGTGGACCAGAGAATCAAAATCTGAAATTCCTTTTGGAAATCATGGACACTATGTCCTCCGGGATAAAGACCATTCAGCTTGTTATCAGTACACAGTTCAAAAGCCAGTATTCATGATGTTGTTATTTTGTTTTTTAGACTGCCACAACAGTTTTCCAGACAAAAAATTAGCTTCTGCTATGGATCGGGTCTTTAATGATTGGCATGAAAAGAGCATCGGTAGATTTGCAGATCTATACATTGATGGAGTCTTTGCTTCTTTTTCTGATCTTTCAGTCAAGTTTCAATTATCACCTTCTTTGTTTTACAGATACCTTCAAATTGAGAATTTTATGCGTAATCAGTGCCTTTATTTTCCTTCCCTGACACCAAAAACTCCCCTAGAAGATATTCTTTAAGTACCCCAGATAAATAAAGGTTTAATTTCAAGAATTTGTATTATAGATTCTTAAAAATTAAACCTTAAGGAGGCCTTGGCCTTCGCTTCCCGTCTGGCAAGGAGGAGGATATTGATTAATTGGAAATCCAGTGTCCGCCGGAGACCTCACAGTGGCTCTGCGCTCTTATGCTTTTCCTTAAATTAGAAAAGATTAAGTTTTTATCTAGAAAGGCTTCTGTAAAATTCCATAGAACTTGGGATCCCATGATTGTGTATTTCGAGAAGCTTAAATGTCTCCCCACTAACTAGCATCCCCCCCCCCCTACTATTTAAAGATTACTCTTTAGCTTAAAACAATCTACAGTCCCAATATCTGCATGTACAGTGATATGACCCTATTTGTATTTTGTTTATGTTTGGTTTCTTCCTAATTTAATAGTCAAATTATGTATAAGGTACAAATACTTACTGACCTAATCATTACTATGTGAATATATATTTAAGTTTGTTTTTTTCCTTCTCTAATATTGTTTTAGTTCTGGTTATGATGTAAAATGTGGAACATATACAAGTGTCTGTAATCCTGTATCTGCGTAGACCCACAAATAAAAATAATGTTGAAAAGCTTAATGAACCAGTGGCTCAGTGAAAGAAAAAAATCAGGTGCCCATGTTTTTTTTAAGTGCCAAATAATATGCAAACCATTAAGCTTTTCAACACTCACCTCAGGGCAGCTCTGTGACTTAAGTATGACGCTGTTGTCGGAAGAAAACCTCGTATCTCCATTTTTTTGTTTTTCAGTTTTTGACATAATCTGAAAATACCTGTTGCTCTTTACATTGTGTGTAAATTTCATAAAGAATGGACTAAAAGAAACGACCCAAAATTACTTGGAAAGACGTCTGGTTCCACTGACTTACATTAAAAGTAAGGTATGTTTTTTCCTTCTCCTGTAAAGTTACCGTTTTGGAGATACGAGGTTTCTTCTGTCTTCCACCATCCCTGATTGTTGTCATACATATTATTATTGTACATCTTAGACACATCCAGTTTGTTTTTAATGAACAAGATTTGGAAGGTGAATGTGGTGAAGGTTAGCTCTTCACGTTCTGCATGGAACCACTGAAAAAGATGACGCTCAATTTACGTTCTGTGAAAAACCCTGTTTGTGTTTAGTTGTTGTTTTTGTTTGCTTTTCCTAAACACTCTAATATTTATTTGTATGTTAATACAATGTTATTATACCTCCTACACCTGTTTCACTCTTTTATATGTTCTTTCTCTTTGCAGGATTTTGACCATCACTGTCCGTGGGTGAATAACTGTATCGGCCGCAGAAACTACCGCTACTTCTTCCTGTTCCTGCTGTCTCTGAGCGTCCACATGGTCGGGGTGTTCTCCTTCGGCCTGCTCTTCGTTTTACACCACCTGGAAACACTCAGCGCTCTGCACACCACCGTCACGTATCCTTCCACTGCTGAGCGCGAAAGTAGTCCCTCACACATACATACAAACAAAACAGTAGATAGATACAGTGAGAGGAAAGGAATATTCAGACACTTGTTTTTGTTATTTAATAAACTTCCAGTGCACATGTTCACATTTACACTCATACTCTCTGTTTGCACCTGGTCACTTCCTGTGTCTGGTATCTGGATTGTATCCTGATAAGATTTTAGCCACATGCATTTACACTTGGTGGTCAAATGCGTCTTCAGTTAGTCGGACTGAAATCTGATTGCTGTGTGGGACGGAATATGCAAATTTACTCATCACGAGGCAACCAATGACCAGCATCCTCCGTGATTATCTTCCTCTCAAACACGGATCATGAGCCCAGTGACGCACTGCATGGGGACGGGGTTTCGGTTGTACTGGGAGGGGTTTCGGTTGTACTGGGAGGAGGTTTGTGTGTATTGGGAGGGGTTTTGGTTGTACTCGGAGGGGTTTTGTTTGTATTAGGAGGGGTTTCGGTTGTAGTGGAAGGGGTTTCGGTTGTACTGGGAGGGGTTTCATTTATACTGGGGGGAGTTTCATTTGTATTGGGAGGGGCTTTGGTTGTACTTGGAGGAGTTTCTGCTGAACCAGGAGGGGTTTCGGCTGTATTGGGAGGGGTTTTGGTTGTGCTGTGAGGAGATTTGTTTGTATTGGGGGGGTCGGTTGTACTGGGAGGGGTTTTGTTTGTATTGGGATGGGTTTTGGTTGTAGTGGGAGGAGTTTTATTTGTGTTGGGATGGGTTTTGGTTGTAGTGGGAGGAGTTTTATTTGTGTTGGGAGGGGTTTTGGTTGTGCTGTGAGGAGTTTTGTTTGTATTGGGAGGGGTTTTGGTTGTAGTGGGAGGGGTTTCAGTTATACTGGAGGAGTTTTGTCTGTATTGGGATGGGTTTTGGTTGTACTGGGAGGAGTTTTATTTGTATTGGGAGGGGTTTCGGTTGTACTGGGAGGGGTTTTGATTGTACTGTATACTACTGATTCCACCCACAAAATAAACACTACAGAACGCAGCTAGTGTCATACAGAGTAATAATACAGTGTTCAAATATGTTATTTTAGGAAAATAATCAGGTCATTCTGCCGTCTTAAAGACTCAGAGAACCTAAGTCTGTTTTCCTTCTAATGAGGTTCAGCTTGTTCTCGCAGACAAACAGTAAACATGTACTAATTTTGTTACAGTGACCAATAAGTGACTGATATATTTCACCATGACAGACAGACTGATAGATAGATAGACAGCTAGATAAATAGAGTAATAGACAGACAGACAAATAGATAGGTAGACAGATGAATAGGTAGATAGACAGATAGGCAGACAGACAGACAGAGATAAATCAATAGACAGACAGACAGACAGACAGACAGATAGATAGATAGATAGATAGATAGATAGATAGCCAGATATATATATATATATATATATATATAGTAATAGACAGACAGATAGATAGACAGCCAGACAAATAGAGTAATAGACAGACAGACAGACAGACAGATAGGTAGACAGATGAACAGATAGACACACAAACCTTTGGACATGAAGGTTTTTCAGAAAATCAAACCAGAATAAATGTTATGAGGCAGGAATGAAGTACAGCAGATTTGTGTTGAGAGAGGCGGTGGAGTCTGCCTGTGTTCTTTAACTCTCTCTCTCCAGACTGGTGGTGATGTGTATAGCCGGTCTGTTCTTCATCCCCGTTATGGGTCTCACGGGGTTCCACATGGTGCTGGTGGCCAGAGGGCGCACTACTAATGAACAGGTGAGAACCCGATGTGAGTTACCCCCTCACATCCTCGGCAATCATTAACACACCAGGGCTCAGAAACCGAATAAACAACCAATCAGTTACTCTGAGCAGAACCGATACTCTGACCCCTCCGTTCTTGTGTTCTGATCCCAACATAGCGTTCATAAACCAGCGAGAACAAAATGAAAAGCTGGTTTATTCTGGTTTAATCTGTTATAATAACAGTTTAACAAAGTAAAATGAATAAGAATGTGATTAAAATACAATTTTAAAACAAAAAAGATGATCAGAACAAGCAAATATAATGATTAAAGGGCTCATATCCTACATTTTCTTACATTTATTAATATTTTTTCTTTCCCCTGAGGTCCAGGTGTGATTTTACGTGCCAAAAGTCATGATTCACGTTTACCTGATCATTTTTCAACCTGCCTTTATACCTTAGAATTAAATAGGCTGTGCCTTTAAGACTCATATATGCAAATGAGTTCTGGTCTGATTGGCTGTCCTGTGTTGAGTCTCATTAAAGAAAGCAGTTCGGGATGAAACACTCCTTATAACTTCGGCATGAGTGGGCGGGGCTAAACTGCTGTAGGCTGAGTTGCTGGATATATGTAAATCTGTGACATCACAAAAACAATGACCTTTGAACAGGTTGTGTTTTCGGTTTAGTTTCCATATATGGACTGTATGGACGGACGTGGACATTCTTAAAACATAAACAATAATTGAATACTATGTCCATTCTATCAGACATAAGGCTGGATGTGATCAGGCCCCCAGTACAGTCCTGTCCGGCCCGCAAAACGGTTTTGATTTTCTTATGATTAGCACGTTTCACAGTGCACTGCACTACACTCCCCAGCATGCACTGCAACGTAATGTGTGCTCCCACACCCCCAACAACAATCTATGGGACAGCGGCTACACCTCAGTTCTACACAGTTCCACACCAGTCACATCACCAAACACACTGGCTGTGTTTCAGCTGCAGTTCAACCAGCATAAACACTGTAAACACAAAAACTCAGCGGTTCAGAAACCGAACCAAAGAATGAATGAACTTGCAGCAGATAGCAGGTGTCCAGATCAAACACACAGGTCAGTTTAAAAGACCTACATTCTCCTGGGGACATTTAAAGAGTTTTAACAAATTTTTTGTACCTATTGTTTTATATATATATATATAGGCATATAGGTATGAAGTTGTAGACCTTGAAATATTACAGGAATACCTGAAATATTAAAAAGTTTATGTGTGTGTGTGTGTATAATATATATATATATATATATAGATATATATATATATATATATATAATTTTAATGTTTTAAGTACTCGTAATATGTCAAGGTCTACTACAAGTGCCTGTGCTGTTGAAACTTTGATGGATTTTGAATAAAATAACGGCCAGTTTGGATTATATTTATTTAAAAATGAACTAAAAATATAGGAGTTTTTTTTAAGTGGCCCTTTTAACATCAGTCAAACACCCCAAAACCAACTCTGGAGCAACTCTGATAAACTCCTCACTTTCACTTCATAATTTAAACCCATTTTTATACAATGTTGTTTTCGGTTTCTCTAACATGATTCTCTATTAATATTAAACCATCACTGCTTGCTTTGGTGAACTACAGCAGTTCAAACCAAATCAGAATCAGAATCAGAATTGAAATCTGAATCGGAATTCAAATAAGAATCTGAATGTAAATCTAATTCCTGCAGCTGGTTAATATCTGTGTGGTGTGAAATTGTGACATCTCTTCTTCCTCATTCTCTCCCTCTCACTCATCTCTCTCTCCTCTCTCTCTCACGTCTCTTTTATCTCTCTCACTCTCTCTGTGTCTCTCACTCACTCTGTCATCCTTTCTCTCTACTCTCTCTCTCTCTCAGGTGACGGGGAAGTTCCGTGGGGGAGTGAACCCTTTCACTCGAGGTTGCTGTGGCAACGTGAAGCACGTTCTCTGCAGTCCTTTAGCTCCGAGGTAGAGACACACACACACACACACACACACACACACACACACACTCACTCACTCACTCACTCACTCACTCACACACACTCTCTCTCGCTCTCTCTCTCTCTCTCTCTCTCTCTCTCTCTCTCGATCTCTCTATCTCTCTCTCTCTCTCTCTCTCTCTCTATCTCTCTCTCTCTCTCTCTCTCTCTCTCTCTCTCGCTCTCTCTCTCTCTCTCTCTCTCTCTCTCTCTGACCACACCTTCTATGAGTCATTCTACCGCAGACAGCTGCCTTTATTTTCTGTCTTTTACACTTTAACTGAATAAACCACCATACATTATTATACATTACTGCAGTTTACTGTACTGTTACTAGACATGCATTATACACTGTACATAACTATACATTCCTACACATTACCTTGCTTTACTATACATTATTAACCCTTACTGTATGTTACGGTGCATTATTATTCATACTTTACATGTATTATTATACATTACATTCCTGTGCATTCCTGTGCATTACTGTGCATTACTGTGCATTACCATACATAGCTGCATACCATACATACTATATTAAAATATACAAATATACAAAAAAGACCGTTCTTCAAGGGTCCTTTAATAATCCTATGTGTAATCATAATTTCTATATAGAAGAATAAAGAGAAAAAATGTCACGTAAAAATAAATTATGACTGTTTTTGGTACATAAAAAGTACTGAGCACAACAGAAATGTACACTCTTAAAAAAAAAGATGGTTCTTCTAGGGTTCTGTGCTAAGGACAGGGGTTCTCTATAGAACCATGAATACTCAAAGATGCTTAAAGTGGTTCTCTGTATGGTGAAATGGTCCTTAAGATTGACGAAGGTGGTGTTGTGTATGGTTCTATATAGAACCTTTTTTGAAAATGGTTTCATATAGCACCAAAAAGGGTTCTGCTGTTGGGTACAGGCTTGATATCATAACGGTAGAAGAGCCTTTTTGGTGCTATATAGGACCAGTCAGGGTTCTATTTAGAACCATTGCCTTTACTAAAGAGAACTCAAATAACTGCCTTTTTTAAGCGTGCACATTATATTACTATTCATTTCTATATTTTACTGTACATTACTGTACATTTCTACACTGTGTTTTCAGATGTGTGTAATGTTATCTAACTAGTATGTGGTGAAATGTAGAGTTTATTTGAATGTCATTGGTTAGTAGGGCTGAAATCTGATTGGCTGACCCATGTTAATAAATAAATAAATAATAAATATATACACATATGACCACAAACACCAGCTGAAATCTGTATTGTTGATTTTTTAAGCAATCTGGGCTGAAACCTGTAGACTGAAAAGGGGGGTGGGCGTATATATTTCGGTACCTGAGAATTTAAAAGAGCTTAATTTTTCCGGTATAAACCAAATGGACCTGATGAGCGAACGGGATATTTTGAAACTTTAAGGAGCCCATAGCTTTTTCTTCCTCTTCAGATCCTCCCACTTATAATGTATGTGATTTTATGCACCTAAAACATCACAATACATTTCTGCAGGCTTGTTTCCCAACCTCTCCTTATCCCTTAGGTCAGGGGTCGGCAAAAATCAAATCACCTTGGGAGCCACAAAATGTTTTATGTACATTTACCTTCTTGACTGTAAATATGTCTCAGTATGTGCTGATGTTCCAGTATACGATTAAAAAAATGGAATATAAACGAAAACGCAGACTTACTTCGCTCTGCTTTAAGCTTTAGCTCAGCCATAGCTGCTTTTCTCACATCTCCAGCAGGAAACTTTTCCAAAAGTAAAACAGGTTCTTTGAAAAAAGGCCCCTTACCGTTCGACTTTTTATGAGGCTGAAGCCGCTTCTCATTCGCCAGCTTCTTGTTCAAATTTTCCCATTTAAGGTGGGATGGGACAATTCAAACAAGAGACTGATTTCAGCTTCACAGCTTTTTAGTGTTTCAGTTTCTCACTGCAGATTAAACGTATCAGGAAACCAGCTGGAGTGATTATAAACACAAATAAGTCCATTAGTCTCTAAATTATCGATGATCATCTTAAATCTCTCTCTTTGCCATTTCGTTAGCTACTAGCTAGGCGAGATTGTCGTCTGTGTTGCTATGGTGACCAGCAGTCTGCGCTGATCTTCAGGGTTAAAGGGTGAATCAGCAGTTCTACATTAACTCCAGAGTTTAAGACCATTTATTGTTAAACTGTGTTGAACGATCAGCAGAGCTTTATTTTACTGTAAAGGAGGATTATTTTATTTTTACCTACTAATCTGATTCAGCTGTGGAGCCACAACAGGGCAGTAAAAGAGCCGCATGCGGCTCGGGAGCCACATCTTGTCGACCCCTGCCTTAGAACTAAACAGGCTGTTTGTGCTACTGTGCCTTTAAGACTGATATATGTAAATGAGGTTGGCTGACTCATTCAAAAAGCAGTCCAGACCAAAACACTCCTTATAACTTCAGCTGTGAGTGGGTGGGTCTAAACCGCTGTGGTCTGAATAGGTGGACATATGTAAATGTGTTAATATTCGTGACATCATAAAAGCAGAACAGGCTTATATTCCATGTATGAACTGTGTGGACTGGAGAGTGAATGTACAGTTTGAAAAAGCAGGCAGTTTTCCTTGATATGGGCCCTTTAACGATGTTTACATACTGTATCAAACTCTCTTATTCCGAGGAAAGAGGAGCGTTCCAGGTTGTTCCGTGATAAGGGCCCTTTAAGGGGTCGTATGTATTTTGAGTATGAATGGCAGATGAAAAGCCCTGTTTGGTCTGTAGAGGCTCCTAATGGGAGGATTTAGGAAAACAATGGACGTCTGTTGGGACTGTTTGCGTGTCCTGTTTTGCCCGGCCTCAACCTGAGAACACTCTCCCTTTCACACACACGCCCTCTAGAATGGAAAACAGATGTGTTGAAGGGTTTTAATTGTCGGGTAGAACAATGGAGGGGGAGAGAGACAGAGAGACAGACAGAGAGGGAGAGAGAGAGAGAGAGAGAAATTATGCTCTAAATGCACTCGGAGCTGTGAGGGTTTCCTTTTAGCACCGTGTAAAAGCAGAATGGGCTCTTTTAAAGCGACAGTTCAGTCAAAAATCTCATATACTCAGTTTCCCCCCTTAAACCAAATGTAGTCGATCAGCAGAGACATGTTTGGTGTCTGAAGTTTGCTTCCTTAATTTTAGCACTGCAGCTTTGAGGCTAATGTAGCAGTTTAGCCCCACCCACTCAGCCTACACTAGTTTAGCCCCACCCATTCAGCCTACACTAGTTTAGCCCCACCCATTCAGCCTACACTAGTTTAGCCCCACCCACTCAGTCTACAGCAGTTTAGCTCCACCATTCAGCTACAGCAGTTTAGCCCCACCATTCAGCTACAGCAGTTTAGCCCCACCATTCAGCTACAGCAGTTTAGCTCCACCATTCAGCTACAGCAGTTTAGCTCCACCATTCAGCTACAGCAGTTTAGCTCCACCATTCAGTCTACAGCAGTTTAGCTCCACCATTCAGCTACAGCAGTTTAGCCCCACCATTCAGTCTACAGCAGTTTAGCTCCACCATTCAGTCTACAGCAGTTTAGCCCCACCATTCAGTCTACAGCAGTTTAGCTCCACCATTCAGCTACAGCAGTTTAGCTCCACCATTCAGCTACAGCAGTTTAGCCCCACCATTCAGCTACAGCAGTTTAGCTCCACCATTCAGCTACAGCAGTTTAGCCCCACCATTCAGCTACAGCAGTTTAGCTCCACCATTCAGTCTACAGCAGTTTAGCCCCACCATTCAGTCTACAGCAGTTTAGCTCCCACCATTCAGTCTACAGCAGTTTAGCTCCACCATTCAGCTACAGCAGTTTAGCCCCACCATTCAGTCTACAGCAGTTTAGCCCCACCATTCAGCTACAGCAGTTTAGCTCCACCATTCAGTCTACAGCAGTTTAGCTCCACCATTCAGTCTACAGCAGTTTAGCCCCACCCATTCAGTCTACAGCAGTTTAGCTCCACCATTCAGTCTACAGCAGTTTAGCCCCACCATTCAGTCTACAGCAGTTTAGCCCCACCATTCAGTCTACAGCAGTTTAGCTCCACCATTCAGCTACAGCAGTTTAGCTCCACCCATTCAGTCTACAGCAGTTTAGCTCCACCATTCAGCTACAGCAGTTTAGCTCCACCATTCAGCTACAGCAGTTTAGCCCCACCATTCAGCTACAGCAGTTTAGCTCCACCATTCAGCTACAGCAGTTTAGCTCCACCATTCAGCTACAGCAGTTTAGCCCCACTTCTTAAAGGCACAGTGATAAAATCAGCCTGTTCAAATGATCATGTTAAAATAAACTCTGACTGTTGTTTTGGGTGCATAAAACTACAAAAGCTTCAAAAGAGGAAGGAAAATATCAAAATGCATGAAAAATGTGCTCTATGGGCTCTTTAAATGTTGAGCTTCTCTTCAGTGCCTGTTGTGAATGTTGTCAAAATGAGCGTATTTCGGGTGTTCGTTTGTGAAGCACGTATAAAATAAAATAAAATTAATTTTAATCAGAAGTTAGTAGACGTGTACGTAGCTCTAATGCCCTGCTGTGTTTTTGTAGGTATATGGTCGACCCCAGGAAGAAACCAGCTATTCCCATCAAACCTCCATTCCTCCGACCTGCACTGTCCGACCGGAACGTCACCGTCAAACTCAGTGACAACGGAGTCCACGGCAGCATCCTAAGAACAAAAGTGAGTATTTACAGTCTGACGGTAATAATTGTGGAGCGATTTTAATCCAGTATGAATCTGCAGTGTGTAGTTTTTACAGTCTGACAGTAATAATTGTGGAGTGATTTTAATCCAGTATGAATCTGCAGTGTGTGTAGTTTTACAGTAATAATTGTGGAGCGATTTTAATCCAGTATGAATCTGCAGTGTGTGTAGTTTTACAGTAATAATTGTGGAGCGATTTTAATCCAGTATGAATCTGCAGTGTGTAGTTTTACAGTCTGACAGTAATAATTGTGGAGCGATTTTAATCCAGTATGGATCTGCAGTGTGTGTAGTTTTACAGTCTGACGGTAATAATTGTGGAGCGATTTTAATCCAGTATGAATCTGCAGTGTGTGTAGTTTTTACAGTCTGACTGTAATAATTGTGGAGTGATTTTAATCCAGTATGAATCTGCAGTGTGTGTAGTTTTTACAGTCTGACAGTAATAATTGTGGAGTGATTTTAATCCAGTATGAATCTGCAGTGTGTGTAGTTTTACAGCCTGACAGTAATAATTGTGGAGCGATTTTAATCCAGTATGAATCTGCAGTGTGTGTAGTTTTACAGTCTGACAGTAATAATTGTGGAGCGATTTTAATCCAGTATGAATCTGCAGTGTGTGTAGTTTTTACAGTCTGACTGTAATAATTGTGGAGCGATTTTAATCCAGTATGAATCTGCAGTGTGTGTAGTTTTACAGTAATAATTGTGGAGTGATTTTAATCCAGTATGAATCTGCAGTGTGTAGTTTTTACAGTCTGACAGTAATAATTGTGGAGTGATTTTAATCCAGTATGAATCTGCAGTGTGTGTAGTTTTTACAGTCTGACTGTAATAATTGTGGAGCGATTTTAATCCAGTATGAATCTGCAGTGTGTGTAGTTTTACAGTAATAATTGTGGAGTGATTTTAATCCAGTATGAATCTGCAGTGTGTAGTTTTTACAGTCTGACAGTAATAATTGTGGAGTGATTTTAATCCAGTATGAATCTGCAGTGTGTAGTTTTTACAGTCTGACAGTAATAATTGTGGAGTGATTTTAATCCAGTATGAATCTGCAGTGTGTGTAGTTTTACAGTAATAATTGTGGAGCGATTTTAATCCAGTATGAATCTGCAGTGTGTGTAGTTTTACAGTCTGACAGTAATAATTGTGGAGTGATTTTAATCCAGTATGAATCTGCAGTGTGTGTAGTTTTTACAGTCTGACAGTAATAATTGTGGAGTGATTTTAATCCAGTATGAATCTGCAGTGTGTGTAGTTTTTTGTTTCAGTGTAGTTTAGTTGTAGTGATGTAATAAAAGCGATTGATTGAATGTGAACGCAGTGACTGTGTTTCTCTTTCAGTCTAAGATCAGTCTGGACGGCCTCGGGGAGAAGAATACGGACACCCAGCCGCCTCTTCCTCCCAAAGCTGAGCGCCATAACCAGCTTCAGAGCCAGCTCACATCCAGCGAAGGCAAGCAGCTCCAACACGGCCTCAGTTACCGTTATTATTAACGTCACACAAAAATAACACATGCAGACATCATAGCGTTACACTCAGAGCTCCACTCAAACTGGCCCTGGAGAGTTCTTTGGTCAGAACAACAACCGTAAACATAGTCGTCCATAACGGTTCTGAAACCCTTTTATCAGTTAACCTTTTAACTGCCTCCCCATTTGTACCTGTAACAGCGTAGCCAAGGTAAAAGGGGGCGCTGTTCCCACCTACTTCGGCCTACGGTCATGATCTGACTCAAATACACACCTAAAGATGGTTCTTCACGGGTTCTTTAGTAAAGAAAATGATTCTATATAGAGCCTTTTTGAAATGGGTTCTATGAAGCACTAAAAAGGGTTCATCTGTTGTTACGAGCTTGACGTCGTAGCAATAGCAGAACCCTTATGGTACTATATAGAACCCTTTTTAAAAAGGTTTTATATAGAACCATCTACGACACACTCTCCATCAGTCTGGAGAACCGTTTCATGATACAAAGAACCTTTTAATCATGCCAAAGCTTCTTTGAGTGTTAATGGAACCCTTTAAGAGTGTGAATCACCTGATTCACAGAGCTCCTCATGATGGAACTGGACAGACAGGAAGTGACCAGAATTAGACCTTATTGATCCCCAAAAGACATCCAACTTAATTATTGAGCCCCCAGCATTGGGCTGTGGAGCAGTGGAACTGGGTTCTCTGGAGTGATGGAGCTCCATCCAATACCTTTGGGATGAGTTAGTGGTCCACAACATCAGTACCTGACCTCACTAATGCTCAATCAAATCCTTACAGCAATGTTCCAATATCTAGAGCCTTCCCAGAAGAGTAGAGGCTGTTACTGAGGCACTGACTCACTATTAACACCTTCATTTCAGAGGAAACGCTGGAGGAGCGCTGAGATGTTGAGCAGCAGTCGCAACGTCAAAGATTGTTTGTTGTTATGCAGCTCATCTTTCGTGTGTTGCTGTTATTATTATTATTATTATTATTATTATTATTATTATCATGCAGTCTGATCTGAATATGTAGTAAAACCCATATTGCTCATGATTCGCCGTTAGATTGTGACTTTCCTTCGTTTCACTGCAGAATCATGAGTCATATTGTTATTCCTCTTTTAAATCCGTTCTGCTGCTGCCCTCTGGTGGTGAGTTATGATGCAGCATCCTTTCACTATTCAACCTGATTCATGTCCTTTTCACGCTTTCCAGAGAGTTCTCTCTCCAGCAAGCCCACCAACCCCCCCACCCCGGCCATGTACAGATACAGACCCTCCTTCGGCACCATACCGAAAGTGCATTACCACGCGACAGGGAGAGAAGGTGAGAGCGGCGCTGTAATTAACCCTGAATGCGGCTCAGGTTGCTCACGTTTAAAAACAGCTCCTTCTTTTTAGAACCAGTTACCTTTACGTTTCATCACAGATGGACCAATAGAAACCGTCCAGTATTAATATGAATAAAGTGCTGTGTGTTGTTACAATAATATGCACTGAATTTGTTAATATTGTTTTTCATTATATCTATGAATGTGTATATATGCATACAAGCTTTTGGTATGAAACAATAACAATATTCTGAAGTGTCTTTACTTTATAAGCGATATCTGATGCATGTTGTCCATATGTTGTACTTGTTTACTAATTTTATCATATATATTGTCCATCATGTTTGTTTTTATGTATGTGAACTGCTAATATTTTGTTTATTTTGAATGGTTTATGAAAATTATGAGCATTGTCCCATAAATATTAATTTAATATGTTTATATTAATATATCAGGTACAAAAAGTTCTTGTCTCAGTTCTCTTCTCCTCCTTTTTCTCTTCTTGTCTTCTATCCTGTTCACTCTGCTTTTTATTCTCTTCTCCTCCTTTCGCTCTTCACTTCTCCTCTCCTCCCTTACTCTCTTCTCTTCTCTTCTCTTCTCTTCTCTTCTCTTCTCCTCTCTTCTCCTCTCTTCTCTTCTCCTCTCTTCTCCTCTCTTCTCTTCTCCTCTCTTCTCCTCTCTTCTCCTCTCTTCTCTTCTCCTCTCTTCTCGTTGGTGATCTCTTCTCTTCTCCTCTCTTCTCCTCTCTTCTCTTCTCCTCTCTTCTCGTTGGTGATCTCTTCTCCTCTCCTCTCTTCTCCTCTCTTCTCTTCTCTTCTCTTCTCTTCTCGTTGGTGATCTCTTCTCTTCTCCTCTCTTCTCCTCTCTTCTCTTCTCTTCTCTTCTCGTTGGTGATCTCTTCTCTTCTCCTCTCTTCTCCTCTCTTCTCTTCTCTTCTCTTCTCCTCTCCTCTCTTCTCCTCTCTTCTCTTCTCTTCTCGTTGGTGATCTCTTCTCTTCTCCTCTCTTCTCCTCTCTTCTCTTCTCTTCTTTTCTCTTCCTTTCTCATCGGTGATCTCTTCTCTTCTCTTTTTGTTGGTAATCTCTTCTCTTCTTTTCTTGTCGGTGATCTCTTCTCTTCTTTTCAATCATCTTCTCTCTCATCTCCTCTTGTCTTCACTTCTCTTTTCCTCCCTTGCTGTCCTCCCTTCTTTTTGATCGTCCTTTCTCTCTTCTTCTTTTCTCCTCTTCTTTTCTCTTCACCTCTCTTCTCTTCTCTTTCTTCTCCCTTGTCTCCGCTTGTCTTCACTTCTCTTTTCCTCCCTAACTCTCTTCTCTTCTCTTCTCTTCTCTTCCATTACACTCTTCCCTTCTCTTCAGTCATTCTCTCTCTCCTTCTTTTTCTTCTTTTCTATCATCTTTTCTCTTCTTGTCTTCTCTCTTCTCTTCTCTTCCCTTTTTCTCTCTTTTTCTTGTCTCTTCTTAGCTGTCCCCTTCTCCTCTTCTCTTCTCTTCTCTTCTCTTCTCTTCTCTTCTCTTCTCTTCTCTTCCAATTTCAGACAAATTATTAATACATGCAGTCACATTTACCTGTAAAGTGAATCTGATTGTGAATCTTCTCGTCTCTTTTCTCGTTGCTCCTCCTCAGATTATGATGTCAGACAACTCCAAATCGTCTGCGATCTTGGAGGAAAGAGGTCACGACTACCGCTCTGAGCCCAACCTGGACCTGCCGGATTACGGCGCCGCTCCGCTTCACCGCACCTTCCAGTCATCTCCGTTCCAGCTGGATTCGATCAGCACCACCCCGCGCTCCCTCAGCCTCAAACAGGGCGGCCGTAGACCTGAGCACTCGCCACTAGGGGGCAGCAAACCCGACCCGGTCATCTCCACGCCACACAGGGGCGTGTTTTCACCTGGGACTCTTTCAAACCGCAATGGGAGCTTATCCTATGACAGCCTGCTGACTCCCAGTATAGCGCCCTCTGCTGGCGAGTGCACGGCACATCCAGGTGTGCCAACCATGGGTTTCCATTCACCTTTTTTGCCCACGAAAATGTGCCATGTGCGTGGGCCTGAACTGCAAGGCCAATCCATAGTGTCCCCTTATAGCCCCGTTCGCACCGGGCTAATATACGGGCGCCATTCGCCTCACCTGAGAGAAAGAGAGCAAGAGAGAGAGAGAGAGAGAGATCCGTCACCCGTCCGCTACGACAATCTCTCCAAAACCATCATGGCGTCCATCCAAGAGAGGAAGGAATTGGAAGCAAGAGAAAAGCTCATAAGCCGCCACGCCCAGGCTAACTACGCTAACGATTCGGGCGTTTTCGACGGGTGTAGCCGAGTCCCACCTGGACCATGTTACCCTGACGGGCAAAGGGGGCCCGGGTCCAGAGGGTACGGCTCCCGTGACAACCTAATAGGGGCCGGATTGGTGGGGTACACCCCCCGGACCCCCGTGCTGCGTTCCTCAGCGTCCTCATTAGTCCGAGCCCCCAGGACTTCCACTACCTCCCTCCACACGGACGCAGGGGGAGGGGGGAACCACCAGTATCGCTCTCCGGCCCACCAACCCCACCATTCTCCAACGGCTGTACCCAGATCTCCATCCTACTCCCACCAGAAGGTCTCCTTCATCAGCTCCCGGGAAAGAGCCGAGTCTCCACACTTAGGAACGAGGTACGAAAGACAGAAGCCTCAGTGTCTGAGTAACTCATATGTACCTACCTTATATGTATATGCACTGGCCATTTTATCAGAAACACCCAGTATAGGTGCAGTTTGTTTACAGCTATAGACTGTAGGCCATCTGTTACTGTATCAGCCCCATCTAGCATCAGTGAACAGAGACCACCAGAGAACCACTGCTGACCAGATATTATTTGGGTGGTGGTCAGTTCAGCACAGCACTGATACTGACCTGGTCTCTGAGGTGCGAATCCAAATCGAGTCTCGAGTCTCTGCGGTGTGAGTCAGAGTCAAATCTTGAGTCTCTTGATTGTGAGTGTGAGTCGAGTATCAAAATGTCTGAGGTGTGATTCGAGTCTCTGAGGTGTGAGTCCAAGTTGAGTCTAGACTCTCTGAGGTGTGAGTCCGAGGCGAGTCTCAAGTCTCTGAGTTGCGAGTCTGAGTCAAATATTGAGTCTCTGAGGTGCAAGTCTGAGTCAAGTCTCAAGTGTCTCAGGTCAGAGTCTGAGTTGAGTCTCTAGTCTCTAAGATTTGAGTCCGAGTCAAATCTCAAGTCCCTGAGTTGCGAGTCTGAGTCGAGTATCGAGTCTCTGGGTTGCAAGTCTGAGTCGAATCTCGAGTCTCTGAGGTACAAGTCTGAGTCGAGTCTCAAGTCTCTGAGGTACAAGTCTGAGTTGAGTCTCAAGTCTCTGAGTAGCGAGTCTAAGTCAATTATTGAGTCTTTGATGTGCAAGTCTGAGTCGAGTCTCAAGTGTCTGAAGTGTGAGCCTGAGTCGAGTATCGAGTCTCTGAGGTGCGAGTCTGAGTCAAGTCTCTTAAGTGTGAGTTTGAGTCAAGTCTGAAGTCTCTGAGTTACAAGTCTGGGTCGGGTCTCAAGTCTCTGAGGTGTGATTCTGAGTCTAGTCTCAAATTTCTGAGGTGAGTCCGAGTCATGTCTCGAGTCTCTGAGGCGCAAACCTGATTTGAGTCTCTGAGGTGTGAGTCAGAGTCAAGTCTTGAGTCTGTGCGTTGTGAGTCACATCTCAAATCTCTCAGGTGCGAGTCTGAGTTGAGCCTGAAGTCTCTGAGATTTGAGTCAGAGCCAAATCTCAAGTCTCTGAGGTGCGAGTTCAAGTCTGTGTCTCAAGTCTCTGTGGTGCGAGCCTGAGGCGAGTATCGAGCACCGAGTCTTTGAGGTGCGAGTCTCAGGCAAGCCTCAAGTCTGTGTTGTGAGTCTGTGTCGTGTCTCGAGTCTCTGAGATGTGAATCTGAGTCGAATCTCGAGTCTCTGAGGTTCGAGTCAGAGTAGATATTAATCTTGATATTACTTATCATCATATGAACAATAACCTTTCACATTTCTCCGTCATTTGTTTCCTGTTTTGTAGAGAGGACCTGAGTCACGGTAAAGTCAACGGGCAGCCCAAAGGCCAGACGCGAGACTGCCACCTCGGGGCGCCCTCCGGAACTGCGCTCAGCCCCAGCAGACATACCAACGTCAAAAAGGTGACGGGAGTGGGCGGGACTACCTATGAGATTTCAGTGTGATGGAGTAACCAATCCCTGTGTGAAGAAGCACTGCCATGGCGACCGACGACAGCGACAGCAACAACAACAATGTCTGTGCAAAAAGTGAAAACTTCTCTTTTTACGCTGATGTTAAAGAACACTGTAACCGACCAATCACAGCCTTTCTCACGCGGGACTGCTGGTCCAATCAGAGAAGGTTTTTTCACTGTGCCTGTCTCTGCCCTTTTGGTGACTGAAGGGATGGGTGGAAACGTTACTGCGTGTATGTTTGTGTGTGTTTGTGTGTCAAATGTTTATGATCAGGAGTTTTAAAGGGAAACTTAATCGCTTTCCGACCTGATCTCTGTCTGCTTCGTCTGTAAGCGGATGGACGATTAGTCAATAATAATCTTAATACATTTCCCTGAATTCATAAACGAAAAGAAAAAACACTGAGTTGAAACTCGGTGACAGTAGAAGTCAAAGGGCAGCTCTGAATTATGTGAGTAAACGTTTGAAATGTGTGACTCAATGACTCCAGTCATTCTCCTCTACAGTACAGCTGGCAGATACAGTACAAATGCGTCTCAGTGAGAGCAACGATGCACATCTAGATCAAGTACAGTTTTACTTGCATGAATTTATTGAAATAAAACATGATTTAAACTTCATTTATGACTATCACATTTGGTAACTCTTCACAAACCAGTGTCGATCTCTAATAATTAATAATTACAGTTTTAGTTTGGACCATAAATGTCAAAACCTGGTCAAAAACAATAATAAGTTCTGCTGGCTCCCCTATGGGAGTTCTAGTTCTATGTTAACGCTAACAGTAATTTACAGTAATTCTTTTGGCCGTTCTAGATTTAACACAGACGTTTGATGTAAAGCTTACAAACATTGTATGTTTTATCTTTCCATTTCAACAACGGACTAAATCTTGTTAGACTATGTTTCGCATTCACAGTCAGTGACGTATCTAGAACCTTCACATTTCCTCTTGAAATAGGTCCCAAAGTGTGATTGGTTGATTACTCTGCTTCCTAATGGTGCTGGTAGTTAATCTAACATGTAAGGCCTTTAGTCCATCTCTTAGTGCTGACCAATAGGAGATCAGCTTGGCTGTATTTACCTAGAAACCACAGAGATATCAATTCTGATTGGACAGGACCTTTTTTAACACAAAAAAAGCATTGCTCCCTGGAGACCAATAATGAAGCGTCATCTGAACACCACTTTGTCTCAGTGAGAGCAGCGATAAACATCACGATCAAGTACAGTTTTACTTGTATAAATTTAATGGAATAAAACTTTAAACATCATTTTTGTATTTATTTAATTCTTCACAAACCAGTGGTGAACTGTAACAATTATTACTTATAGTAAGTCGTAATATTTGGAGGATAAAGTGGGCTAACTGTAGGGGGGCTAACTGTAGGGGGGCTGCCATAACGCATTGGGGTCTCGGTTGCTGTACTGTAGGGGGGCTGCCATAACGCGTTGGGGTCTCGGTTGCTGTACTGTAGGGGGCTGCCATAACGCGTTGGGGTCTCGGTTGCTGTACTGGCACCGGAGTTCCACTCACTCCTGTCTCTCTGTGGATCATTTAGATCATCATTCTCACTGTCTGTGAAACTTTTTTTCTCGAAATATTGTGACTTTTTTCACTAAATATTACATCTTTTTTCCTCAAAATATTACGAGTTTATTTGCGAAATATTACGACTCTTTTCTTGAAATATTACGAATTTATTCTCTAAATATTACGACTTTTTTCTGGAAATATTTCGTCTTTATTCTCGAAATCTGCTATTTTTAGTTTTATTCACAGTGGCCCTAAACCGCCGTCGTAGTTCTGGTATCCGTGTCGATCATGGAGAACCTGTGGTAATTCTGCTCACAACACAGCGCTGGAGAAATTCTTCCCTCTGGAAAACCAGTTCCACCACTGAAAGAACCAGTTATACCGATTTACAGCTTCATTTACAAACCAGTCACTAACAGAATTCAGCATCTGCCCATTGAGGTCTCTTATAAGTGAGTTCAGAGTCGGGTTTTCTGTTCTGTTCTAAGTTCAGGGAAACGTTTGGAGATCATCGTCTGTGGTGATCAAGCCTGTGGTAGAGATGCAGCAGACAGAGATCAGGTTGAAAAACTGTGACGTTGTCCTTTATGTGTCGGTCAGAAGAGGATTGCCAGCTGGCCTTACTGTGTCCCTTTATTCAGATATCATAACACAACATTATGGGTTAAAAAAAACTATAAAGCATCAAGTTTAAATGAAAAGGGCTGAATATTCCTAGTGTCAGTGTATTAATATCTCTAATCCACTGAAAAGGTGCTCAGTTATGCTCTGTGTGTAACTGATTTCTCTGCCATCATGAATGTGTAAAAACTACCTTCCAGTATCAACATAACCGTCAACAACTGTCACAGTCCTTCTTCTTTCTGCACTTCTGTTTTTTAGCCTGTAGGTGGTGCTGCTGTAAATCTAAAGTCTAACAAAATGACTTAAAAATGGCTGGAATTTTGTTTCACTAAAATAATTCCAAATATTTAATATTTGATACACATTTATTATTTACAATTATTATTATTGTTATTATTTTTACTATTATTATTATTATTATTACTCTCAATTAAATTGAGAATTGACTGCACACTATTAACTAATATTAACCATAATTATAATAAACTTCAACAAAATATGACTATAGCCACAATTACCATGAATTTATAACTAATACTAACATTAAAATTTGTTATACATTACTTCTTCATATTATTAGTAGTATTATTGTCATTATTAAAAATTAAGGCTGTACTGTTATGATTGTAATCTTAATAATAGTAGTAATAATAATAATAATAATAATAAACATCAATTATAGTTTGACTGCAGCCTCGATTGTAAATATATAACAAATATTAATATTTTATACGTATTTGTTATATATTTATTGAGTAATTCGTCCTCCTCTTCTTACTATTATTATTATTATTACTACAATTAATATGAATATTAAAATTCCAGCAATTCTAAGGTTGCAGTAGTTTTCTGAGTCTGATTAAGTGAGATTTACTTCAGCAGCAGCTACAAAGTTTACTGTATCCAGATCAAACAGTTTATCCAGATAAAGCCGTTATGACCAATAAGTGCAGGGCTGCGTGATACGGACAGAAATATCAGTATTGTGAATATATTGCTGCATATTGCAAATGTAATATGCCTTACAATATATTAAAAATATAATAATAATAATAATAATGATAATAATGAATTGAGTCAGCTTTATTTTGACCAAGATAATTTCCTCATATTGGATTACCTACACATCTGTGATTGGTCAGGAGTGCTCATTTGCATAACTGATATTAGTATTGCAGAAGCTAATTATGTGATAGCTATATATAAACGATATGTGGTGCAGGCTGAAGCACCTGTGGCAGGTGAAGCGCACCTGTATCAGCAGGTGCCGGGTCTCCACCTCACAGTCAGAATGATTGCAGCCAACTCTCAGAAACATCCAGGTTTCTGCTTGTTGTTTTTTTTTCTATTTATCACAGTGAAACTGACACATCTACTGTATATTTGGCCTGTCTAGGCTCCGCCCACAAACAAGCTCGGACAGGCGGTTCACGGCTTCACCACATAAACGAATCGTTATCTTTTTTTTCTTATCTTTGACTCCTTTTTTATACCCAATATTTGAGTTGTTTGATACATTTCACTTTTTTATACAGGTATTCAAATCTGGGGTGGATGTTTGTATTTTGAGTGGATTTTGTCATAATTTATAATTTATACATCTAAATTAATTAGCATTCGTTGCCATTTTTTTGTCTTTTGTAGTTTGCATCTGGTTATTTCAGCATGAGGACAGAATGTGGGAAGAAGAATGTTTTTCGCAAGCCTTGCTTTAAAGGACAGTTTCACCAAATTTGAAAAATTTCTGCATAATTAAACGGTTTAGATGTAAACAAAGTCGTTCAGAGTGGTTTGGTGTGAAACGCTCCATTCTAGAAAAACTTAGTCAGAACTGTTTATAGGGATGGTGATAGGAACCAGATGTCCTCCTCTGAAAGCTCCCTCCCATGAAATGGTTATGAATATGCTGCCTGAGATAATAGTTTTGAGAAGATGGACTTTTTTATTCATTCATGGTGGAGGGATACATAATATGCAGGGCGCTGTGAGGCAAAATAGTCACTTCTTATTTCATAATTTCCGCTATTTTCCATCATCAACATTCCATATAAACTCTGAAGACTCGTGTAGGTTCACTGGTGGTTTTGGATAGTAAGTAAAATGTCTATATTTGTGTTGTAGTCATGGCGACCGCTGGTTCCTATCACCACCACTGTAAAGATCTGAACCATTTCACACCAAACCACTTTGAATCACTCTGTTTACACTGAATTGTAAGGAAATTTTGAAAAATATAGGTGGAATTGCCCTTTAAGAGGAGCCATCAGAGTGAATGAAAACTGCCTTGTTTAGTGTAATGCTGGATTTGTACAGAGGAATTAATCTGCTGTCAAATTGGAGCACATCAGCCTTTCTTATTGTTTGTTTTTCTGCTTATTGTTTCATGCATTTTGGTGCAAACTTTTTATATATAATAGATAAAACTCAGCGTTTAAGTTACTGTGCTTTACTGTAGTTACTTACGAAAACCATCAGGGGGCTTAGGTCATATTTGATCTTGTATAACATTTATTTAATAATACTTTCACATATATATATATATACACCGATCAGTCATAACATACTGACCACCTCCTTGTTTCTATGCTCATTGTCCATTTTATCAGCTCCACTTACTATATAGGTGCACTTTGTAGTTCTACAGTTACAGACTGTAGTCCATCTGTTTCTCTGATACTTTGTTAGCCCCCTTTTACCCTGTTCTTCAGTGGTCAGGACCCCCATGGACCCTCACAGAGCAGGTACTATTTGGGTGGTGGATCATTCTCAGCACTGCAGTAACACTGACGTGGTGGTGGTGTGTTAGTGTGTGTTGTGCTGGTCTGAGTGGATCAGACACAGCAGTGCTGCTGGAGTTTTTAAACACCTCAGTGTCACTGCTGGACTGAGAATAGTCCACCAACCAAAATATCCAGCCAACAGCGTCCTGTGGGCAGCGTCCTGTGACCACTGATGAAGGACTAGAGGATGACCAACACAAACTGTGCAGCAGCAGATGAGCTATCGTCTCTGACTTCACATCTACAAGGTGGACCGACAAGGTAGGAGTGTCTAATAGAGTGGACAGTGAGTGGACACAGTGTTTAAAAACACCAGCAGCACTGCTGTGTCTGATCCACTCAGACCAGCACAACACACACTAACACACCACCACCACGTCAGTGTTACTGCAGTGCTGAGAATGATCCACCACCCAAATAGTACCTGCTCTGTGAGGGTCCATGGGGGTCCTGACCACTGAAGAACAGGGTAAAAGGGGGCTAACAAAGTATCAGAGAAACAGATGGACTACAGTCTGTAACTGTAGAACTACAAAGTGCACCTATATAGTAAGTGGAGCTGATAAAATGGACAATGAGCGTAGAAACAAGGAGGTGGTCAGAATGTTATGCCAGATTTGTGTGTGTGTGTATATATATATATATATATATATATATATAATATATATATATATATATATATATATGTGTATATATATATATATATATGAAACTTTTATATGACTCCTCAGTTCAGAAAGCTCCACAAATCTGAACATGTCTGTTTGATGTCATCGTGTCATATGAGGTCAGTTTTTGCCCTTTTTGAGGATAAAGTAAACTCGTGGTCTGGCTTTTTCTCCCTCGCTGTCTGGCACAGCAAGCCATTCTGGAGGAAAAGAAAAGAAAATGAAGTGTGTACAATTATAGATAACAAGCAGAGTAACTATGGGACTCTTTTCAGTTTAAATAAAGAATTGTGTTCTAAAGAAAAGAAAATATTATAGTTTGATATCAAGGTACATCTATTATTTTTTTGTTCATCCAAGAAAAAAAAAATATCGGAATAAATATAGCTTGAAAGTTACTGTGTGTTTCTGTGCCTTTCTTTCTGTTATGATTGTGTTGGTGATGCAAACTAACTGCGTTTGCTCATCTACCACTCACTTCACTTCACTTCACCTCACTTCACTTCACCTCACTTCACTTCACTTCACTTCACTTAGATAGATAGATAGATAGACAGATAGATGGTCAGACAGACAAATAGATAGACAGACAGATAGATAGATAGATAGACAGATAGATGGTCAGACAGACAGACAGACAAATAGATAGACAGATAGATAGATAGATAGACAGATAGATAGATAGATAGATAGATAGATAGATAGATAGATAGAAAGAACTTTATTGATTCAAACTTACATAAATTGTGCAGAAAATAAAAAATAGAAATAAAAATAAATGAGTGTAAACGAGTGTAGTGTAACCATGGAAACAGGTGTGGCATAAATAGAGGAGTGTAGTTTAAATATATAAATGTGTGTAGCTCAGTCATGAGAACAGGTGTTCTGATAGATGTTGGATGTACTAGGACGTTCCACTGCAGTTCCACAGGGAACCCATTCATGCATATGGTTTATGGGATGGGGGTGATGTGGACGTGTCCCCACTGAGTTTAAAGTTCCTCATTTTGTCCCTCTTCAAAACAGCCTGTGATGTCACAAAAACTAGCATATTTGCATATATTGTCCTATTCAGCCCACAGCAGTTTAGCCCCGCCCACTCACAATGAATAGTGTTTCAATGCAGACTGCTCTGAAAGAGGCACAATACAGATCAGCCAATCAGTGTTCTCATGACTGAGCTACACACATTTATATATTTAAACTACACTCCTCTATTTATGCCACACCTGTTTCCATGGTTACACTACATCCGTTCCCATGGTTACGCTACACTCGTTTACATGGTTATTCCAGACACCATGTTAGTCAGGCTCTACTGCTCTTCTCTTTTTGGCTTCTTTTGGTCTAAAATGAAATGCTGAAACTCTCAAGAACACCTATTACCATGGCTACCCTACGCCTGTTGCCTTGGTTATGCTACACCCATTTCCATGGTTAACAACTGTTCCCATGGTTACGCTACACCAGTGGTCTCCAACCCTGGTGCTGAGACCTACCTTCCTGCAGAGCAGTTCCAGTCACAATTTGCCACATCTGCTCCAGCCAATCAACCTCTTCCCAAGTCCCTGATTGGCTGGATCAGATGTATTAGAGTTAAATAAGGGGCGGGGCAGCTTATTGGATACAGGTTCAAACTAAACTCTGCAGGAAAGTAGATCTCAACGACCAGGGCTGGTGACCACTGCACAACACCCATTTCCATGGTTGACGACTGTTTCCATGGTTACGCAACTTCCATTTCCATGGTTACACCACACCCATTTCAATGGTTAACCTACAACTGTTTCCATGGTTACACTACACTAATTTCAATGGTTAACCTAGAACTGTTCCTATGACTACGTTACACCCATTTCAATGGTTGACCTACAAACATTCCCATGGTTATGCAACACACATTTCCATGGTTGACATACAACTGTTTCCATGGTTACAGTACATCCATTTCCATGGTTACCCCACAACTGTTTCCACGGTTACGCTACACCCATTTCCATTGTTGATAACTATTCCCTTGGTTTTGCTACACTCATTTCCATGGCAGACAGATAGATAGAGCGACAGACAGACAGTACACTACAGACAGTCTGTCTGTCGGTCGCTCTATCTGTCTGTCTATCTATCTGTCTGTCTGTCTATCTATCTATCAATCTATCTATCTATCTATCTGTCTGTCTATCTGTCCGTCTATCTATCTGTCTGTCTGTCTGTCTATCTATCTATCTATCTATCTGTCTGTCTGTCTGTCTATCTATCTATGTATTTATCTGTCTGTCTATCTACCTATCTGTCTACCTCTCTGTCTATCTGTGTATCTGTCTGTTGTCTATCTATCTATCTATCTATCTATCTATCTATCTATCTATCTGTCTGTCTGTCTGTCTGTCTATCTATCTATCTATCTATGTATTTATCTGTCTGTCTATCTATCTATCTATCTATCTATCTACCTATCTGTCTACCTCTCTGTCTATCTATCTGTGTATCGGTCTGTTTGTCTATCTATCTATCTATCTATCTATCTAACAGCAGACTTAAAGGCACAGTAACAAAACCCTGTATGATATGGGCTCTTTAATGCTAACAGCCAGACCTTCACGCTCAGCTGCAGTTTAAATGGAGTTAGTCAGGCTTTAATCTAAAGTTTAAAATGAGTTTATATGTCTAATCCAGAGCTGCACTGCTGAACCGCTACATTGGACTGTCCGGATACTTTCGGACGCTTCTCCCATCTGAGCAAGGCCGGCTCTGCCTATTAAGCCACATAAGCGGTTGCTTAGGGGCCCACGGCCACCAGAGGGCCCCCTAACAACTTGTTTACCACATTCAATTGGCTGACAGCTGCTATGAGAATCAAGAGTAATCAGTCAGAACTACACACTGTTCCTGTGGAAGTAACTCCATTAAAAACTTCAGTCACTGTTAATTCCTCCTATTATCTTTACTCTATTCAGTGTTTAATGTGTCTAAGTTAACGATTGACTTCATATTGAATTACTTTTCCTAATTCTAACAACTGGATAAACACAAAAGTATCATGATAGTGTGTTTTCAGTGTCCTGTTCACATTTTGTATGCATCACCAGGGTTCTTTGGGGTCAGTTTGGCTGTTTTAGCTGCATAAAACATAAGAAATATCAAAATTTTACACACATTTGTTTTGGTTTTTGGAATGTTCAAAAAGCTTCTCTCTGCTTTAGGACCCCAACCTAATGGAACCACAACTGCAGTAGTACAAGAACCACATGAAGGAGGAGAGAACATAATTCCCACTAGAACTTAATTTAGAACTTGTTTAATTACTGAATACTGGTTGTTGCTGTGCACACTTAAAAAGATGGTTCTTCAAGGGTTCTTTAGTAATGAAAATGGTTCTATGTAGAATCATGGACACTTAAAGAACCCTTTGCATTATTAAAGGGTTCTTTGCATCATGAAAGTGTTCTTCAGATTGATGGAGAATGTGCTGTATATGGTTCTATATAGAGTTCTGTATAGCACCGAAAAGCTTCTATTGTCACAAGCTCGACATTGAAACACTAGCAGAACCCTTTTGGTGCTCTATAGAACCCTTTTCAAAAAGGTTCTATATAGAACAACACATTCTCCATCAATCTGAAGAACTGGAAACTTTTATAAAAGAAATAATAAACTATTTAAGAAGAAACAGAAGGAAAAATCAAACAAGTGGTAAAGTTAAACGAATAAAGTGAGATGGTATAGTGGACTGATTGTGTGGGTGTCCAGAAAATAAAATAAATAAATGCATGCAAATAAAGCATAAAAAATTAAGAAAATAAATGCATATAGAACATAAAAGGAATAAAATAAAATTACATGCACAGAAAAATGCATGAAAGTAAATGAACGCAAACAAACACTACAAAACAATGCGTGAGAAATGGAGTGCATGCGCGCGCGTAAACGCGCCTCGCTGTGGGCGTAGAGCGCGTGGCCGCCCGCAGTAACGCAGTACGTGCGCGCCCCCGCTGCCCCAGGTGAGAGAGAGAGAGAGAGAGAGAGAGAGAGAGAAGTGGGTGTGTGTATGAAAGTGAGTGTGTGCGCGCGCGAGTGAGTTGTCGCGCGGCTGCAGGATGATGAAGGTGAAGCTCGTGGCCGCTTGTTTGCTGCTGCTGCTGCGGCTCAGCGCGTGCGGAGCTAAACGAGTGAGTAACAGCGCGCGCGCTCGCGCGAGTTTTGTTTTGCTGTTCTAGCAAAGTTGTGTCCGCTCGAGCTACTTTTTTGGTGCCTTCAGCCTCGCGCGCGTGTAAAGGCATTATTATTGAGCTGAGTGTTGCTTTTGGACCTGCTGCACTCTCTGCGCGTGCGCGGCAAGAGGCACTGTTCGGGAGTGTGTGAGAGTGTGTGTGGTCTTCTCGTGAGTGTGTGTTTGTGAATGTTCTCAAACGCTCCTCTGTTGATGGTACGAAGGAGCTCGTGCAGTGGAGGCTGTAAAACTGGGGCAGAACAATTTGGTGGGAAATATCAAATTTAATTGGCCAATAATTGCAATTATTTTCTGTTAATTAAGCTCCAGGCCTGTGTTTTTCCGTGCCAGCAAAACCTACATGACCACTGGAGGCTTGAACTCCAGGCTGCCAGTTAGTGAGTGGTTGTGATGTCACACCACATGGCTGTTTGGTTGCCTCTGATTGGTCTATATTATCGATATGCAGTTCACGAGCTCTGGCTGGACCTCAGAGAGCTCCCTGCTCCCTAAATAGTGCACTACACTTCTTAAAATAATGCTTGTTGCATCTAAACAGCAACAAATAGCTATTTGGGATTCAGCCACGTGCACAGTTCCCTACTGGACATGCTCACTGTCCATTTCTTAGCTCCACTGACCATATAGCTTCACTCTAGTTCTACAGTTACAGACTGTGGTCCATCTGCTTCTCTGCATACTCTTTTACCCTGTTCTTCAATGGTCAGGACCCCCACAGAGCAAGTATTATTTGGGTGGTGGATCATTCTCAGCACTGCAGTGACACTGACGTGGTGGTGGTGTGTTAGTGTGTGTTGTGCTGGTGCGAGTGGATCAGACACAGCAGTGCTGAGTGCAGCCAAAAGAATGTTATATCAGCAGTGCACAGCGTGAGAACAGACGCTCTCAGAAATAAAGGTACTAAACTGTCACTGGGTCAGTTCCCCTCCTGTCACTGGGGTGGAACCCTCAAGGGTCCATCTCAGTACCTTTAGTCAGGGAACATAACTGAACCATAATCCACTGAAATGATATGTTCTAAGCTGTACTGACTCCACACACCCCGTCTCGTCTCCAGGACTTTTATTTTACTGTTCTGTTTAAAACATTCGGTTATGAAAAGGAACAAATACGAACTTTTCACCTGGAAAAACTTATTTAAGGTTCACAATCAGACCTTAGAACCACTGTTGGAGCTTTGAGGGAACATTTACACTGTTTGTACATCGATGAACGAAAAATGTAACAGAACCTTTATTTCTAACAGTGTATTATTATTTTTATCTGTGATGTAATGACGGCTGTTATTGTCACTTCAGGGTAACCAGCACTGTCCTGCAGTTTATTCAGCACTTTGGGTCATGTGGTTCGGGTCAGGCTCAGGCAGAATTTTGTTGTATTCTGGTCAGTTTCGGACTGAAGACATGATTTTGTAGTTTGGGTTGGGTTTTTGGAGTTTTTTTCTGGTTTGGGTCAGTTTCAGACTCAGAACATGATGATAAGGTTTGGGTCGGGTTCAGGCAGAGTTTTGTTGGGCTCATGTCAGTTTCAGACTCGAAACATGAAGTGTTTTAGGTCAGATTCAGGAATTTTGGCCAGCTCGGGTCAGTTTCAGACCCAAAACATGAGGATGTAGTTTGGGTTGGGTTCTATCAGTATTTTGTCAGGCTCAGGTCAGTTTTGCACTCAGGACAGGATGTGATTTGGGTTTGGGCATAATTTCATCAGGTTTGGGTCAGTTTCACACTCAAAACATGATGATTTGAATCGGGTTTGGGCAGAATTTTTTCCAGCTTGGGTCAGGTTTGCCCTCAGAACATGATGTGGGTTGAGGTTCAGGCAGAATTTTGTCAGGCTCGGGTCAGATTCGCCCTTGTGGGTCGAGTTCAGGCAGAATTTTGTCGGGCTTGGGTCAGTTTCACGCTCAAAACCTGTTGTGGGTCGAGTTCAGGCAGAATTGCATTGCGTTGTGAAAGCGTTCTTCAGATGGATGGAGAATGTGCTGTAGACAGTTCTATATAGAACCTTTTTAAAAAATGGATCTGTATAGCCCCCACAATGGTTCTTCTGTTGTTTTGATGTCAAGTTTGTCACAATAGAAGAACCCTTTACCAAAGATTCTATATAGAACCACCTGTAGCACATTCATGCACATTCTCCATCAATCTGAAGAACCCTTTCATGATGCAAAGAACCCTTTAAACAAAGAGTTCTTGGGGTGTTCATGGTTCTAACCATTTTCTTTACTGAAGAACCTGTGAAGAACCATGTTTTGTAAGAATGTAGTTTTTAATCATTCTTTGAACTGGTTTAATATTGGAAGGATGGTAAAGTTAAAGTGGTCTTAAGGTGCACAAAAGTAAAAATGGACAAATTAAATAAAAATCGAATTAATATTTAGTGTTGGAGGATTTTCTGTTGAATATATTTCCTGTCTATGGGAAATCAATACCTATACTTAAGGGGAATTCCTCAGAACGAGATGTAAGCAGAGAGATTCAGAGTGGTTTGGTGTGAAATGGTTCAGATGTCTTTACAGTGGTGGTGGTGATAGGAACCAGGCGTCGCCATGACGACAACACAAATAGACATTTTATTTACTATCCAGAACCACCAGTGAACCTACACGAGTCTTCTGAGTTTATATGGAATGTTGATGATGGAAAATCTGGAATAATAAGTTTTCTTTGGGGACTATTTTGCCTCACAGCGCCCTGCATGTATCCCTCCACCATGAATGGAGTTTAAGTTCTCAAAACTATCATAAAACAGTGTCTCAGTCATCAGGCAGTGAATTCATAACCATTTCATGTAGGAACTTTCTGTGAGGGAGCTTTTAGAGGTGGACGTCTGGTTCCTATCAGCACCACTGTGAACAGTTCTGCCTCTGTAAGTGTGAAATGGACGTGTTACAGTCAGTCTCATCGTCCAGTCAGGAACAGAGATGCTGGTGGGTTGTGGTTTGGCGTGGCTTAATTCCGCCCATGTGTGGTAACACTGGAGGTTTGATCATTTGTTGTTGAGGAAGGGATTAGCATGTTTGAAAGGTGATTAGCCGATTCCCAAGAAGGTGCTTTTAATGGTCCGGCTTGTTCGGCTGCCAGCTCTGGCCATGCGGTCAGAATTTGAGTTTACCTGAGCTGACCCTTACCCTGTTTACTTTGTTAACTTCCTGGACAAACCTTGGATAAAATGCCGAATCAGCAATTGATTTAATGTTAATTCTGTGTTTAAAATAAAATGGATTGCTTCAAAACACAACATTTAACAACCAAATCGGCTGCAAGTGTCAGCGTTGTTTGTTCAGAGGTTGTAGTCAGGCTGTATACGGTGTTATTTAGATCTTTGGTACAGTGAATAATATGAAACTTGGCAGTAATATGAACATATGGAGCACCTTGTTATTGAAAACGGTGACCAAATATACCCAAATTTCCCTTTTCCCCCCTAAATGTAGTCAACCAGTCAAGACGTGTTTGGTGTCTGAAGTTTGCTTCTTTAGTTTTAGCATTGGAGCTACAAGGCTGATGTAGCTAACAAGTAATGGAAGTTGATGTAAACCAATTAGCATGGTGCTAACTGTGTGCCTAAATCATTGCACAGCTACATGAAACTGTGAGAAAATCTACCTAACACTGGGAAACTAAGTCAAATTCACGTTTATTTATTTAGCGCTTTTTACAACAGGTGTTGTCACAAAGCAGCTTTACAGAAAAATCCGGGTCCGAGCCCCCATGAGCGTCGCCAGTGGAGACAGTGGCAAGGAAAAACTCCCTAAGAGCAAAGAGGAAGAACCACTGAGAGGAACCAAGACTCAGAAGGTCCTCTGGTCCACACCGGATAATAACACGAGCAAAATGAACAGAGAATAAGATTTTACAACTAATATACTAACTAATTATATTAACTAAAACATTGAATATAGAGAAATGAAAAAACAAACCAGCTTGTCTTTGGACAGAAGAACCCAGGGGAAAGAGATACTCTGAATCTCAGGTTCTTCTCCTCGACACAGTTTGAAATCAGAGTGAGATTTAAGCCACTTTCTCCTGTTTCTGAAATTCGGCTCCTGAGAGATAAAACTGAGTGTGTTTACATGCACTCAATAATCCGATCATAATCAGATTTCTGCGGTTATCTGATTATTCAAATGGTCATGTAAACACCATACTCCTGGATTTTAGCTCAGTAATCAGATTTCTCAGTGCATGTGAACTCTTACTCTGTGTATCCGATTCGCGGCCGTGTGACCTTAACGTGACTCTCAGAGCAGAATTCATGTGCATTTTCCCTCTGCTCGTGCGCCCTCATTGAGCATTACCATGGCAACAGCGCCGAACAGACGTTAAAGCCTGTAAACGGTGGAAAAGCAGCTCATCTCACCTTTTTCTCCTTCGTCTCGCTCTAATAATGAAGCTGTGAGCTGATCAGAGTTAATGATCTTCTCAGCGAAGCTCGTTCTGCTCGTTAGTTTGTGCTGATGATGAACGTGATTCATTCACGTGACGTTACTGAGTAGGATGAGTTCATGAGGGTCATTTCAGGACACTGGTTCGTCACATTAATGACAGATTTGAATCACTTACCTAAACGAGTGTGAACCATCCTGTCAGAAAGATCGGATTTGAGCAAAAGATCGGATTTGAGCAACAAGGCTTGTAATGTGAACGTAGCCTAGGAGAGAGCTGGTTAGCATTAGCTTAGTTAGCATGCTAACAGCTCTGCTCACCACAGAACATGCTGGATTCTGGCTAATTGAAGCAGCCAATAATATCTGTCTGCAGAGCCGCAGAGCCGCAGGTTCACGCCAGCGCCGTTCAGCACATGCGCCAACACTTGTTTTGGTTTTCCTCTATGAGTTTTAGGCTGATCAACATTGCAGTCAAATCTGTGATTAATTTGCTTTGAGCTAATGTTATATTTTAAGCTTTAGGCTAAAACACACTCTGGTTTGAACACATACACAGATTCACCAGCTTAATATTACATGAACTACTTCTGATGTGGCTCTGGGTAAACTACTGGATTATGTAGACATAAAGCTCGATTAACTTACCCTTAATACAGGGCTTTATGTGAACACTTACACTCACATGTACAGGAATAAAACTTTACCTTAAACTGAGTATAATATGAAGTTTTAGGCTAAAACAAACTTTAGTTTTTGAACGTATCCTTGCTGAAAAAAAATCAGTACGCTCGTAACGCTTTACTTTCCTATAAGGACTTTGTTTACATGACACAGTCGTGCTGTCCTGCTGCGCATGAGCTCCACTGGCCTGAAACCGCTGCAGTAAAACTGCGAATGTAAATCTGCAGCTCTGCGGTTCTGCAGTCGGACTGTTCTCAGAGCAGCTGGCACTGAAGGGACAGAACTGAGAAGTTAAACATGTTCCGTGGTGTTTGGATCTGTTCAGCTGACTCAGCCTCATCTTAGCAAAGAGGCTGCGGACCCAAACGGAGCCACACACCCCAGTACAGCTCTGAGTCCGACCAGCCGCTGCTCTGTAGTGATGGGGAGTCGACTCCAAAAGTGTTCTTTGACTAAGACGGGTCTGGGAGTTAGGGTCGGCTCTTGGCCAATGAATCGACTCCATGTTAATTTAAAAATCATGTTGTGGTCGGCTTAAGGGAGAAAACCGTATTCCCAAAGCGTTTAGTTTACCAGCGAAGCCTGACCGTTTTGACGGCATGTTGCACGCAGTAAACTGATTGGATGTGCTTAGCATTTCTTTGCTTAGTTTTCAAGCTTGGCGAACACAACCCTGCTAGAATAACCGAGTTTTTCTGCCTATTCCATGCTAACAGTGCTTACCAGCTGCTGTAAATGCAAACTCTGGTCACAAAATGTGTTCGATATCTGCAGTTCACCTTAAGCATATGCATACGCAGCTCATGGTACGGAAAACTAAGCTCTTTACGGATACTCTTCATATTAGAGCTGCATTAAGCAGTGAATAGAAACGGACCAAAAACTATTTTTCATAGAACCCTGTAGAAAACTTCAAAAAAAAAATTCTGGAATGAAAGCGTTAAACGTGTTTAGCTGGTAAATGACTGTATTTTATTCTGGTTAATTTTCAGAAAACTATGTCTACATTAGTGCATTCTCAGTGCATTTGCCCCAGTTGCTCTCCACTGCTGTCTTCCTTCTGCATGGCCGCTCTGTGACCCGGTTAGCAAAAATTGTCTGGCCCACTTGTGGGCCACATACATAGATTCGTTCTGGCCCAGTATACGACTGGGTCCTTGGCCCAGATCTAGCCCACACACTGTGAAGTGAGTAGAACTAATGGATGTGGCCCAAATTTGGCCCAACTACATTCATACCAGAATTGGCCCACAGATATAAACATGAGGCAATACCATGTGAAGCTATACGCCATCTGGGCCAATTTTGGCCTGCATACCTAACAGCTGCCCGGTAGTCTACCAGCACTCATGTACGAAAGCCAGAATCGGCCCAAAACTGTCTGCTACCCAGGGAGTGTCATTATGATGTTGGCTAGACTGAAAGATGAACTATTTTTATATTGAAATCACAGTTTAAGAAGCAAAAAGATGCCATTTTATTTTAAATTATAGCCTGCACTCTTAAAAAAAAGATGGTTCTTTAGTAAAGACAATCATTCTGCATAGAACCTTGAACACTCAAAGACCCATCTGCATGCTTAAATGGTTCCTTGCATGGTGGAATTGTTCTTCATATTGATAGAGAATGTGTTGTGTATGGTTTTGTAGCACCAGAATGGGTTCTGCTATTATTACGATGTCCAGCTTGTAACAGTAGAAGAACATTTTGGTTCTGTATAGGATCCTTCTCAAGCAATCCGAAGAACCATTTCACCATGCAGAGAACTTTTTAAGCATGCAAAGGAGCCGTTGAGCGTTCATGGTTCTATATAGAACCTTTGTCTTTACTAAAAAACTCTTGAAGAACCATCTTTTTTTTAAGGGTGTACATTTGCAAAAACGTTGTTTTAAGTTTTAAGAGGGGAAATTAAACCTAGTCAGAGTTTGTGAAATGCCTGTAGATGAGTTAGACCAATCAGAGGCAACAAAACATCCATGAGTTGTGACATCACACCTATAACTTACTGGCAGTTTGGCACAGTACGTTCAGTGATCAAGCCTCAAGTTAAAAACGGTGGATATTCTGGTCTTCTTGGCCAAAATAAATCAGGCCTGAATCTCAATTTATTAAAAAAAAAAAAAATCGCAATTTAAATTGCAGTCGCGATATTAGCCTGAAAAATTGCAATTTCGTGTTTTGCCCAAATCTTTTATGCCTAATCCAAAGCAATTCCGAAGCGGAATAAGTTTGTGAATGCACAGTAACATTAGCCTGTCAGCCAAGCTTTTAACCTTTTTTTAACTCATTGGCATATATATGGGTGAACTACATTTAGGATGCTCTTATTTTCGCTGCCTCTTGAGAGTCGGAGTCCAAAAAAACCCAGAGTCGTGCATCCCTGTGCTCTGCTGGAACAAACGTGGATGACAAAACTAATATCTGAGAGAGCAGAGGTGAAGTGATAGAAAGCCAAAATCGAACCAGTTCTGTGGTGTTTGGGCCAAACATGCCGCACTGCACAGCACAGGCTTGGTTCTAACTAACTGAAGCTAAAGTGATGACTGTTTAGAGGCTATCAGAGAGCGTAGAGTCGAGTGACTGGAGTTGGAGTGAAAGCTGAAGTGTGTTCTGTGGTGAGTGTAACTCTGAGCCGCTGTCATGCTTCATTTTTCTCAGGTTTTGCCTGCTTCTGATTTTCCTCTCTTTCTATCAGCGCCACCTATCAGTGAGCTCCCACACCAATCAGTGACCCCTCTAAAATATATGTTCACCAAGCACTGTATTATGACCACCTCTACTCGTTTATACGATTATCAGCCAATCGTGTGGCAGTAGTGCAGTGTATAAAAGCATGTAGATATAAGCAGCAGGTTCAGGTAATGTTCACATCAACCACCAGAAAGGGGGGGGGGAACGTGATCTCAGTGATTTTGAGCGTGACATGATTGTTGGTGTCAGACAAGCTGGTTTGAGTGTTTCTATAACTGCTGATCTCCTGGGATTTTCACAAACAGCGTCTCTAGAGTTACTCAGAATGTAGAAATAAAGAAAAAACATCCAATAAGCAGCAGTTCTGTGGATGGAAATGCCTTGTTGATGAGAGAAGTCAGTGGAGAATGGCCAGACTTGTTCAGGCTGACAGAAAGGCCACAGTAACTCAGATAACCTCTCTCTACAATTGTGCTGAGCAGAAAAGCATCTCAGAATCCACAACACGTCCAACCTTGAGGTGGATGGGCTACAACAGCAGAAGACCACATCGGGTTCTGCTTCTGTCAGCCAAGAACAGAAAGCTGAGACTGCAGTGGGCACCAAAAGTGGACAGCTGAAGGTGGAAAAATGTAGCCTGATCTGATGAATCTCAAGTTCTGCTGAGACACACAGGTGGTAGGGTCAGAATTTGTTGCCCACAGCATGAATTCATGGACCCAACCTGCCTTGTGTCAGCAGTCCAGGCTGGTGGAGGTGGTGTAATGTGGTGGGGAATGTCTTCTTGGCACACTTTAGGCTCATTAATACCAATCAATCATCACTTAAATGCCACAGTCTGTTTGAGTCTTGTTGCTGACCATGTTCATCCCTTCATGACCACAATTTAATGGCTACTTCCAGCATGATAATGCACCATGTCACAAAGCAAAAGTCTCAAACTGGTTTCCTGAACATGACAGTGAGGTCAGTGTTCTTTAGTGGCTCAGCCACCAGATCTGCCTCCAATAGAACGATTTTGGGATGTGGTAGAACAGGAGCGTGAGTGTGTGAAGGAATGGCATGATGCAGTCATGTCAATATGGAGCAGAATCTCAAAGGAATGTTTCCAACGTCTTGTGGAATCCATGCTGCGAAGACCTGAGGCTGATTTGAGAGCGAAGGGACCCAGTATTAGTGTAGTTCCTAATAAAGTGCTCAGTGAGTGTAAATGAACAGAACGTGAATATTTAGCTGTTTAGATGTGGAACAGAAATTTGATGGGCCATAATCTTGAAATGCCGTCGTTATGCCTTATTACCGTTACACCACCCAACCCTACCCCTGATAACGAGAATATATCATCATATCGCCCACCTGTTAATGTTGTACCTCGATTACGATTAATGAACGACTATTTTTTTGTTTTGGTTTTTTTGTTTGTTTTTGTTTTTTTGCCCTCATAGTTCACTGAAAAGGTTTGTACTGTAAATATGCTCTGCATATCTATGTAAATGTAAATCGTCTCAACAGCCAGATCGGAATTCCCGCGACTTTTAAGTCAATCCAACTCGTCATTCATCATAATTTCGCGCTGCTGAGACCTCAAAAACATTTGGGGCTGATATTTCTATACAAAAATTAGAAGAGACTCATCCAAAACTCTCCATGTTTAAAGAGATTTCGAACTAAATGTCCGAACGCGGCCGCAGGAGAACGAGGCTGCGGCGTCAAAGAACAGTTAAAAGACTGAAAGCGAAGTTTAAAGAATCCGAGGACGCGAACCAAAGAAGTGACCACGCCCTTTTTACGGCTCGAACACATTCTGGGTGATGAGCCCAGCGGTCAGTCAGTGAAGCTTCATGATGGCTCCTGTGATGCTGGTGAAGATGAAGCTGATCCTCCGGGAGCGACTGGCGTTCGTTGGCGGTCGTGATTGTTTACCTCTGGATGAGCCGTGAAGCAGCGTGACGCTCTGTTCTTTTGGTCAGTTTAGGAGCTGATCTGTTCAGACTGATGCAGCATACAGATCACATTTAAAAGATAATCCGAACAGCCAAACAAAAAAAATCAGATTTGGTGAGAAAATCAGATTTGGGCCACTTTTACCTGCTGTGTGAACGCAGCCTTAGCTTCCACGTCGCGGACTGGACAGAGTCAGGAAAGGATTAACAGAATTTTTTAAAAATCTAAATAACCGACGTGGGCAAGTTTACGTCAGTTAGAGGTTCTGAATGTCAGTTTTGATTACTTTTTGATTAATCGCCCAGGCCTACCACCCGTAGTGTGCGTGTGTGGTTTCAGACTGCATGGCACGGTTGATGATGTTTTGGCACTCACTACTGAATTAGTGTGGAGAGAACTGTGTGGGTTTGAGATTCCTGTGTGCCATTCTAACCACTGTGTTCTTCCCGTGCTTTGTTTCTTGCCTGTGTGAGGTTTAATTGTGTTGGCTCTACTGGTTGAATCACATACCAAATCTGTGAATAATTTCTGTAAATGAGTCAGTAACCGACCATTGATAGCGTTCTCACACTCACACACACGCTTCAGTCCACAGTCCGGGCGTTCACACGCATGTGGGGGAAATTGCACTCTGAACTATGTTAATTGGTGCAAAACCACCAGTGTGGACCTCAAAACTGTACTGGCCAGTGAGACACATTTTTGAGTACGTTTGGGAATGTGATGGTTCACATCGCGTTTTAACATCACATATCTGAGACAAACACTCTAATTAAACAAATAACTCTTTCTAAACAGCATTGAGGTCTGGAGGGAAGAATTAAATTTTAGAAATAACTGCTATTTTGAAAGATCAAGGTCCTTTTTTTTAAGAATGGGCCATCAGAAATGGTCTAAAATTGGTGGAAGAACATATTCCTATATTAGCTCACATTTTAGGTTAAGAATGTGTATTTTTGTTCTCCTGTAAACTTATTACGTTTGAAAATAGTTGTGTTCGGACTGTGCTGAGCACAGCCTTCATTTATTTTATTTTATTCTAGTCATAATGGTTAATAAGTTCAAGTTATCAAAAGGAAACAAGCAAAAAACATATTTAAACATATTTAAACATACTTAACACAGAATCAAAGATGGGGGCAGGTTTGGTGTCTGCCAGGTCTTGCGGGTGGTTGTTAGGAGCCCTGTTTTCTCTGTAGCTCTTAATCATTTTTTGAACTCTTAAAAAAAATATTATTGACTCACCATCTCAGTAGACAGTGTGCAATATTTTAGGCTCTGTATCTCCATTTGTGCTGCAGTAACAGCCTCTACTCTTCTAGGAAGGCTTTACACTAGATGTTGAACATTTGCTGTGAGGATTTGATTGAGCATTAGTGAGGTCAGTACTGATGTTGGATGGTCGGTTCTGGATCACTAACTCATCCCAAAGGTATAAATCAAACAAAGTTTAAAATGAACTGGTTAATAAATTCCTGCGTTCATGAGTTTAAAGTTTAAAGTGAGCTTTTTTTAACTGGCTGTGTTTTACAAGCAAAGATTTTTGCTAACGAGGTTGAACGCATTCTTAATAAACTGAGGTGTTTATTCTCACTCTGCTCAACAATCTGATGAAAATCTCCGTTTACATGCTCACTACAAGTAGTCTGATCCAAAATTACATGCATGCGTAGAAAACTGCTTAGTGTAGACGTTACCATGACAACCAGCATCGCGTGAGTCCAGTCAGAGTGAGATGAGCAGCAGTGAGCAGTGCTTGTGTTTTTAATTGCTTTAAAATGATGTCAGACTCAGGAAAACGTCCTTCACATGTCCTTATTAAAGAAGGCCGAGAGGAAGACGTCGCGTTCTGAGACACATAAGCTGGACGTCCGTCCCACCGCCGTCTTTTAAAGACCAGAGCATAAACTTCGTCTCCTCTGCAGACCAGTTTCTGCTCCGCCATGTTGAACGGTGTAAACTTTCACTGTGACGCGACGAACATGATCAGAACGGACTTAAACTTTCCGATAGGGAATGTAATCAGATACAGGCGTTTACACGGATATTATTCTTCTGTTTAACTGATTATTTACAGGATTACCCACCTCGATCAGTCGGATAGACGCTGTATTCAGAATGGGCTCAATCAGACTAGCCTATTCCGATTGAGGTGTTTACATGGACGTGTTCTATTCCGATTTAGGATATCCGCTCCGATATCTGTTTGCTCTGATGTCCCATACAGCTTTCTGAAGTGTAGAGTTCTGAGGCCGTATTACAGAAACTTTTAAACTCTGAAATAGGGCTGATTTTTTTAATAATGCGATTTTTCTGACTAATGTTGCGATTATGGTGGTTTATATTTGAGGTATGAATTGAGGTATGGGCCTTTATTTTTGGCTAAGAAGACCAGCGTGTATATTTTCTGGTTTGAGACTTGAAGTGTTAACACAGCGCACACACAGTTATTCGTGGCTGTGATATCACAGCAGTTCACAAGCTCCATGTTATTAGGTAAAATTTCCCTACTTAGACTTGCATTAGGTCAGCGTTGTTGTTGATAATCGACTGTAAGGCTAATAAAAATTGTAGCTCCTGCGATTTGAAAATGCACTCCTTCAAATTGCGATTGTTATATAAAACCTATTAATCTTTCAGCCCTATCTGATGCGTCTCCATGACGACTTCAGTGCGGACTGAATTTCGGACAGTATCTATTCCAGAATAACAGTTCCTAACTTCATAATCTCATCATCAACTCCAGATAAGAAAACAGCATCACACAAACATCCTAACTAGACTAAACCTCCTCAGACGCTGCAGACTCGATCTCCACCGCCCCTCTGATCACCTTCGTGTGTTAATGTTGATGATGAAATATTACAGTGAAGGTGGTGAATAATGAGGAGACGGAGCTGAACGTTCGTCTGTTTATTAGGAGGAGTAACGTTAGCGCGCTCGGCTGGAGTGTTAGTGTGTGTTGTGCTGGTCTGAGTGGATCAGACACAGCAGTGCTGCTGGAGTTTTTAAACACCTCAGTGTCGCTGCTGGACTGAGAATAGTCCACCAACCAAAAATATCCAGCCAACAGCGTCCTGTGGGCAGCGTCCTGTGACCACTGATGAAGGACTAGAGGATGACCAACACAAACTGCGCAGCAGCAGATGAGCTATCGTCTCTGACTTTACATCTACAAGGTAGGAGTGTCTAATAGAGTGGACAGTGAGTGGACACAGTGTTTAAAACTCCAGCAGCACTGCTGTGTCTGATCAACTCAGACCAGCACAACACACGCTAACACACCATCAGTGTTACTGCAGTGCTGAGAATGATCCACCACCCAAATAGTACCTGCTCTGTGAGGGTCCATGGGGGTCCTGACCACTGAAGAACAGGGTAAAAGGGGGCTAACAAAGTATCAGAGAAACAGATGGACTACAGTCTGTAACTGTAGAACTACAAAGTGCACCTATATAGTAAGTGGAGCTGATAAAATGGACAATGAGTGTAGAAACAAGGAGGTGGTCAGAATGTTATGATCGGTGTATTATAACCTCAGAAAAGTGGAGCACAGCGCCCCCCTCCTTCTAATGCAGGGTAAATATGAACTTTATGCGGTAAATATTTGCATATCACCACGTTTTGAGTTTTCCACCTTGGACTCTGCGGAGCAGTGTGGAGGTGTCCAGCCGGAAAATTCATACGCAGCCGTTGAATTGTTTCTGAAGTCATTCTTTGTCTGGAGAGAGAGAGAGGAGTGAGAGAGAGAGAGAGAGGAGTGAGTGAGAGAGAGAGAGACTGAGAGAGCGAGACAGAGACAGAGAGAGAGAGAGAGAGACAGAGAGAGAGAGAGAGAGAGGAAGGAAGGAGTGAGTGTGTATTTGACATCACAGAGAAGATATGTGATAAGTGGAGGTGGCGTGTACTGGAGCGTTTTGCAGCTGTGTGGATGAGGTTCAAGGCTTCCTCCGCTCCACTTCTCCATTTCTCTTAAAGAGCCATCACCTCTTTTCCCTCTGCGGCTGCCGCTGCTCCCTCCGTCCTCTGCTGTGATCTCGCGGTTTAGTGCACCCTTTGCAATGTACATTCCAGGTGTACACACCTAAAAAAGGGCCTTCTTTAGTAAAGAAACTGGTTCTGTATGGAACCATGAACACTAAAGGCTTCCTTCCATCCTCAGAGTACCTCAGATTGATGGAGAACTTGTTTTGTTTGATTATATAGAACCTTTTTGAAAAGGGTTCTGTATAACTCCAAGAAAGGGTTCTTCCGTTACAGGCTTGACGTCGTCACTGCAAAAGAAGTCTTATTGGTGCTGTATAGAGCCGTGTACAGCACATTCTCCAGCCGTATGAAGAACTGTTTAACGATACAAAGAACCATTTAATCTTGCAAAGGCTTCTGTGAATGTTCATGGTTCTATATAGAACGTTTCTTGAAAAGGGTTCTATATAGCACCAAAAAAGGTTGTTCTTTTGTTATAGGCTTGACATCGTAACAATAGAAGACCTGTATTGTCATTATATGCTGTTACCTGCGCCTCCTTGTAGATTCATTATCGCTGCCTTTTCCATCTCAGGATAGATCTGTGGATGTTTTTTGTATATTTTTAGTTGCGTGTGCCTGTAAATAGGTTTTTGTATATATTCTTCTTCTTAAGAAATGCTGCAGTTGGTCAAATCTGGACTCTAAGGCCCAGTCCCATTTCTTGTTTCTACCCCTACCCCCTGTTTTCGAGTGTCTCCTTGTCCCTTAGACCTGAGTTACAGGGTAGTGGTTGAAATCCTCCCTCTGAAATGGGACCCTCAAATAAAAAGAGCATCACTTCATTAACAGCTACCAGCGCTGCTCTGTAGGCGACCCTGCCAGTCTGCAGTGACAGCAGAGGAGGGTAAAGTTCAGCTCCTCACTGCTGGGCTTTAGTTACATTTAGGGCATCATATGATCTTTAAAGAGGGGGGCAATTATTTATCACCCACCCCTAATTCTTCAGTGATATGAGGCTGAAGTCAGATATTCACCAGCTTCTGGATCGAAACTTGGCTAGCTACCGAGACGTTGGCTGCTTCTACTAGAGATTTGTTTTATGCTTGTTATGAAGAAAAGGACCATAATACACTGAAACAGCATTAAACTAAGCTCATTCTCACATTTGTGTGTTTCTTGACTGTTTTCTTTTTTTCCCATAACTCTCTGTTTGGAGTCTCTGAAAAACCTCCGTTTGGAGGGTCATGTAGCCCCAACACTTCACCCTCCCCCTCTATCTCAACAAGAATCAGGACTCCCTACTGTAGGGGCTGCATTTGTTTGGGGTGGGTCTTTTGGTGAACACTGAAGGGAGGGGCTGTATTTGGGGTGGAGCTTTGGAGGGAACACTGAGGGGAGGGGCTGTATTTGTTTGGGGTGGAGCTTTGGAGGGAACACTGAAGGGAGGGGCTGTATTTTTGGGGGGTGGAGCTTTGGAGGGAACACTGAAGGGAGGGGCTGTATTTTTGGGGGGTGGAGCTTTGGAGGGAACACTGAAGGGAGGGGCTGTATTTGTTTCGGGTAGAGCTTTGGAGGGAACACTGAAGGGAGGGGCTGTATTTGGGGTGGAGCTTTGGGGGGAACACTGAAGGGAGGGGCTGTATTTTTGGGGGGTGGAGCTTTGGAGGGAACACTGAAGGGAGGGGCTGTATTTGTTTCGGGTAGAGCTTTGGAGGGAACACTGAAGGGAGGGGCTGTATTTGGGGTGGAGCTTTTGGGGGAACACTGAAGGGAGGGGCTGTATTTGGGGTGGAGCTTTTGGGGGAACACTGAAGGGAGGGGCTGTATTTGTTTGGGGTGGAGCTTTGGGGGGAACATTGAAGGGAGGGGCTGTATTTGTTTGGGGTGGAGCTTTGGAGGGAACATTGAAGGGAGGGGCTGTATTTGTTTGGGGGGGAGCTTTGGGGGGAACATTGAAGGGAGGGGCTGTATTTGTTTGGGGGTGGAGCTTTGGGGGAACACTGAAGGGAGGGGCTGTATTTGTTTGGGGGTGGAGCTTTGGGGGGAACACTGAAGGGAGGGGCTGTATTTGTTTGGGGGTGGAGCTTTGGAGGGAACATTGAAGGGAGGGGCTGTATTTGTTTGGGGTGGAGCTTTGGAGGGAGCATTGAAGGGAGGGGCTGTATTTGTTTGGGGGTGGAGCTTTGGAGGGAACACTGAAGGGAGGGGCTGTATTTGTTTGGGAGTGGAGCTTTTGGGGGGAACACTGAAGGGAGGGTCTGTATTTGTTTCGGGTGGAGCTTTGGGGGGAACATTGAAGGGAGGGTCTGTATTTGTTTGGGGGTGGAGCTTTGGGGGAACACTGAAGGGAGGGGCTGTATTTGTTTGGGGGTGGAGCTTTGGGGGGAACACTGAAGGGAGGGTCTATATTTGTTTGGGGTGGAGCTTTGGGGGGAACACTGAAGGGAGGGGCTGTATTTGTTTGGGGGTGGAGCTTTGGGGGGAACACTGAAGGGAGGGTCTGTATTTGTTTGGGGTGGAGCTTTGGGGGGAACACTGAAGGGAGGGGCATTTTGTTTTATAAATATTAATTTTTGTTTATATGTTGACACCTGCACCAAGAGAAATTCCCTCTTTGTCTCGTACTTGGTGAGTCAAAAGCTTGTGGTTCTCACGGCCCTAAAGCTGCAGGAAGTAACAGTATTATTATGCAATAATAACTGGGTCAGACTCAATTTCACCCACCGCTGTACTGCGTTATGAATGCAGCCTATTATGGGATGGCATTGTGAAAGATACTGCAACCCCCAGGAGTAAACTCATCACATCACTGTGCTTTGCCCTTAAAGTGGTAGTGGTAGTAGCCAAGACATGTCCAGTGTCTAAAGCTCCTTTACTTTTAGCACTAGAGCTACGAGTCTAATGTAGCTGGCAGGTAATTGACACTTGGTGCTAACTGCATGCTGGCCTCAAACTGTGTGGAGTTGTTAATCTCAAATATACGGCCGTCACGATCGTGAAACTGTAGCTGATGATAGTGTTATGACCCGGTCTAGGGTCACGCCGCAACAGAAAATGAGAGTGGGCTCTCTCCCCAGACCAGCTGCCAGACCAAACACCGGACACTGCTTAAACCACAAAACAACTCTGGTTTATTTAGATTATCTTAAAAGTCTCAGTTGCAGGCGGCTAAACTGGAATCTGGATGACTTTGGGGATAAACATACATCAAAATAACAGCAGAACAACGGATCACTACAACACTAACCTGACTATAATAGAAACAAGAATACGTACTGCAGATTCTGACGTGGAGAGACTCTTTCTGTTATTCTGCTTCTAAACTGTGGAGCTCAGTTCAGCTTTTATTAGACAGTCGAGCTCAGAGCTCACTTTTTTTTTTAACCCAATTATCTCCCCAATTTAGACGTTGCCAGTTCCACCCGCTAGTTAGGACTCCCCCAATCACACGATACCATCAACGCTAGGAGGGTGAAGACTAACACAGGCTTCCTCCGAGACCTGTGAAGATCCACCGCTTCTTTTAGAGCTGCCTCTTACGCAACGTCATTGGACAGCTGAACGTGCTCGGAGGAAAGCGGCAACCGCCAGATTGGTTACGTCAGCTAACAGACGCCTGCGCTGACTAACATCGCATTAAGTGATGGGGGGAGAAGGGGGGGCCATCCCACCCACCCAGAGAGAGCGAGGCCCAGCCACGGTCAGCTGTAGCATCACCAGGGATCGAACTCGCGATCTCCTGATTACAGGGCCAACGCTTAGACGGTTGCGCCACTCGGGAGTCCAGAGCTCACTTTTAATAAGCATCTGAAAACGCAGCTCTTTAACTCAGCGCGTCATTAAACTCTACGACTCTTTGGTGTTTGTCTATAATCTGATCTGTGTTATTGACTTAAATGAGTTTAAATAAATACTCAGAGTTCCTTATTTAACTGTTTAACTTTGTCAGCTGGCTGTAAAGCACTCTGAGCTGCCACTGGTATGAAAAGGTGCTACAACTAAAACTCTTAAACTCTGGAGTTAATGTAGAACTGCTAATTCACCCTTTAACCCTGAAGATCAGCGCAGACCGCTGGTTACCATAGCAACGCAGACTTATTTGTGTTTATAATCACTCCAGCTGGTTTCCTGATACATTTAATCTGCAACGAGAAACAAACAATAAAGAGTCGCAAAGCTGAAGTCAGTTTCTTATTCGAATTAGCCCAAACCACCTTAAATGGTGCAGCAGTTACATTCTGGCGCCTCAGGCAACATTTAAGGCGGAACAGGACAATTAGAACAAGAAGCTGACGAATGAGAAGCGACTTCAGCCTCGTAAAAAGTCGAACGTTGAGAGACATTTTACAAGAAACTGTTCTACTTTTGAGGAAAAGTTTCCTGCTGGAGATGCGAGAAAAGCAGCTGTAGCTGAGCTAAAGATTAAAGCAGAGCAAAGTGAGTCTGTGTTTTTGTTTACGTTAAACCTTTTAGCCTATAATATTACATCAGCACATACTGAGACATATTTGTAGCCAAGATAGTAAAATGGACATAAAATGTTGTGGCTCCCAAAGTGGTTTGATTTTTGTTGAAAGCACAGAATGGCTCTTCTTAACATTTGGGTTGTGACTGAACTAGATAAACAAAAAAACCTGTGTACCGTCGCTGTAATGTTCTCATCATCATTCCCAGTCTTTCAGCTTTTTATAGTTAGCATGTCGCTTGTTGTATGAACTTTTGCACTCTGCTGATCTGATCTGCCACCATCTTGATTAGGGTGGAATGATTTGGTGATTTTGGTGATTTTTCTGACCAGTATTGCTGTTTGCAGTTCAAATGCAATTCTCTTCTATAAATTTATTTCCAAGCCTGATTTTTGGCCAAGAGGACCAGAATATCCCCTTTTTCCAGGATGAATCTTGAGCGCTGAGTGCGTCAGGCTGCCTGTTAGTTGTGATGGTTGTGATGTCACAAACACAGAACGTGGGTGTTTTGTTGCTTCTGATTGGTCCAACTCATCTACAGGCAGTTCACAGGCTCTGTGTTATTAGATTAAATTCTCTCCATTTAAAACTTGTTAAGACAGCCCTGATCAAACTAGCGGGTCCTGCGATTTGAAAATTGCACACTTTCAAATTGTGATTGATCCTTTAACCCTAAGCTTGGTGCTCTTTTGTTTGGGCTGCAGCCATGGCAGTGGAGCTCTGATTGGTCAGCCATACAGCACAGAAAATTAAAACGTTCACGCGGCGTTGCAGTCCGTCAGAATCAGACACGATATGAAAGGCTATGAAGGGCAGTGGAGAGTCTAAAGTTTGACAGCAACAAACGTGATGGAGGATGAGGGTGAAAATAACGTACCAACTACGAAAGAGTCGAAAGAGGCGGCGTGGAAGACGATGGTGTCTGTGGGGGTTTTAAATACTTTGTGACGTGTGGAGAATTCTTATCACTTATATTGCCAATGTAAGAAGTCCGGAGAGGCCATGAGCTGTTGCTGTAATTTTCTGGATTGTTATCCTGGGATAACAAGATAAGTAACGCGTTATTTCAAGATAAAAATTGTTATCTTGCGATAATGAGTTATTACTGTTACAACTGTTATCTTGAGACCACAAGATAAGTAACTCATTATCTCAAGATAACACATTATTTCAAGATAATTTTATCTTGAGAAGATAACTCGTTAGTTTAAGATAAGTTTTATCTTGAGATAGCAAAATAAATAACTCATTATCTCAAGATAATAACTTTATCTTGATCACAAGATAAGTAACTCGTTATCTGAAGATAGCAACTTTTGTTCTCTCAAGATAACAAGGTAAGTAGCTCATTATTTCAAAATAACAATTTTATCTTGAGATAGCAAGATAAATAAGTTACTGTCTCAAGATAAGTTTTGTTATTTTGAGATAACAAGATAATTAATTATCTCATTATCTCAAGATAGCAACTTTTATCTCAAGATAACAAGGTAAGTAACTTGTTATTTCAAGATAACAATTTTGTCATCTTGAGATAACAAGATAATTAACTCGTTATCTCAAAATAACAATCCAAAAAATTATATCTACCTCATGGCCTCTCTGGACTTCCGTACCAATGAGAGAAACTGACATTGTGTTTGGCGTGAACTGTTGGCTACAGCGCCCCCCGTAGCTCCTGGTGGTACTGCTCCGTTTTATCCGTGTCAGTCAGCTTCCAGAGGACGGGAACAAATACAGATAAAATGAACGCAGAGTGCGGACAGAAGGCTCCGTCCGTATCCGTATCCATGTTTAACGTTGAGCATTAATGAGTCTTCGGCCTCATAGTGAATATATTGATGAATATTTTAATGCTGCCTCATTAGGAATTATATATTTAAAGAGGCGTAATGTTAGTAGAACGTTTCTGCGATCATATTCAGAGTGCAGTGATTCACTACAGGGGTAAACAAACATGGCTGCTGTTGGCTTTTTGTGTTTATATCTTTTAAAGGTGTTTTAAAATCCTCTTTTTATGTTTGTCAGTTCAAGTGAAAGGAGTAGTCAGAAGTCAAGAAGTGGCACCACTTTACAAAAACGTGTGCATAAAACAGCTGGAAAAAAGCTGATATTGATTACATGCAGCCTGATTCCCCATATGGATCTGAAGATTTCGGGGTGGTTGGTGGGTTCAGCTGGGGGTCCTGACCATTGAAGAACAGGGTGACAAAGTATGCAGAGAAACAGATGGACTACAGTCTGTAACTGTACAACTGCAGAGTGAGACTGTATGGTCAGTGGAGCTGGTAAAGTGGACAGTGAGTGTAGAGACTATATGGCTGATGCTGATTATCTTGAATCCACAGATCCTGCTGTATGTTTCGCACTCTCTGACAGGCAGGGTTGCCAGGTTCAGCAAAATTCCCCAGTCCGAAGTTTGCTTAACAGGTGCTGAAACTTTAATAATGTTCAGTCTCGATCACATTGCTCAGCTAGTTCAGTTTGAAGGGAAAACTGCAGACCTGGCAACCCTGGATGCACGCACTGTACTTCACAGCATAACCAGTGAGAAGTGAAAGTCTGTGCTTCTGCAGTCGCCTCTCCTGACGGTCTCCATGCTCTGCTCTGATCAGAGCTCGATTTCTGCAGCTCCGAGCTTGCTAAGAGAAATGCCCCCTGAACTAATTTAGGGTTAAATAACGGAGGGGTGGTCTCTGACCTCTGCACAGTGCTGTGTGATTGACTACATTTGAGGTTAAGGCGGGATAACTGCGTAAATGAGATTTCCTCGTTTGTTTGTGTTGTGAAACGCTCAGCAGTGAGTCGGCCGCTGCTTCTGTAGAGGATCATCGCAGGCTGGGATTAGTTTCAGATCCCGCAGTGCTGAGAGCAGAGCGGAGCGGAGCAGGCTCACTTTCCACCTCCAATAAACAGCCTGCACCGCTGCCCCCTTACAGGGGCCCAGAGCCTGTTTATGGGGGACTCGCAGGGGTGGGTGTGAGAATGAGTAATGCCTCGCAGGCTGGAACGCTGCCTCCAAGTGGTGTCATCAGCTCATATAACATCTCTGAACCTGTTGTTGTGAAAAAGTCACGGTGGCCACAAGAGAGGAAAAATAAGACAGGAGAGGGAGAGAGAGAGACAGAGAAGAGAGGAAGAGAGAGAGAGAGAGAGAGAGAGAAAGAGAGGCTAAATCTACAGGGAAGCGTTCCTAACCTGTTTTCTCATTTAATCAGGGTTGCCAGGAATTGTCATTAAAAACCTTCCTGAGCAGGTGGTGTTGGATCAGCAATCCAGATATCTATCTATCTCTCTCTCTCTCTCTCTCTCTCTCATACTTGTTTCTATACCGTGTCAGGATGTAGGGTTATGTATCAGTACTTTATCTATATGTATATAAGTACCTCTAAAAAAATATGTAATAAAATAAATACACCGATCAGGCATAACATCATGACCACCTACTATTGCTGGGGTTTTTAATCACTGTGTCCACTCACTGTCCACTCTATTAGACACTCCTACATTGTCTTTCCACCTTGTAGATGTAAAGTCAGAGACGATAGCTCATCTGCTGCTGCACAGTTTGTGTTGGTCATCTTCTAGTCCTTCATCAGTGGTCACAGGACGCTGCCCACAGGACACTGTTGGCTGTGATATTTTTGGTTGGTGGACTATTCTCAGTCCAGCAGTGACACTGAGGTGTTTAAAAACTCCAGCAGCACTGCTGTGTCTGATCCACTCGTACCAGCGCAACACACACTAACACACCACCACCACGTCAGTGTTACTGCAGTGCTGAGAATGATCCACCACCCAAATAGTACCTGCTCTGTGAGGGTCCATGGGGGTCCTGACCACTGAAGAACAGGGTAAAAGGGGGCTAACAAAGTATCAGAGAAACAGATGGACTACAGTCTGTAACTGTAGAACTACAAAGTGCACCTATATAGTAAGTGGAGCTGATAAAATGGACAATGAGCGTAGAAACATATCATATACATATCATGGTCATGATGTTATGTCTGACCGGTGTATGAACCCTTAAAATAGTAGCGGTAAAAATATTTACATTGATTGTTATCTATTTAAACCCAAGGCATTTCAATAATAGACATAGTAATAAGCTAAGTATGTGCAAAATCATCATTTATAGGGTTCTGTCCCAAACCCTAACCCCTAAATTTATACTTTTGAAAATCTGTGTATTTTTTTGTCAATTTTCTTTTTATTAAAAAAAAACTATTTATTGAAAGATTTACATTTATCAGAATTTATTTAAAGAAGAAAAAAATTTAAAAAATTAAAAATGCTGTCCCATATTTTCTTGTCAGTTTTAGTCTGTGGGCAGAGCCAAATTTTAGCCCCACCCCTGCATTTTAGAGCAGGAAGTGAGGCTGCATCCCTGTCCCTCATGGCCACATGGTGAGCAGTTAGATCCCATTGTTTTGAAGTAAATGAGTCCCAAAGTCTGAAAATCAGTGTGGAACATTAAGAATCGTCATATTTTCTGCAGTTCAGCACTTTTTAGTGTTTTAATGTAAAATATGATCATTTTCTGTGTGAACAGCTGTTCAAAGCTGTGTTTGCTGAGTTTCTGAGCTCAGAATGAGCTAAAATTGTCACTACTGACACATTTGGTACAGTTTGGTAGAGTTATGATTGTTTTGATAGAGACAGAATGGAATGATCAATCATTAGTTTTAATAAAGTAAACATAATTAAGCTTTAGAGTCACTCAAAAGGATTTTAGTCTAAAGCCCAAGTTCAGTTAAAATGTGTTTCAGCTCTGACTCTGAACCAGTTCAGTAGAGTGATCGGTGTGTGTAAGTATGTATATGTAATCAGAGCTTTCTAAGCCTAATCCTAAACCCCCAGGAGCCAGACGTAAACGGGTTTGTGCTTTCGGTTTCAGAATGAAATGCTGACTTTGTGTAAAAAGCACTTTGTGTATATTTGCTGTGTTCTTCTCTGGTTTTTCAGGTTATCTTTGGACTAAAAAGGCACTCAGACATGAAGAGTGAAGTTGTAGACTGGGCTGCTGACCGCAGTGCCCTGTGCTACCCTGTACTTATGGGTCATACATGCGTAACCTGCAGGACACAGAGCTGTATTTGTCTGCTGTTTCTGCTCTTGTGTGTTGGTCTTTGCTCTCAGCAGCAGCTGTGTGTCCGTCTGGCCTTATTTCCTGAAACTCTCTGACTGACTCAGCCTGCCTTAACGGGACATTAGCTCACTCGCTCTTGTTCTTCCGCTCGGTTCTGCAGCTGCTCGTTTTCAGGCTGCCATAACAGATATGAGAGACACTTTTCTTCAAAAAAAGAAAGTATTCATTAAAAACAGTGTTAAAAAATTCAGTATTCAACAAAAAAGTTCATAAACGTAAACAAATATGATTGAAATGGGTTCTTTAGTGAAAACCTGGTTCTATATAGAACCATTAGCGCACAAAGAACGCTTTGCGTGATTAAATGGTTCTTTGCATGGTGAAGTTGTTCTTCAGACTGATGGAGAATGTGCTGTGGATGATTCTATGTGGAACCTTTTTGAAAAGGGTTCAATATAGCACCAAAAAAGGTTCTTCTGTTGTTATGATGTCAGGCTTGTTACAATAGAAGAACCCTTTTCTCCATCAATCTTCACCATGCAAAGAACCGTTTAATCATGCAAGGGATTCTTTGAGCGTTCATGGCTCTATATAGAACCAGTTTCTTTACTAAAGAACTCTTGAAGAACCATCTTTTTAAAATGTGTATATATAACCGTTTGCGTACTTAAATGGTTCTTTGCATGGTGACATGGTTCTTCAGATTGATGGAGAATGTGTTGTTTATGGTTCTTCTTGTAAATCTTTCAACTTTAAAAGAAATGCAGTTGCGATGCCTTGAGTTTAAAACAATCAATGTAAATATTTTTTACTGTTTATTTTGTTTACTATTTTAATGGTTCATACACCGGTCAGGCATAACATTCTGACCACCTCCTTGTTTCTACACTCATTGTCCTTTTTTTTAGCTCCACTTACTATATAGGTGCACTTTGTAGTTCTACAGTTACAGACTGTAGTCCATCTGTTTCTCTGATACTTTGTTAGCCCCCTTTTACCCTGTTCTTAAGTGGTCAGGACCCCCATGGACCCTCACAGAGCAGGTACTATTTGGGTGGTGGGTCATTCTCCGCACTGCAGTAACACTGACGTGGTGGTGGTGGTGGTGTGTTAGTGTGTGTTGTGCTGGTACGAGTGGATCAGACACAGCAGTGCTGCTGGAGTTTTAAACACTGTGTCCACTCACTGTCCACTCTATTAGACACTCCTACCTTGTCGGTCCACCTTGTAGATGTAAAGTCAGAGACGATAGCTCATCTGCTGCTGCACAGTTTGTGTTGGTCATCCTCTAGTCCTTCATCAGTGGTCACAGGACGCTGCCCACAGGACGCTGTTGGCTGGATATTTTTGGTTGGTGGACTATTCTCAGTCCAGCAGTGACACTGAGGTGTTTAAAAACTCCAGCAGCACTGCTGTGGAAATGTGTCTAAGTATCGTGATGTAATTTCCCCATATCGTCCAGCCTTTAGCTCCAACTGGGGCGCGATGGCCAGCGGGTCCTTATATAAACTGCTCCAGCTCCGCTCTTCATTAAAGCGCTATTTCACCAAACGCCACAGCCTGCCTTTGTTTCCCTGAGAGAGAGAGACGAGGCATCTTTAGTCATTAGTGTGTGCCAGCGCGGGGCGGTGATGTAACGCAGCCTGGATGTTTGGCGTTGTAAGAATGCCCCCATTTCCTACCCTGCACAGTGGCACTCGGGCCGGCATTCATGTGAAGTCTACCATGCACATTACACCGTGCCAACCAGATCGGCCGCTCCTATGGCAGAGCCACCGTAATGACCCAGTTCTGCCCGTTTGGAGGGGGGGGTGCTGGTGAACTCGGCACATTTATTCCTAAAGATATAGAATAGTGCTGTTTTTTGAAGGACGTATGCAGTTGTGTGCAAAAGTTGAACAAATGAGTTGCTTTATTGTGAAAATAGGAACGTCCTCGACTGAGAACACGCTGTAATATGCTTTTCTGCAAATTTTAGTGCACGATTTCTGTTTATTTGCTGAGTTTAATGTTTTGGATGAATATAAAATGTGCCATTATTTTTGCACAAACCACATTTTATTTATTTATTTATTCTTTGGGGTGTATTTTGGTTTTTTTATGTTTTGGAATTTACATGCCCAAATCATAAGGTAAATTATTCAGTAACTGCATGAAATAAATGTAATTGGTAGAAGTTCCACTTAAATTAACAGAGCATGTGTTTTATGATACACATATTGCTGTATGCTTACAATTTACTGCTGAAAGCCAAAAATCTTAGACGCTCTTTGTATTATTTTATAAAAGTAATGTTTACAGAGCAGATCACTGAAGAGACGCCATCTGTTTATAGTTTATAGCCCAGATTTGTGGAAAAATGGGTCGACTTTCAGTAGAAAAAAAATTGAGTTCAGCTTCTTTTATTATAAGGGTTTAAAATGACATCACCCATCTATTTGACTGGAAAGAAGACAGTTACAGCTCTCATACGACCCCCACCTTTAGAATGTAGCTTATGAAATATGAAAGTTATGAAGTGAAGAATATGATGAAGTGTGTTTTGGAAAAAAGGTGAAACTCAGCAAATGAACAATAGTTGTGCATAAAAGTGTGCAGGACTGTGTTGCGTTTAACTTATTCACTGCAAAATATGATCGGGGTGCCATAACTTTTGCACACCATCAGGAAAACAATTGTCCTTGATTTTAAATAATAAAGATGAATGTATTACGTAAACTTTGTTTCAGCACTCTGTCTTTACTAAGCTGCAAAAACAGGCTGCTTTAAATTCGTGATGGTTGTGATGTCACAACCATCTTCACTTTAACACTACTGTTCGAAAGTTCAGAGTCACTTGTCACATTAATAAACTTAAACAGTGAAGATTGAAATGTTACAGACTCTTGCAAAAGATGGTTCTTCAAGGGTTCTTTAGCAAAGACGGTGGGTCTCTATGGACCCATGAACACTCAAAGAACCGGGGGTTCTTTGCATGGTGAAATTGTTCTTCAGATTGATGGGGAATGTGTTGTATGTTGTTCTATGTGGAAACCTTTGGAAAACTGGTTCTGCTATAGTTACGACGTCAGCCTTGAAACAATAGCGGAACCCTTTTTGGTTCTGTATAGAACCAACACATTCTCCATCATTATAAAAAAACATTTCACCACGCAGATAACCATTTAAACACGCAAGTGGTTCTTTAAGTGTTCATGGTTCTAGGTAGAACCACTGTCTTTACTAAAGAACCTTTGAAGAAGCATCTTTTTAAGAGTGTTGGCGAATCACCAAAATGTAAATGAGAAATTGTGACAAGATTAAAAATAAATAACGAATGTTATTAAATACACGCTTAAAAAAGAAGGTTCTTCAAGGGTTCTTTAGTAAAGAAAATGGTCCTATATAGGACCCTAAACACTCAGAGAACCTTTTGCATGATTAAATGTTGAAATCATTCTTCAGATTGAAGGAGAATGTGCTGTATATGGTTCAATACAGATCCTTTTTGAAAAGGGTTCTATGTAGCATTAAAAAAAGGGTTCATCTATTTTTACCAGCTTGACATCGTAACAATAGCAGAACCTTTTTGGTGCTGTGTAGAACCATATACAACTTCATCAATCTGAAGAACCATTTATGATGCAAGGAACCATTTAAGCATGCGAACGGTTCTTTGAGTGTTCATGGTTCTATGTAGAATGCATGGTCTTTAGTAAAGAACCCTTAAAGAACCATCTTTTGTAAGTGTGTATTTAATAACATTTGCTATTTTTGTTCACGTCGTAACTTCACGTTATTCCCAAAGTAGCTTATTCACAATTTAGAATATTTTGGGAAAAACGAGAAGTTATGACATGATTAAAAATAAATAGCAAAAATACACACTTAAAGGTGGTTCTTCACTGGTTCTTTAGTAAAGCCAGTGGTTCTATTTAGAACCTTTTTGAAAAGGGGCCTATATAGAGGCTTTTTTAAAAGGGCTCTATGTAGCACTAAAAAAGGGTTCATCTTTTGTTACAGGCTTGACATCGTAACAGTAACAGAACCCTTTTTGGCGCTACATAGAACCCTTTTCAAAAAGTTTTATATAGAACCTGCTACAGCACATTCTCCATCAATTTGAAGAACAATTTCATGATTCAAAGAACCCTTAAATCATGCAAAAGGTTCTTTGAGTGTTCATGGTTCTATATAGAACCCTTTTCTTTACTAAAGAACCCTTGAAGAACCATCTTTTTTTAAGAGTGTACATCACTAATTCACAACACTCCTCATGATGGAACTGGACAGACAGGAAGTGACCAGAATTAGACCTTATTGATCCCCAAACACATCCAACTTTGCTATTGAGCCCCCAGCATTGGGCTGTGGAGCAGTGGAACTGGGTTCTCTGGAGTGATGGAGCTCCATCCAGTACCTTTGGGATGAGTTAGTGATCCAGAACTGACCATCCAACATCAGTACCTGACCTCACTAATGCTCAATCAAATCCTCACAGCAATGTTCAACATCTAGTGTAAAGCCTTCCCAGAAGAGTCGAGGCTGTTACTGCAGCACAGACTCACTATTAACACCTTCATTTCAGAGGAAACTCTGGAGTTTACGGAGTTCTGGACATGCAGCGTAGTAGGAGTGTGTTCAGCGTAGTAGGAGTGTGTTCAGCGTAGTAGGAGTGTGTTCAGCGTAATAGGAGTGTGTTCAGCGTAGTAGGAGTGTGTTGAGCGCAGTAGGAGTGTAGTAGGAGTGTGTTGAGCGCAGTAGGAGTGTAGTAGGAGTGTGTTGAGCGCAGTAGGAGTGTAGTAGGAGTGAGTTCAGCGCAGTAGGAGTGTAGTAGGAGTGTGTTGAGCGCAGTAGGAGTGTAGTAGGAGTGTGTTGAGCGCAGTAGGAGTGTAGTAGGAGTGTGTTGAGCGCAGTAGGAGTGTGTTGAGCGCAGTAGGAGTGTGTTCAGTGCAGTAGGAGTGTAGTAGGAGTGTGTTGAGTGTAGTAGGAGTGTGTTGAGTGCAGTAGGAGTGTGTTGAGTGCAGTAGGAGTGTGTGGAGTGTAGTAGGAGTGTGTTCAGTGCAGTAGGAGTGTGTTCAGTGCAGTAGGAGTGTGTTCAGTGCAGTAGGAGTGTAGTAGGAGTGTGTTCAGTGCAGTAGGAGTGTGTTGAGCGCAGTAGGAGTGCAGTAGGAGTGTGTTAAGTGCAGTAGGAGTGTGTTAAGTGCAGTAGGAGTGTGTTCAGCGCAGTAGGAGTGTGTTCAGTGCAGTAGGAGTGTAGTAGGAGTGTGTTGAGCGCAGTAGGAGTGTAGTAGGAGTGTGTTCAGTGCAGTAGGAGTGTGTTGAGCGCAGTAGGAGTGTGTTCAGCGCGGTAGGAGTGTAGTAGGAGTGTGTTCAGTGCAGTAGGAGTGTAGTAGGAGTGTGTTCAGTGCAGTAGGAGTGTAGTAGGAGTGTGTTCAGTGCAGTAGGAGTGTGTTGAGCGTAGTAGGAGTGTGTTCAGCGTAGTAGGAGTGTAGTAGGAGTGTGTTGAGTGCAGTAGGAGTGTGTTGAGTGCAGTAGGAGTGTGTTGAGTCCAGTAGGAGTGTGTTCAGCGCAGTAGGAGTGTGTTGAGTGCAGTAGGAGTGTGTTGAGTGCAGTAGGAGTGTGTTCAGTGTAGTAAAGTAAGGAAGGCTCCTCTGTAAACCTCGTGTTTTGAGCCGCACTGTGTATTTAAACCCTTTTCTCGCCTCTTGAGCCGTGGTGTTGCTGAGGCTCTCTCCCGCTGTAGTGGATTGCTCAACAGCTCTCGTGCAGACCTGAAATCAGCTTTACTCGCTCTCGCGCCGTTCGGCCGGCTCATGTGTCGTTCCCGCGATTACTGCTGCCGTATCACATGAACTCACGGTAAACGTGCCTTGTACCACCTGGGACATGTTTCACAGGGTGGTTCTGCTCAGTTAGCTCAACAACTTGAGCAACAAGTCAAGCCGGAGATTTGAATTCCTGCTGGACAGTCTTCATTTTTTGGCTTTAAAAGACTGAAATTTACCCTCCTAAATGTTGTTGGTCAACCAAGATATTAGTGTCTTTTTAGTAGTTTTAGTGTTGGAGCTACAAGGCTAATTTGGCTGAGTCATAGAAGCATGGCTGCATGCAGTTCTCTAAAAAAAAAGATAAAAGTATGTACAATAATTCGGAGGCCTAATTTATAATCATTTTACCCACACAGATCTGATCTTTAAATAGTCTAAAAAAAGGTGGAAATTCAAGTTAAAGTATGTGAATTTGATGTAAAATTTAATGCAAGTTTCCAACCTGATGTACGAACCCCAGCACCAGTGTGCTGCAGGCATGAATGTGATTCATAAGCATTGTGTTCTTCTAAACATATGCAAATGCAGAGAACTTACCCTAAAAAAAATTGTGCCAGCTGTAAAGTTTGGTGGAGGAGGGATGATGATCTGGGGCTGTTTTTCAGGGGTTGGTCTAGAACCCTCAGTTCCAGTGAAGGGAAATCTTAATGCTTCAGCACCAAGACATTTTGGACAGGTGTAGCTTCCAACTTTGTGGGAACAGTTTGGGGAAGAACCTTTCCTGTTCCAGCATGACTGAGCCCCAGTGCACAAAGCAGCTCCATAAAGGCCTGACTGGGTGAGTTTGGTGTGGAAGAACTTGACTGGCCCTCACAGAGTCCTGACCTCAACCCCATCCAACGCCTTTGGGATGAACTAGAACAGAGATTGTGAGCCAGACCCTCTCGTCCAACATCAGTGTCTGACCTCACAAACGCTCTTCTGGATAAATGGACACAAATTCCCACAGACTCTCCAACATCTTGTAGAAAGATTCCCAGAAGAGTGGAAGCTGTTAGAGCTGCAAAGAGGGACCAACTCCATATTAATGCCTAAGGGTTTAGAATGGGAGTCATAAAAGCTCCTGTAGGTGTGATGAGATGGTGTCCCAATACTTTTGTCCATATAGTGTATATCAGTTGGCTAATAAAATATTATGTAATATTAAGGTTTAGATTTATTTTATATTATAATGAACGTCTAATGTGAGGACTGGCTGATTTTTGAGGATAGTAACGGTTCCATGCATTAACGCTGGCCAGGGAATGCAAAGCTAACAGTCTTCAGTTGCCGACCTTTATTACAGCAAAACAGGCCAAACTGGTAAATGAATAAAAAAAAATGATTTAAAATAACGTGATATGCATCCAAACCTGATGAAAAATAAGAGCTAATTAACAGAAATTGGTGGTAGATTTGCCAAAAAATGACACTTTTGTGGTACACGATGTGTCACGATATTTAGTTTTTATTTAAATTTGTGAACAAGTTAATATACCCCGGCTGATGTTGTTTTCAGGGTGCCAGTACGTCAGTGGGGAACCCTCAGAATGTCTTATTTTATTCTAGAATGACCAAAGCTTAGCGCTAACATACTATTAGTAGTCCCATAGGTGCGCTAGACAACAGCATTTCTGTTCTAGTTGTCTCACCACTGATATTAGTTTAAATCTGTCATTTTATCACAATAGTGATAACATATCGTCATATTGCCCACCTGTAGGTATCGGGTTAGAGTTTTCATATAGTTTGGGCTGCAGTTTCTGCCTCTCGCTCTCAGTAACTGCATTTCTCAGCCAGCTGAAACAGCAACGCAGCTCTTTGTTTTGGGAGAGCTGCATTATCCCCTGCCTTTCATACAGCCGTGAATAACAAGGACGTCTTGATTTTTGCCACTTAAAATGTATTGTCTGCGGAATGCCTTTGATGATGGGACACAGATGGAGGAGAGTAGAGCTTCTCCAGTTTTTCCTCGAACCAGAGAGCATTTCTTCGGGTTTTTTTGCTCTCCCGTCTCAGTAGATTTATAATTTCATTCCAGATTGATGGAGTTGCCTGGGGCGAGGCTTGTTACCTGTCTAGCAGCGTGTGGGTCTCGCATCGTCTTTTTTTTTTTATGTCCAGAACTGCGGCTAAAAGGAAACCCAATAAACAAGCAGGCCCCTGCGAAGGTCTGGATCAGAGCGTTCCTCTCCCAATTCCCATCTGCCTCCAATTATCTCGACGTCCCCTCCATCCTGCACACCTGGGAAATATTACTAGCCATGTGTTTGAAGAAATACCTCCCTGCGGTTAGCGAGGCAGACGGAGCGAACGGCTTTGATACGCGGCGGCCGAAGCAGGAGGGTTGAATAGTTCAGGTTTGGGAGCGGTAAACTGAAGATGATTCTCCAAATAACAGAAATGTTTGGCCTGTAAGGTTGTTCAAGTCGCCTTAACGCTGTCTGCTGTCATTTTGGGCAAATTGATGTCAATTTCATGCAGTTTTCTTGCTTACATGAATTTACAGTAAACCCAGAAACGGCTGCCAGACTGTTTATTGTAGTTAATGTAATGTCATGTTAACTACAGCAGCAGTATAAAGGGCTGTAATTCACTACAAGACGTGTAGGGGGCGATATGGCTTCTACTGTTTCATTTAAAAAGGCTCTATAATGTTCATATGATCCACACAGTCACTCTGACAGACTGTAATACACTACAGGAAGTGTAGGGGGCGATATGGCTTCTACTGTTTCATTTAAAAAGCTCTATAATGTTCATATGATCCACACAGTCATTCTGACAGACTGTAATACACTACAGGAAGTGTAGGGGGCGATATGGCTTCTACTGTTTCATTTGAAAAGCCTCTATAATGTTCATATGATCCACACAGTCACTCTGACAGACTGCAATACACTACAGGAAGTGTAGGGGGCGATATAAAATGGTCAGGTCATACTGATATGACAATATATGCAATGTATTTCATTTGCAAAAAAAAAAAAAACGCCATCCTTAGAAAAGCGGAGCTGAGCTGTGGTGAGTTATTCCAACACACAGCTCTTTCTGAACCCTAAACACGTTTAGTGACGAGCCGTTACTGTCCAGCTTGAGTTGTAGATCTACATTGTTCATTTACACATGCAGTATTTAAAAACTGGAGGCCTCATTTTTACTGTAAAACGAGTTCTTAGTGTTTGGATCAGTTTATCTTTTGAAATGTGAAGTTATTTGAGTAGTGAATCACGTTTACAGTCTGCATTTTGTTTTTCAGAGTCTAACGCACAACAATACCTTTTCATCAAATTCAAACAATCTGTGCTTTTCACACAATTTCTCCATTAATATAAAACAAAGGATGCGTCGAAATTTCAGCCACTGAAGATTTTCGTCAGAGAATTTTTAACACAAAACGATTACATAGAAGTACAGCGAAGTGTACTTACACTCTTAAAATGATGGTTCTTCACAGGTTCTTTAGTAAAGAAAATGGTTCTGTTCATAACCATGAATACTCAAAGAACCCTTTGCATGATTAAATGGTCCTTCAGATTGATGGAGAATGTGTTGTATATGGTTCTATAGAGAATTGTTTTGAAAATGGTTCTGTATAGCACCAAAAGTGTTCTTAGGTTTGTTTTTTAATACTATTAAAAAACATGGATCTTTTCCCGGTTCTGTCGTTATCACTTTTAGGAATGTTGTAGAGTTAAATAGAATGATAGAAACCATTTCTGCTGTCACACATTTTATATCATGAAATATAACTGTGATTGATTCACAGCCTCACTGTTGCTGGCTTTGTCATCAATTGGTGTAACCTGTCAAGGAGTTTAAAGTGGATCTGTTGTTGTTTATTAGTCTAGATTGTATATTATAGCATAGACGTTGCATTTCTTTACTGTTTCTGTATAGAACCTGCTGGCTAAACCACAGCACGCATCAGAAATAGACCCAAAGCTGACTCACATTACCGCCGCTGTGACGTGAGCGGCTGATGTGGAAGGCTACACTGATTAATATAGGCGTGGCACTGCGTGGCACATCACGTGGCGTGGTTACCATGTCTGGTGTGAAATGGGCTTGAGACTTCTGAGGGCTGACCACAACCTTATTCTTTTGTGTTTTCATTTTTTAGGTGTACTTTGAATGTGGAGCCAAGGTGGACGTTGTGGATGTCCAGGGCCTCGTTCTGTCTCCTGGTTTTCCCTACAATTATTCCTCCGGCACCCACTGCGTCTGGCAGTTCTTTGTGCCTGTCGGCCACCAGCTCACCATGGAGATGTTCGATTTTGATGTTTTCGAGAATAACGGCAGTCCAGCAAGAAGTCCAACCACGTCTGCGTCAACTCTGGAGGAGGAAGAGGAAAGTCTCAGCTCTTCTGTCGGCGTATTGCTTTCCAAAACTAACCTAGCCAATAATCAGAACGTGGCGAAGGAAAATCAGCGGTCCATGCAGAACGAGGAGGTCAAGCAGGTAGTCGTCCAAGTGGAGTCCAATAAAATGGAGATGGCGAAAGTCTCCAACTCAGCCAAGCGTTCTAATGAGTCCCCTTCTGCCGCACCTCCGGATCCTCCACCTTCTCAGCTGCTCTCTGGCCCTCAACCACCTGGAAATAAAGCCCAGAACTCGGTATCCCCTCAATCGTCAAGATCCGCCAGTGAACCCAAAGATAAAATGGCCGGTTTGCTTCTTACGACTCCCACAGCCATCGGCACTGACGAAGCCACGAGTCCAGAGACCCAGCAGCCGATAATGGATGCTTGCCCCCATGATGTCCTCTATATTTCAGACCTGATCTCCTTCTCCTCACGCTTCTGCGGCTCCAACCGTCCGTCCAGCAATCAGCTCGTTTTCGGGTCAGATGTAGAGATGGTGGAAGTGATCATGGAGCTAATCACCACCACCCATTGGGGCCGGGGGTTCGCCCTGCTCTTCCGCTACCACAACCACACCCAGGTGGCCACAACTGGAGGACAAAGGTCGTTAGCACCCTCTAGTGGCACGGTGGATGTGCTGCTAGCTGTCATTAGCGGAGCTGCTTTCTTCGTCATGGCCCTTGCCAGCGTTCTCTGCATGATATTGAGGTAGGAGTGAACGTTGGAAATGTTGTCACCAAGCACAGATAAAAGGTCAAAGTATTACCATCATTTATTTAGCATCTGATATTGATATGTTTATATACATATCACTGCTGTCAGAACAAAAACTTATCTCAATTTTTTGACATTATTACATGTAAATTATGTTTTTAACATAATTTGAAAATGCCAGTCGCCCTTTATGTTGTGTGTACATTTCACAATGAATGGAAAAGAAGAAATGGCCCAAAATTACTTGCAAAAACGTCTGATTCCATTGACTTACATTAAAAGCTGCTGTAAAGTTATCATTTTGGAGAAACAAGGTTTTGTTCCGACAGCAGCGATACAACTGTTCACTCCAATGGCACAGTCGTATTGGTTGAGAAGCGTTATTTACAGTAATTGTATCCGCTGAGCTCCGTTCGATAAGTAATAGATTGCTTTAGGCTGCAGTTGAGCATCACTAATTTTCTACTTTAAAGCAAAAAATTAATGTACATCTATAAGATAATTTTTCAGCCGCCTACCAATTTGGTCAGCTTCTGAAGAGTGGGACAGCAGGGCAGCATCGAATTCAGAACCTCTTCTTGTTCCTTAGCAAGCTTTTTGGTTGGTAGCTGCGATAGAGCAACCAAACAAACTTGAATCAGCCAGAAACCAACAGAATACAACACAGCAAACAAGATGAGTTGTGTAACGTTTTACAGACTGTGTGAATTAAACCGTGGTCAGCGTCAGAAAACATTTGAAAAAGCTGAGCTCAACCTGATATTCACATAGATTTTTGCACTGTGTGAAATACAGGGAGGTCCTGAGGGCTCTGGGACACCCTAATTAACCTCTTGGAGCGCCCTGAATGTCTCGATAAAAATTGGAGGGGAAGGGTCACTGAAAATAAATTTATTATGCGGTTATGCTAAGAACGCTCATATCCAGATTCAGTGAAGCTCACTGTTTATCTGCTTCACTCACAGTCAGCTTCTGTCTCTGGTGTTCTTAGCTAACTAGAGCTGCAGCACTGCTCTGCCTCAGGGTGGCGCTGTAGCAGACTGGTTCACCCAGTTGGTCCTTCATAGCCTAGAAACTGTAACTCTGCCCGGATTCAAGCCAATATTCAAGCACTTTCAATACTGTGTTCAGGGCTACTTCGCTTTCTTTCTTTTCTTTCTTTCTTTTTTTGCAGAACTATTGTATAAAAGCATTCGGACACTTAAGGTTGTGTCTTTTCCTGATTTACATCGCGACTGTGATGATCCTCTGTACTCAACCAAATCACAGCCATGATGTTACCCATGATAATACACTCTCTTTCGAGTTCTGTCGTTTAAATATTAGAATGTAATGTAGTCTTGTGTGTAATAGAATATATATGACAATACCTAATTTGTGCTGTTGTGAGTAAACGGCTAGACTTCTCCCTTCCCATCTAGAGAGTAAAAGGTACACAGTGCCATCTAGTGAACTGAAGTGGCAGCTGTTCAAAGTTCAAGCCTGTATTGCTAAAATGGGCTTGAAGAACAGAACGGCAAAATTATTTTATTGAAAATATCAGATTTTTGATTTCGCTGATTGTGGTAATTGTGTCGTCACCCGGACCTTTTAAAAAGATCATTTTCAGGGACAAACCATCACTATTGGTGCACACTTAAAAAAGATGGTTCTTCAAGGGTTCTTTAGTAATGAAAATGGTTCTACAGAGAACCATGTACACTAAAAGAGCCCTTTGCATGATTGAAGGGTTCTTTGCATCATGAAATGGTTCTATAGATTGATGAAGGGTTCTCTTTAGCACCAAAAGGGTTCTAAAGCTAGACATTGTGACAATACAAGAACCCTTTTTAGTGCTATATAGAACCTTTTTCAAGAATGCTCTATTTCGAAACGTACAACAGATTCTTCATCAATCTGAAAAATGTTGTCATAATGCAAAGAACCCTTTAATCATGCAAAGTGCTCCCTTTAGTGTTCATGGATCTCTATAGAACCATTTTCTTTACTAAAGAACCCTTGAAGAACCATCTTTTTTTTTAAGAGTATAGGCCTTCAATTCAGGCCATAAATATCAAAACGTGTTTAAAAAAAAAAAGAAAAAACTGCTTCTTTGATGATGCTGATTTATTAAAGTGTGTTAGCACTAAGGTAACAGACACTTGAACCTTTTTGGGCCTTCTAGATTAAATACGTTATGTTTTTTCTGAAACTTGTAACGTGTGTTTTTACAGTTTTACAGTGACTCAGTAAAGAGTTCTGGCAAAGAGCTGCCACCTCTGTTTTCCATTCCTAACAACTAACCGGAGCACTGCTTAGACTACGGCTCATATTTACAGTCAGTGATGTATCTAGAACTTCCAGAAGGCCTTGAGTGATATTTTCTCTCTCTAAGTTGGTTCCATTGTAAATCAAATCATGATTGGTTGGTTCCTCTGTCACTTCCTAATTGTGTTGGTAGTTAATCTAACATGTAAGGCCTTCAGTCCAGCTCCTGAAGTCCGACCCAATGGGAGAACTCACTTAGCCGAATCTGCCTAGATGCCACAGAGAAAACAATCCTGATTGGCTAGTTGGGAGTTTCAAGCATATTATTACAGCACTTGCAGAGTCATTCTATTGAATAAAAATGCTTAAAGTTATAGACATGTATGTTTAATTCCCAGGAAATCATTAGGCCTTCCCTGAAGACCTAGAGCAGGGGTCGGCAACATGCGGCTCTTTTACTGCCCTGTTGTGGCTCCACAGCTGAATTAGATTAGTAGGTAAAAATAAAATAATCCTCCTTTACAGTAAAATAAAGCTCTGCTGATCGTTCAACACAGTTTAACAATAAATGGTCTTAAACTCTGGAGTTTATGTAGAACTGCTGATTCACCCTTTAACCCTGAAGATCAGCACAGACTGCTGGTCACCATAGCAACACAGACGACAATCTCGCCTAGCTAGTACCTAACGAAACGGCAAAGAGAGAGATTTAAGATGATCAACGATAATTTGGAGACGAATGGACTTATTTGTGTTTATAATCACTCCAGCTGGTTTCCTGATACGTTTAATCTGCAGTGAGGAACTGACAAACACTGAAAAAGTCGCAAAGCTGTAGTCAGTTTCTCATTCGCCGGCTTCTTGTTCGAATTATCCCGTTCCACCTTAAATGGTGCAGCAGTTGCATTTCTGGCACCTCAGGCAGCATTTAAGTCGGAACAGGAAAATCTGAACAAGAAGCCGGCGAATGAGAAGCGACTTCAGCCTCGCAAAAAATTAAACGTTGAGAGACATTTTACAAGAAGCTGTTCTACTTTTGAGGAAAAGTTTCCTGCCGGAGATGTGAGAAAAGCAGCTGTAGCTGAGCTAAAGATTAAAGCTGTCTGTGTTTTCATTTATATTACATTTTTTAGCCTGTATTAGTACATCAGCACATACTGAGACATACAGCCAAGACGATAAAACAGTACTTGAATAAATTGACATTAAATGTTGTGGCTCCCAAGGCGGTTTGCCTTTTGTTGAAATGAAACAATGGCTCTTCTTAATATTTGGGTTGCGACCCCTGACCTAGAGGGACATCAGGTGACATCACCACCTCATTGCAACCCAACATTATAACCAAAACTCCGTTTGTCTCTTCAGTTCGTGTTTGTTCAGCTGGACTCTTTGTCTTGTGTTGTAGGCAAATTAGATCATCTTTCTTCTCCCTTGGCGGCGCTGCTTTGATGTCAGAACCCGCTATTCATACCTGGACTTGTTCATGACGCCGCCTGTGGCAGTAACTGTAGGCCACAAAAGAGGAAAAGCAGGTACATAATAGAGAGACGCAAAGCGAGAGGACTGGTAGGAGGAAAAGAGGGGGTCTGTGGATGGACCTGTTTAAATGGATCAAACACAGCAATTCAAAGAGCCGGATTCACAAGATTTTTCTTTGTCAGGCTTGTAGGAGCTGTAATCGGATTGTAATCGAATCTTTCGCTGCTGTTAAGCCCCAGATAAGAGATATCCGTTACATTTCCTTTGTTGAGGTTCAGTGTTGCGTTCATTTCCCAATCAGTTTCACACTCACTTTGAATTTTACCTCTGTGTCGTCACTTTCATGCCAAAATCTTGTGAATTCACTTTTTTACAGGTGTTATTATTTTTATTTTTTACACATTTGAATGTGGCTGTTTTTTTTTCAAATGATGTAAAAAATGAATGGTGAAAAGTTGCGTTGCGTGAGCAGCTGTGATGACTGGACCAATAGAAACGGTCCAAAATTACCCTGAATTAAATTACAGTAATTTACATCCTCCTAAAACCTATAATCCTCAAATATTTCAGAAGCATGAACTTTTGTTACTGACCATATAATTTCACTCTGTAGTTCTACAGTTACAGACTGTAGTCCATCTGTTTCTCTGCATTCTTTGTTACCCTGTTCTTCAGTGGTCAGGACCCCCATGGACCCTCACAGAGCAGGTATTATTTGGGTGGTGGGTCATTCTCAGCAGTAACACTGACGTGGTGGTGGTGGTGTGTTAGTGTGTGTTGCGCTGGTGCGAGTGGATCAGACACAGCAGTGCTGCTGGAGTTTTAAACACTGTGTCCACTCACTGTCCACTCTATTAGACACTCCTACCTTGTCAGTCCACCTTGTAGATGTAAAGTCAGAGACGATAGCTCATCTGCTGCTGCACAGTTTGTGTTGGTCATCCTCTAGTCCTTCATCAGTGGTCACAGGACGCTGCCCACAAGGACGCTGCGGTGTTTAAAAACTCCAGCAGCACTGCTGTGTCTGATCCACTCGCACCAGCACAACACACACTAACACACCACCACCACGTCAGTGTTACTGCAGTGCTGAGAATGATCCACCACCCAAATAGTACCTGCTCTGTGAGGGTCCATGGGGGTCCTGACCACTGAAGAACGGGGCAACAAATTATGCAGTGAAACTATATGGTCAGTGGAGCTAATAAAATGGACAGCGAGTGTAGATGCAAAATATGTATAACTTTGTATTTACTGTCTCTCTTTGTAATTTCGGGTCAGTTTTAGGGGTTAAAATGTAAGAGTCACATTCAAGCTTGAACCACAACAGAATTTATTTCTCTGATTTACTTGTTGTTTTTATAAGGAACATTTTGGTCTTATTTCATGGCCGTTGCCAAAGAGACTTTCTGTGCTGTTTACTTTTTCACTGGAGTACAATCTGAAACAGACCTTTTCCCTAAAACTGAGGCCCAATTACTGGGAACAGCGCGGACGTTAAGCTCCGCAGGGAGCCGGCATGTTGCTGCGAGTCAGACCCAGTTTGCGGGGTTTAACTGTACCTCCGAGACGCTGACTTCTCCATCACCGAGTCAGAACTGCAGAGACAAAAACCCAATCATTACCTTTTAAAATGAGATGTTTATGAGGGCTGTGTGCCTTTTGACGTCATTGGATGTTCTGAGCAGAGTGCCAGTGTCAATAAAGGCTCGTTCAGGGTCGAGTTTGAAAATGAAATAATGCTCCTTTGCAGGCAGAGACCCACAGGCACGAGGTCATGCAGTTATGTCTGATTTTCACCGGGGTGTTCTGTGAAATATCCGCTCCGTCCTGCAGTCGTCCTGCCCGCTTTACTGTGCCCCTAGTAAAAACCCACTCCTAATGAGGCTGGTCTGGTTCTGTGTGCCCACCTGACTTGGGGAAGTGATTTGGCTGGAAGTAATGCAGCGTTTAAAGGAGCGCCGGAGTCCTAGCAACCGCGGTCGACATGGCAATAAGGGACATGAACTCGGTGAACTAATGAAAATGAGCAAAACCGAGCGCTGTTCTTATTTCTCTCCACAGACCGAAACTATGTGCTAAAGGATCCAACAGCACGTCGTCCATCAACTCTGAGGTAAATTATCATCTAGATTAGAGACAGACGCTACTGAGCTTTACAGAGCAGACAACACAAGACAGGCCTACTTTACTCGTCTGTCTGACTGACTGTCTGTGTGTCTCTGTCTCTCTGTGTTTCTTTCCCTGTGTGTCTCTGTCTCTCTGTGTTTCTGTCTGTCTCTCTATCTGTCTGCTTGTCTTTGTCTGTCTTTCTGTGTGCCTTTCTGTCTCTGTATGTGTCTTTCTGTCTCTCTCTCTCTCTGTATGTGTCTTTCTGTCTCTCTCTCTCTGTGTGTCTTTCTGTCTCTTTCTGTCTCTGTCTCTCTGCCGGTGTATGTGGTTTTTCCTGTCTCTCTGTCTGTGTCTTTCTGTCTCTCTATCTGTCTGCTTGTCTTTATGTCTGTCTGTCTCTGTGTCTGTCTGTCTGTCTGTGTGCCTTTCTCTCTCTGTGTGTCTGTGTATGTTTTTTTCTGTCTCTCTCTCTCTCTCTGTATGTGTCTTTCTGTCTCTTTCTGTCTGTCTCTCTGCCGGTGTATGTGTTTTTTCCTGTCTCTCTGCCGGTGTATGTGTCTTTCTGTCTCTCTCTCTCTCTCTGTATGTGTCTCTCTGCCGGTGTATGTGTTTTTTCCTGTCTCTCTGTCTGTGTATGTGTCTTTCTGTCTCTCTCTCTGTGTATGTGTCTCTCTGTCTCTCTGCCGGTGTATGTGTTTTTCTGTCTCTCTGTCTGTCTTCATCTATCTGCATGTCTCTCTGTCTGAATGTGTGTCTTTCTGCCTATTTCTGTCTCTCTCTATCTGTGTCTATCTCTCTTTCTTACTCTGTCTGTATATCTATCTGTCTGTCGATATGTCTGTCTGTCTAGGTATCTATCTGTCTGTCTTTCTGGGTATCTAGATATCTGTCTCTCTTTGTATCTGTCTGCCTGTCCAGGTGTCTTTCTGCCTGTCACTCACTCACTCACTACTCACGCAGCGCAGTAGTTCCCAAAGTTAATGTATGCTGTGCTCTGACTGAGTGCGTCCTTTCACAGAAATTCTCTGCTTCCTGTCCAGTGCATTTCCTTTGTTGACCTATGATCCTAACCATAACTGTAGGAGTCCTTTTATAGGTTTATATATATATATATATAAAATATCATAAAGAGTGGAGGGAATATAAATATGCTTAGAGATGGACTAAAGCATGTCAGCATAGCTAAAACAGTAGCAGCAGCCGTATAGAAGCTTCATCCGCATGTTAGTCTGTGTGGATATCAGTGAGTCGGAACAGCGTAACCACATAATCAAGTCTATCAGAGATGCTGAACAAGCATGATGATTTCTGCATGCTGTTAGCGCCATGCTAATTAGTGTGCTTAAGCTTCCATTAGCTACATTAGCCTTTTAGCTCCAGTGCTGCAACTAAAGAAGCAAACATCAGACACCGGGACGTCTATGTAAATCTGACTGTGTTTTTTTTTGATGTTGTAATGTGTTCCAGGTTCCAGAGGGGGCGCCAAACTCAGGCGCTGATGGCAGTGAACTGCAGCTAGTGGCTGCAAATCACGCTGAGCCACAACTTGTTCCTGAAAAAGACAACAGCGTCAGTCTGCCTCACACAGGTACTGATATAACTGCATCTAATATTTTTATAAGTTTAAAGCTGCACTATGTAAGATGTTTGTTTTAGTATTATAGAGTTATAAAAACAGGCTAAAATATGGTCTTAGAGTCTTAAATTAGATTTTCAGCCTCAGATCATCTCAGAATCAACGTTATACTGAGCTCAACCCACGTTACTAAAGCTGTGTCCCAATTCAGGCGCTGCATCCTTCGAAGGACGTGGTCTATGAAGGCGTGTCCTTCGAAGGCTGTGTAGACCCGTGAAGGCTGAACCGAAATGAGACGGTCTGCTCTACGGCGGATTTCCTTGCTTATCGGTGCATCACGAAACGCCACTCCTGTCACGTTATTATTATTTATTAGAGCTGGAGACGTTTCACCGCCAACGCCTGCACGTGAGCATAAGTTGTGCTTCAGACCATATTTGGCTTTTTAAACATCTGTATCTTCAGCCAATCGACCCAATACTCACATTTAAAGTGTCTCCTCAGCCGCCGTTCGCTCCTCTGCTAATGCCGTCATGTTCTCGAATCCTCGCCGACACACAGTGAACCTCGGGATATGTTGGCTGGAGAAGGATCCACCCGTCGGATCCTTCGTTGCCATGGAAAAGAAGGACTCATTTCTCGGCCGCATATGAAGGAACCGTTGAAATGGGACAGCCTAGTCACACCACGGTGACATAGTCGGCCTTCAGATGCAGCCCCTGAATTGGGACACAGCTATAGTGTTCTTCTGCACGCTGCATGCAGTTACATGTTTCCACCAGAGAGGTCTCCAAATCCCCAAATCTTAGTGTACACTCTTAAAGTGCTGCTTCAGGGGTTCTTTATTAAAGACAGTGGTTCTATATAGAACCATGAAGACTCAAAAACAGTTTGCACTGTTAAGTGGTTCTTTGTGTGATGTTGCATCTCATGCTAGGCCAAATGGTTGCGTCTAATCAGAGCTGAACATGTCAGCCTAGTAAATTTTACAGTGTACAGTTGTGTGAGTTGTCGTTCTGCAGGTCAGCTGATGAAGCATGTCGCTGTCTGAGCTTTCGTCCCGTCATCAGAAGATTAGACTGTGATTCTTGTCTGTGTTATGTAAACAGTCTCTGAATTGGGGTCAGATTTGAGATTCACCTGATGCCCTGAAACGTTTCCTAAACAGTCGGAATGAAATCAGATCAGATCAAAATCTCTCTCTTTCTCCCTCCCCCACCCCCACCCCCCTCTCTCTGTCTGTCTCTCTCTCTCTCTCTCTCTCTCTCTCCTCTCTCTCTCTCTCTCTCTATCTATCTATCTCTCCTTTTTCTTTTTCCGACATCTCATTTTTCTTTTTTGTCTTTCCTTCCCTCGCTTTTTTCTTTTTTTCTCTTTCTCTTTGTTCCTTTCCCTTCTCTCATCCTCATTTTCCTCTATTACTTTTCCCTTGTTCTCTCCTTCTTCCTTGCCCCCTTTTTCTTGCTCTCTCTCTCTCTTCTATTTCTCTGCCGCTGACTTTATTTCTTTTTTCTGTCCCCCTTTCTTTCGCTTGTTCTCTCTTGCTTGCTCCCTTTCTCTCCTCCTCTTCTTCCTCTCCCTCTCTTTCTCTCCTTTTCTTATTCTCTCTCTCTCTCTCTCTCTCTCTCTCTCTCTCTCTCTCTCTCTCTCTCTCTCTCCCTCCCTTTCCCCCTTTTTCTTGTTCTTTTTTCTCTCTCTCTGCCACTGACTTTATTTCTTTTTTCTGTTCCCCTTTCTTTCTCTTGCTCTCTCTGTCTTGGTCCTTCTCTCTCTCTCTCTCTCTCTCTCTCTCTCTCTCTCTCTCTCTCTCTCTCTCTCTCTCTCTCTCTCTCTTCTCTCTCTCTTTCTCTCTCCCTCCACCCCACCTCTCTCTCCCTCTCTCTCTCTCCCTCTTTTTCTGTCTTTCTCCCTCCCCCACCCCTCCCTCTCTCTCTCTCCCCCCTCTCTCTCTCTCACCCACCCCCTCTCTCTCTCTATCTTCCCCTCTCCCCCTCTCTCTCTCTCTCTTCCCCTCTCCCCCTCTCTCTCTCTTCTCTCTCCCTCCTCTCTCTCTCTCTCTCTCTCTCTCTCCCCTCTCTCTCTCTCTCTCTCTCTACTCTCTCTCTTCACACCCTCTCTCTCTCTCTCTCTCTCTCTCTCTCTCTCTCTCTCTCTCTCTCTCTCTCTTCCCCTCTCCCCCTCTCTCTCTCTCTCTCTCCCCCTCTCTCTCTCTCTCTCTTTCTCTCTCTCTCTCTCCCTCTCTCTCCCTCTCTCTCCCTCTCTGTAATTGAAGGGTCTCTGCTTCGTTTCCAGTTGAGTTGTTAATGACTTTGTTTGTCCCTAAACTGAACCTATACGTTCGTGTTAATGAGTCTGTACTGATCGGGAACAGAAAACAACAAAGAACTACAGAAAATCTCCTTTTAAGGCTCTTATTAAAACCTCTATGGTTAAAATGAACAGCAGGTTTTGTCCCACGCTGGGAGCGGGCAGCAGTCGGCTCTGCTCCGCTGTGCAGACCACAGCAGGATGTGTGATTTCTTGATTATTGATAAACTGCTTGGAATAGTTGGACTGGCTCTTATGTAATCTATTATGAATAGAAACATTATGTTCTGTCCTCAACAATCCACTTTCTGTCATTCCAGCGTTTAGTGCTGGCGTTGTCGCAGCTATTTACGCAGAAACGGCTGTGTTGTCCTGGTTTTGGACCAAATTATGGAGAGCAGGACAAATTCACTTCTGCAGCGAGGCCGAGTCACACTTAACCCATAAACCCTCTACAGTTATTAGCGCTTTGCTGCACTGTTTAAATGTGATTGTGTAATAATGACTCGGTCCTGTAAATGTTTATATTCTGTGTGGACGGGTTTGAGTCTGCACTTCTGACTTTGTCACAGTTGAAGCTCTCGATGAGCTCTGTCAGATAATTTCAAATAAAATCAAATTTGTCAGATCTCACTCTGTAATTTCACTGACCGGAGGTTGTAGTAGCCAGGCTGTTTTTCTGAATGAGGGGGTGGTTGAGGCTTTGGAATTCATTTGTAAAGTCTAAAGTCCTCTAAACTTTCTCTGGCTGAGCACCAGCTTCACCTCACACTCACCCTGGACCGGCTGTTCAGCTGCTTAGGTTAAATGACGGCCAGAGTTGGGGTCAGCAAGGTTAGGTTGTGTGTTAGGTTATGTGTCATGGTCTGAGTCAGTGTTACTGTCAGCATAACAGTTAGCAGAGTCAGTGTTGCAGTCAGCAGAGTCAGAGTCAGTGTTGCAGTCAGCAGAGTCAGAGTCAGTGTTGCAGTCAGCAGAGTCAGAGTCAGTGTTGCAGTCAGCAGGGTTAGAGTCAGTGTTGCAGTCAGCAGGGTTAGAGTCAGTGTTGCAGTCAGCAGGGTTAGAGTCAGTGTTACAGTCAGCAGGGTCAGAGTCAGTGTTACAGTCAGCAGGGTCAGAGTCAGTGTTACAGTCAGCAGAGTCAGAGTCGGGGTTACACGGTCAGAGTATGGTCAGTTTTAGGGCCATAATCAGTGCTATGGTAAGTGTTATGGTCAGTGTTACCGTTGGTTAGAGTCGGTGTTATATGGTCAGAGTTTGGGAGCAGTTTTATGGTCGGTGTTGGGGCCAGAATCAGTGCTATGGTAAGTGTTACGGTCAGTGTTACAGTCAGCAGGGTCAGAGTGATATGGTCAGCAGAGTCAGAGTCAGTGTTACAGTCAGCAGAGTCAGAGTCGGTGTTATGGTCAGCTGATTCAGAGTCGGTGTTTGTCAGCAGGGTCAGAGTCTGTTATGAGGACAGAGTTTGGAAGCAGTGTTATGGTCAGTGTTAGGGCCAGAATCAGTGCTATGGTAAGTGTTACGGTCACTGTTACAGTCAGCAGGGTGAGAGTTGGTGTTACGGTCAGCAGGGTCAGAATTGGTGTTACGGTCAGCAGGGTCACAGTCGGTGTTACGGTCAGCAGGGTCAGAGTTGGTGTTACGGTCAGCAGGGTCACAGTCGGTGTTACAGTCAGCAGGGTCACAGTTGGTGTTACGGTCAGCAGGGTCACAGTCAGTGTTACAGTCAGTAGAGTCAGAGTCAGTGTTACGGTCAGTGTTACAGTCGGAAGGGTCAGAGTCTGTGTTACGGTCAGCTGGGTCACAGTCGGTGTTACAGTCAGCTGGGCCACAGTCGGTGTTACGGTCAGCAGAGTCAGAGTCTGTTACGGTCAGCTGGGTCACAGTCGGTGTTACGGTCAGCAGGGTCAGAGTCTGTGTTACGGTTAGCTGGGTCACAGTCGGTGTTACGGTCAGCAGGGTCAGAGTCTGTGTTACGGTCAGCTGGGTCACAGTCGGTGTTACAGTCAGCAGGGTCAGAGTCGGTGTTACGGTCAGCAGAGTCAGTGTTACGGTCAGCAGAGTCAGAGTCAGTGTTACGGTCAGTGTTACAGTCGGATGGGTCAGAGTCTGTGTTACGGTCAGCTGGGTCACAGTCGGTGTTACAGTCAGCAGGTTCAGAGTCGGTGTTGGGATCTATGCTAAGGTTAGGATTAGGGTGAGGGGGACCAGTATTGGGGTCAGTATTAAGGTCTATAACTACACCCAACTTACCACAATGGTCAGTACTTTTTATTATCAGTGTTATCAATTATTATTATTGTAATCATCATCAATAGTAGTTATTATAATGTGAACATATCGTGACAGTCTTTCTCTCTCTCTCTCTCTCTCTCTCTCTCTCTCTCTCTCTCTCTCTTGTGGGTCCAGGCTCAGTGAGCGGTGGGTGTGACATTTCCCAGAATGCCGAGCTGCAGTGTTCTGATGGACTGACCGAGTTGGAGTTGGGGACGGATGAGGTGTTTGTGATTTCCTCCGGGCCAAACGCAGCCGGACCGCCCTTCTCGCCTCACACAGTACGGCACACACGCCATCACGTTCAGTCAGAATCAGCAGATTTAATCAGTAATAAATTAATAAATAATTATTGTGTCTGATTTATTACGACTGTGTTTTCGAGCTCTCGCTCTGTGTTTGAGCGCTGCTGCTTCACCTGAACCACATCACAGCGTAGTTCATCGTACTCCTCTCACTGTGATCGCCGCTCGTCTCTTACGTTACATGGAGCACTTAATTAGATTCATGTTATTAAAATAGACGACTGATTTTTCGTTTAGGCATTTGACAGTTTGGCCCAGTGAGTAGTGAGTAGTGAAGGCTTGTTCCTGCAGCCGGTTCTCCTCTGGCTGTATGTTTGTGTCCGGCGCTCGAGTGTGGTATTAAAAACGTACCTAACTCTGTTTGTCCAGCTAAAGCTTTTGTAGAACAATCAGGAATCTGCATCTCATTCCTTATTTTATTGTTTTTTGGTTTGCGTATTTGAGTATTTCCTGTGCTTTCTGAGGATTTCACTCCTGTATTGTGTATTGAGTATTGTGTCTCCGGAGCTCTTTGGGCTTCGTTAAGCTTTTATCCTGGTTTAAAGCCTGATTAAGACGCGTCTAGACGAGGAGAACCGCTAAAGATCCTGAGTGGAGGATTATCAGACTCTTACTAAAGAGAAAACCCCTTCAACCCCTGTAAAGGGAGCATTTTAGGAATACTTGGTTTTTATAGACAACGATTACACACACACACACACACACACACACACAGACACACACACACACACACACACAGACACACACACACACACACACACACACACGCTTGCTTTCATACCTTATTAGGACATGGGATCATCTGTGTGTGTGTGTGTGTGTGTGTGTGTGTGTGTCTGTGTGTGTGTGTGTGTGTGTGTGTGTAATCACTGTCTATAAAAACCAAGTATTCCTAAAATGCTCCCTTTACAGGAGAAGCAAAAACAGTCTTAACTTTTTATTTAAGTTAATTTAAAGATGTTTTATTCCCACTGAGTGTGTTTACATGCACTCAATAATCCGATATTTGCAGAAAATCAGATTTTGTCCCGATCAACACATGCACTTTAGTAATCAGATAACGGGAAACTCCGGGTCTACATGAGTCAGACAGTAATCAGATTCAGACAGTAATCACCGCTCCAACAGGGTTTTGCTGCGTCTCGTGACATCCACCGTCTGATCTCGCGCATGCGCAGACTGAGAAATCCGAAAGAAATCAGAGTAAGAGTTTACATGCACTGAGAAATCTGATTACTGAGCTAAAATCCAGCCTCTTTATCAGATTTCTTAATCAGATTTCTAGATCGGAGTATGGTATTTACATGACCATTTGAATAATCGGATAAAAATAATAATAGACAAGTATTCCGCCAAGAAATGTAGTTCCTTTGTATGATGTGTGGTATCGTTGCCAAGCAACCACCCACTGAATGAAAATGTTCAGTTGCCCATCGCTGTTCACTACAGTCACTACAGTGTGTGAGTCTTATTTAGCACCAATCCAGCGGCGCCCTCTTCTCACGCTGGGGCTGAATCTCAAACGGCTCCCTGCTCCCTACATAGTGCACTAAATAGGAGTTTAAATACTGGATCCTGCAGCCCAACAGAGCAAAATACAGCTAAGAAACAGTCATTTGGGACTCAGACACATCCACACTCGATAAATGAGGCACTGTTTGACTGTAGAGGCTAGAATTTCTAAACCTTTATAGCTAGAACACTATTTAGGGAGTACAGAGCCGTTTGGGATTCAGTCTGGGTTTGACACGACTTCTGACTGAATCACGGACATTTGAAGTGTGTAAAACATTCAAGTGACATTTTTAGACTTTTATACTGCAGTTTTTCAGTTAATCAGACTGTAAGTACTGTGATTTTAATGATGGAGTTGTTTAGCATGTTTGCTATCTTTTAGCCTGTTAGCTAGCTGACCAGCCCAGTTCTAGTTAAGAACATAAGTTATCAGCCCCTCAGTTTAAACAAAAAATGGGTTCTTACTTCATCAGTACACTCGGTTCTCCATGTGAGCAGCATTAGAGTCAAAGATTATTCATTAACAGCAGAAGGGTTTTCCCTGACGTAGTGCAGTGATACAGAGTTCAGTTGCTGTGAGATGGTCAGAGGTGTGCGTATATCGTGGAACAGCTTCGAACGCGACTCAGCCAATCAGATTTTGGGACGGGAACTATCCATTTATATACATATATATATTGTATGTTGGTACATACAGATGCGTGTGTGTATATATATCTGGTATGTACCAACACAGTCTGGTATGTACAAACACAGTCGTGTGCAAAAGTTTGGGCACCCCTGGTCGAGTCCATTCCATGCTTTGGTTTTCTAAGTGAAAATAATTTAGCACGTCCTCTACAGAGAGCACACTTTTGATGCACAACTGTACTGTTTATTTGCTGAATATAGCATACTGGACAAATAAAACAAAAAAAACGTGGACTGTGCAAAAGTTATGGCACAGAAGTTATGCTAACATTTGTAAAATGCGTTCCCTCTGGAGGACGTGTTCACTCACTAACTCAAATCAACAAAACATGCCATCTGACTAGGGGCGTTAAAACTTTTGCACGACATCTCCTGCTTAACTGTGTAATTCAGCCCGTAATTAGTTGGAATGTTTGTCATCCTGCACTTATGCACCCCGTCACTGAACTGTACTATAAAAAGCCGTTAATAATGAATATGGATTTATTAGATTTGTACAGATATATTCATTTTAATCGTTATTTCTAGCCCCTGTACAAACTCTTCTGCAGCGTTATATAAAGCCGGCATGGCTGAGCGCGCTGGTGCCGACTGCGGCTGGGTTTCTGAATGAGTCCAGTGTGTCGTATTGACTGAGAACCTAATAAGCCACTTCATGGCGCAGATGTATTAGCGCGCTAGCTGGACGCCGTCCCGCTAATCCATTAAAATTGTACACGGTAATCTCTTTACTCACGTATCCCAGCACGTTCATGTTCTGGCTGCTGTGCCTCAGCCAAACACCCTTCCTTATTTATTTATTTATTTATTTATTTATTTCAGATATTCCTCCAATAATTTAGTTGAAAGCTTTTGAATCTGGGACTGTTTTTTTTTTACCCAATTTTCTCCCCAAATTCGTCTCCAGTTGGACTGTGTTTTTAATAATGATCTTCGCGTCACAGTTCATCACCTGATTTATGTAAAGAACAGAACTAATACATATGTTAACTTGCATGTTCACATAAACAAACAGCACGAAATGAAGAAGTTCTAATTAATGGTTTCTGCTGGGGTGACCAGCACATTGACCCCAGCGATCTAAAGGTCTAAACCACGAAGACATTAATAAAGAAGCTTAAAAAATCAGTTCTAGACTCTCTGCAAGTCGCTTTGTGCAAATCCAAGTCAAGTCTAGAGTCTCTGAGTCACGGAGGTGTGAGTCAGAGTTGAGCATCGAGTCTCTGAAGTGCGAGTCTGAGTCGAGTCTCTGAGGTGCGTGTCAGTCTCGAGTCTCTGATGTGCGGGTCTGAGTCCAGTCTTAAGTCTCTGAGGTGCGAGTCTGAGTCAAGTCTCTGAGGTGCGGGTCTGAGTCGAGTCTCGAGTCTCTGAGGTGCATGTCAGAGCCTTAAGTCTGAGGTGCATGTCAGAGTCTTGAGTCTCTGAGGTGCGTGTCAGAGTCTCTGAGGCGAGAGAGTCTCAAGTCTCTGAGGTGCGAGTCTGAGTCCAGTCTGGAGTCTCTGACGTGGAAGTCGAGTCCAGTCTCGAGTCTCTGAGGTGCGAGTCTGAGTCCAGTCTTGAGTCTCTGAGGTGCGAGTCTGAGTCCAGTCTTGAGTCTCTGAGGTGCGAGTCTGAGTCAAGTCTGAGGTGCGAGTCTGAGTCAAGTCTCTGAGGTGCGAGTCTGAGTCCAGTCTCGAGTCTCTGAGGTGCATGTCAGAGCCTCAAGTCTGAGGTGCATGTCAGAATCTCAAGTCTGAGGTGCGTGTCAGAGTCTCGAGTCTCTGAGGTGCGTGTCAGAGTCTCTGAGGTGAGAGAGTCTCAAGTCTCTGAGGTGCGAGTCAGAGTCGAGTGTCTGAGGTGAGAGAGTCTCAAGTCTCTGAGGTGCGAGTCTGAGTCGAGTCTCTGAGGTGAGAGAGTCTCAAGTCTCTGAGGTGCGAGTCTGAGTCTCAGTCTCTGAGGTGCGAGTCTGAGTCGAGTCTCTGAGGTGAGAGAGTCTCAAGTCTCTGAGGTGCGAGTCTGAGTCTCAGTCTCTGAGGTGCGAGTCTGAGTCTCAAGTCTCTGAGGTGCGAGTCTGAGTCTCAAGTCTCTGAGGTGCGAGTCTGAGTCTCAAGTCTCTGAGGTGAGAGTCTTAAGTCTCTGAGGTGGGAGAGTCTCAAGTCTCTGAGGTGCGAGTCTGAGTCGAGTCTCTGAGGTGAGGTCGAGTCTCTGAGGTGAGAGAGTCTCAGTCTCTGAGATGCGAGTCTGAGTCGAGTCTCTGAGGTGCGAGTCTGAGTCTCAAGTCTTTGAGGTGCGAGTCTGAGTCTCAAGTCTCTGAGGTGAGGGAGTCTCAGTCTCTGAGGTGCGAGTCTGAGTCTTAAGTCTCTGAGGTGAGAGTCTGAGTCGAGTCCCGAGTCTCTGACGTGCAAGTTGAGTCGAGTCTCGAGTCTTTGAGGTCTGAGTCAGAGTTGAGTCTTGATTCCCTGAGTTGAGTCTCTGAGGTGCGAGTCTGAGTCGAGTCTCTGAGGTGCGAGTCTGAGTCGAGTCTCTGAGGTGTGAGTCTCGAGTCCGTCGTGGATAATTTGTCTTCAGTCAGTCAAAAGAAAAAGAGGTCATTAAAGTTCTTATTGAGTGTGTAGATTTTCTCTGTGTACTTAAATATACTGGCTGTCTGTCTGAGTCGAATGATGATGCGGTGATTTTTGTTTGTTTGCACAGCAACGTGAAAGGTTTCTGCGACACAGTGACACGGGACCCGCCCAGCCCTCTGATTGGCCAACTCCGGACTCTTCAGCCCTGTCCACGTCCAGCAGAGGTGGGCATGTTGGATCGGTGGTCAGCGCGCGTCCTCGGGCCTGGAGCGTCCGAACCTTCCACGACTTCCTGCCGCCTCTCCCTCAACTGCACAAGAAATGGTGCAGCTGGAACTCAACCAGCCCCTTCACCAAACTGGTGGACAGTGTGAGTATAATATATCGCCCCCTACACTTCCTGTAGTGTATTACAGTCTGTCAGAATGACTGTGTGGATCATATGAACATTATAGAGGGTTTTTAAATGAAACAGTAGAAGCCATATCGCCCCCTACGCCTCCTATAGTGTATTACAGTCTGTCAGAATGACTGTGTGGATCATATGAACATTATAGAGCTTTTTAAATGAAACAGTAGAAGCCATATCGCCCCCTACACTTCCTGTAGTGTATTACAGTCTGTCAGAATGACTGTGTGGATCATATGAACATTATAGAGGCTTTTTAAATGAAACAGTAGAAGCCATATCGCCCCCTACACTTCCTGTAGTGTATTACAGTCTGTCAGAATGACTGTGTGGATCATATGAACATTATAGAGGCTTTTTAAATGAAACAGTAGAAGCCATATCGCCCCCTACGCCTCCTGTAGTGTATTACAGTCTGTCAGAATGACTGTGTGGATCATATGAACATTATAGAGGGTTTTTAAATGAAACAGTAGAAGCCATATCGCCCCCTACGCCTCCTATAGTGTATTACAGTCTGTCAGAATGACTGTGTGGATCATATGAATATTATAGAGCTTTTTAAATGAAACAGTAGAAGCCATATCGCCCCCTACACTTCCTGTAGTGTATTACAGTCTGTCAGAGTGACTCGTGTGTGAATCATATGAACATTATAGAGCTCTTTATGGCCTCTTGTACAAAAGAGGCCATATCGCCCTGTTTGCATTGAATATATATTCTGCATTCATTGTTCATATTCTGTATTAACTGATTAGAGTCTGCGCTTCTGACACTTTCCCATTTGTTTTGATATCAGGAATTAATATAAACATAACAAAAGTACAAAAGATGTTCAGTTCCTGCTGAGTGAAGCCCCCCAGTGCCAATTGGCTGAATTAAGCATGAACATACAATGATTTGGTTTTGGGTTGCCAGAGTGTGTATCAGTGCACGGTGGTGATAGCTACACTGTAAAAAAAAATATATATATATATATGCAGCTTGTAAAATTTGTAATATTAACAGAGGAATAATTTGTGTTTTGCATTTTTAGCTTTTTACTTACTTTAAGTCTAAAAGCTACATATTTTTAAAAGAAATAAAAGACATTTTTTTTTTAGTGCTAATTCATGTTGCTGGAGATTCGAGAGAAAATTTGGTGACACTAAATTTGTGTTATATTAAACATCCAGCAAAACATAAATGAAAAAATCTAAGATATAAATATGATAAAACACGGCTTTAAAATGCTGGTCAAGACGAACTAAAGATGTTGGTGTTGGATAAACGAGTGAACGGGCGACAGGCAGCTACAGACAGGTGGTCTAGCTTGGTAGCTTTTAGTTATACTGGGTTAGCTTTAGCTCGCTAAGCTTCTCTGACTCTGAAACTGTTCTGTGTGGGCGGGACCAGAGATGCAGCCTTGTGATTGGTCAGGAGAATGATTACAGAAGTGTCACCCAAGATTAGGACCTCCCAGTTTACATTGAGAGGAGAGAAATCTGGTGAAATATTATTGGTCATTTATTGGTCATTGGAACATTAATCAACATGAACTTAGTACGTTTACTTTTTGCCTGTAACAACAAGATTAACCTAATTAGAAAGAAAACACAGTTTTAGGTTTCCTGGATGTTTAAGGGGTTAAAGTGATTCACTCTTTCATCCTCAAGGGTTCTCCCAGCTCTCCGTCAGATGGTCGTGATGACGTGAGGACGAAGGTTTTATCCGATGGTCATCTCCAGCACCGAGGCACCAGCTGTAAGTCCGAATCGTCCATGAGCACGGCCTCCTACCCGCTGTCGCATTCGGCCCACAGACAGCGCCGCCTCAACTCTACCAGCAACCTGCGCCGTGCCCGCTTTAACGCCCCCTGCTTCGGCCTGCTCTCCGCATCCCCCGAGTCCTCCAAACCACAAGGGGGTGCTAACGGGAGCGCTGCCGCATCTCACCAGCTTCCAGACCCCGGTGGCGCCCCCTCTGGCCAACAGCAGCAGCAGAAGCTGGGAGAAACAGCAGGAGGTAAGAGCCACGTCGCGTTTGGTGTCCAGAATCTGCTTATGTAGATTTAGCCCTGGAGCTATAAAGCTAATGTAGCTAAGAAGTAATGGAAACTTATATCCCACCAATTAGCATAGTGCTAACTGCATACTGCTAAATGATCTTAAAGCTGATAAGTAAACTCAAATGCATAGTTTTGAGTAGCCTGTTCTCATAATAGTCGTGTGGAAAATAAGAGGCAAACTTGGTTTTTTGACCAAGATTAAAGGAATAGTTCGGTGATCAATCTGATTTACCAAACTTAGCACAGATCACACTTAAAAATTATGGCTCTTCAAGGGTTCTTTAGTAAAGAAAATGGTTCTAAATAGAACCATGAACACTCAAAGAAACCTTTGCATGATTACAGCGTTCTCAGCATTGTGAAAGCATTCTTCACATTGATGGAGAATGTGCTGTAGATGGTTTTATATAGAACCTTTTTGAAAAAGGGTTCTGTATAGCACCGAAAAGGGTTCTTCTGTTGTTACAATGTCCGGTTTGTTACAGTAGAACAACCCTTTTTGATGTTCTACAGAGACACACTTCGGCACTATTTAATTACTGTTTTTTAATTTTTTTTTAAATTTAACACCTTTTTGGGGGAAAAACAGCACAAATTATGGCACATTTAATATTTGCCCAATACAGTATGATCCTGTAAAATAACAGACCAGTATTTTACTGTAACAATACTGTAAATTTACAGCAATTTTTACAGTGTAATGTGACCGAAGTTTGAACACCCCTGGTCAAACTACATTTTTGTACAGTAAATCAACAGTTTTGTTGATTTTCTAAGTGTGAATAAGTAAACACGTCCTCTGCAGAGAGCAAACTTTTGCATACAACTGTATATACTCACAAATAAGGTCCTTCCTTCCTGCTGCTGTTAGGCCGCACAACCAGCACTGCTGGTTTATCTTTAGTATTATGTATATTGTTTATACACTTATAAGTAACAAACTGTAACCTTGTTAAGTAATTTATAAGGTAATAATAATAATTAAGGTTGTTTACTTCTTTGCTTGAGTGCTCTGCTCTCCCTTTGCTGCTGCTGCACTGTGAATTTCCTGTGCGACTAATAAAGGATTGTCTTATCTTGTCCTAATCATGCCCAAATCATTACACACAAACCTCTACCACTGTGGTGTTGTTCAGTATCTGTAGTACACTTGATTGTCATTTTTGGCACTATATGACACACTTCTGTCTACAACCCCATTTCCAAAAGATTTGTTCGCTTCAAAGATGTGCAGGTCACCCATGCCATGTGCACTAATGCCCCCCTATACCATCATGAATACTGGCTTTTGAACTGTGCACTGATAACAAGCTGAGTGGTCTTTAGCCTGGAGGACACAGTGTCCATGATTTCCAAAAAGAATTTCAAATGTTGGTCAGTAGGACCACAGAACACTTTTCCGCTTCCCTCAGTCCATTTTAAATGAGCTCAGGCCCAGAGAAGGTGGCAGTGTTTCTGGATCCTGTTTATACTTGGTTTCTTCTTTGAGTTTTAACTTGCATTTGTGGATGCAGTGATGAACTGTTTTCACAGACAGTGGTTTTCAGAAGTGTTTCTGAGCCCATGCAGTGATTTCCACTACAGAATCATGTCTGTTTTTAATGCAGTGCTGTCTGAGGGCCCAAAGATCACGGCCCGCAAATACTGGTTTTTGGCCTTGTCCCTTACATACAGAGATTTCTCCAGATTCCAGAGTCCTTTAATGACATTATGTACCGTAGATGATGGAAGCAAAAGTTCTTTGCTATTTTACGTTGTTAAACGTTATTCTTGAATTGTTGCACTATTTGATGGTGCAGTCTTTCACAGAGTGGTGAACCCCTCCTCATCTTTACTTCTGAGAGGCTCTTTTATACCCAATCATGTTACTGACCCGTTGCCAATCAAGCATCACACAACTTTACCAGTCTTTTGTTCCCCCGTCCCAACTTCTTTGGAACGTGTTGTTGGCATCAATTTCAAAACAGGCAAATATTTTTCAAAAAACAATAAAATTTCTCAGTTTCAACATTTCATATGTTGTCTTTGTATTATTTTAAATTGAATATAGGTTTAAATGATTTGCACATCATTGCATTTTGTTTTTATTTACACTTTTCACAGCATCCCTACTTTTTTGGAAAAAAAAAGTTGTATAAACATCATTAAAACAGAAGCGGCCGTCTCGTAGCCTGAATTTACTCCACGCTTTTGTCCTCTTTCACAGACAGCAGTATGTCATACAGTGTCAGAAGTCACCCTTCCGAGAATGATCATGTGTCAGTGCCAGTGTTTGCCATCTCCGAGGAGGATGACCGGCAGCCCCTGGTGTTAGCGGAGGACTTAGCGCGGCCATCCATGGTGAACGGGCGGGGCTACGAAAGTCCCAAAAGGCCGTTCGGCTCTGCCCACTCTGCCACGCCCCTGACGATGGAGGAGTCGAAGCTGGCCGTTTTGAAAAACAGCAATATTCAGCTTCCCTCCCTCAGCCAGGCGACCGTCCAGTGCAGCTTGATGGGGAAGGACATGTGACCAAGACGGTGATATATGAAGTGACTTAAAGCACACGCTTGGGCCTCTATAGGTAATTTTGATGGGGAGGCGGGAAAAACGATGCACATTGATTTCCATCAGTAGAGCACTGCAAAGTACCTTGGAGAGTGAAATCATCTTAAAGATGAAATTCCACCAACTTTTCAAAATTCCTCCATAACTCAGTGTGTGAGATAAACAGAGAGATTCAGAGAGGTTTGGTGTGAAATGGTTCAGATGTCTTTACAGTGGTGGTGATAGGAACCAGGGGTCGCCATGACTACAACACAAATATAGACATTTTATTTACTATCCAGAACCACCAGTGAACCTACACGAGTCTTCTGAGTTTATATGGAATGTTGATGATGGAAAATAGTGGAAAATCTGGAATAATAAGTTTTCTTTGGGGACTATTTTGCCTCACAGCGCCCTGCATGTATCCCTCCACCATGAATGGAGTTTAAGTTCTCAAAACTATCATAAAACAGTGTCTCAGTCATCAGGCAGTGAATTCATAACCATTTCTTGTAGGAACTTTCTGTGAGGGAGCTTTTAGAGGGGGACGTCTGGTTCCTATCACCACCACTGTGAACAGTTCTGACTCGGTAAGTTTCTCTAGAATGGACCGTTTCATACCAAACCACTCTGAATGACTCTGTTTACATCTGTTTAATTATACAGATAATTTGAAAATGTGGTGGAATTCCACTTAATTCAAGACAGTTTGGTTTGTGTGAAAGTTTGGGCACCTTGGGTCAAGTTCTACGTTTTCTAAGTCCACACATTCTCTACAGAGACACACTTCTGCACATTGTAATACACAATTACTGTTTATTTTCTGAATTTAACAAACTGGGCAAAAAAAATAAAATATAAAATGTGGCCCGTGCAAAAGTTATGGCATATTTTATATTTTATGTTTTTCCACTGTTTTAAACTCAGCAAATAAATAAAAGCATGTGTTAATTTATTTTCACTTTGAAAATCTACAAAACATGGAATTTGGTGGGGGGGGGTTAAAATTTTGCAGACTGTATATCTAACATTACTTATTAATGTGTTTATAAGAATTCATAGACATAATTATCAAGTTCTAGACATTTTTACTTGATTTGTCATTTAAGGTAGTGAAACTGATAAAATAATGAAATCAGAAAATGTTACTGCATAATTGAACAAGTAACACAAAGTAAAACAACACTCTTAAAAAAGCTGGTTCTTCAAGGGTTCTTTAGTAAAGACTGGTTCTGTATAGCACCACAAACACTTAAAGAACTCTTTGCATAATAAGGGTTCCTTGCATGGTGAAATGGTTCTTCAGATTGATGGAGAATGTGTGTAAATGGTTCTTTATTGAACCTTTTTGAAAAGGTTTCAGTGTAGCACCAAAAGCGTTCTGCTATTGTAATGATGTCAACACATTCTCCATCAATGTGAAGAACAATTTCACCATGCAAAGAACCCTTTAATGATGCAAAGGGTTCTTTAAGTGTTTGTGGTTCTATACAGAACCCCTTTCTTTACTGAAGAACCCTTGAAGAACCAGCTTTTTTTTTTAGAGTGAAGTAAATACATATCTGGAAATAGGCTGAATAATCTTATAATGTTCTCAAAATAAATATTAGACATTGTCTATGTTTATGATTTCACTTGCTGAGATCAGTTTTTTACAGTGAATCTTTTTTGGTCCCATTGATAATTTAATAAAATAAGCACACTGTATTTAAAACATGCATGTAAATATATAGTAAATAAAAAATAAATACCTAACAAAATATTATTTCCTTCGATACTGCAGATTAATATTTTTGTCAATAAGTGATATGCATGTTAATTAAACCATACAAGAAATGAGACGAAACACTAACCAGCAGTCGTATACAGTGTGCAAAAGTTTGGAAGCCCCTGTCAAATTCCAGGTTGCTGATGTTCTGAGTGAATGTAAGTGACCACATCCTCTACAGAGACACACTACTGCACATTTTCATACACAATGACGGTTTATTCACTAAACTGAACACATTGGGGGTAAAAAATGAAACATTCAAAAAATAAATGGAGGCTCTGCACTAAAATATGCAGGAATTCTGCATATTTACGCTCTGTGTAGAGGCTGGTGCCTTATTTTCTCAAAAAACAACAAAACGTAACGACCAGATTTCTGCGTGTGACTGTATACATCAATGTTGTTGGAAGAAAATCTCGTATCTCCATTGTTATCGTTTTTCAGTTTTTGACATAATTTGAAAAGGCCTGTTGCTCTTTACATTGTGTGTAAATTTCATAAAGAATGGACCAAAAGAAACGACCCAGAATGACTTGGAAAAAACTCTGGTTCCTTTGATTTACATTAAAAGTAAAGTAGGTTTTTTCCTTCTCCTGTGAAGTTTCCTTTTTGGAGATACAAGGTTTTGTTCCGACAACAGCGATATTTTAATGTTCTGTGCATTTATTTTTAAGGAATTTCTGGTGGAACAAAAATGTTTCTCTTTTGATGAAATGTCTGTATTAATATCTGAAAATATTTGAATGTTTGCTGTCATTTTGTAACCTTATCCATCTGCAGTCAGAGTATTAATGTTTAACTTTGTTTTTTTTGTAATGGTTTTGATACTACTCACATTTATATATGGTAAACCTTAACGAGAACACTTAATCAGTACTCCGTTTATTAGTGTGTGCGTGTACGACTCAAGAGATTGACAGGTTGACATTTTTTTCATAATGAAATTCCAAATATCTGCACTTATTTTTTTAAAACAGCTTGCGTCTAATCTGTCCGCATGACCTATAAGACCAGTTAGTGGGCTGCTTGCCTTCCATGTGTTCCTTCATTTGGGGCCCAACGTGCCTCTTTTCTTCTGATAATTTATGAACGCCATCAGAGGGTCAGCAGGCCTTTAAGTGATAGTTTGACAAAAATCAAATGTACACGGTTAACGCCCTCAATAGAAACGCAGTCGATTTGTAAAACGTTTCTGGTTTTCCAGTTTAGTGCTGGAGCTTTGAGGCTAATTAGCTGGAAGCTTATAAGGTAATCAGCATGATTAATAAATAATCACTGATCTCAAACCTTATGGAATAGTGGATGTACACCAATCCGGCATAACGTTATGACCACCATTTTATCAGCTCCCTTACTATATAGGTGCAGTTTGTAGTTCTACAGTTACAGACTGTAGTCCATCTGTTTCTCTGATACTTTGTTAGCCCCCTTTTACCCTGTTCTTCAGTGGTCAGGACCCCCATGGACCCTCACAGAGCAGGTACTATTTGGGTGGTGGATCATTCTCAGCACTGCAGTAACACTGACGTGGTGGTGGTGTGTTAGTGTGTGTTGCACTGGTCTGAGTGGATCAGACACAGCAGTGCAAAGTATCAGAGAAACAGATGGACTACAGTCTGTAACTGTAGAACTACAAAGTGCACCTATATAGTAAGTGGAGCTGATAAAATGGACAATGAGCGTAGAAACAAGGAGGTGGTCAGAATGTTATGCCTGATCAGTTAAGTGCATGGTGGATTATATCGGATCGTTTTTGAATTCTTCTTGGAAACAAATTTTATTGATAAACCAACATGATCTCAGTGTGACGTTAAAGCCTTCCAGAAAATATAGCTTCATTTTAATCATTAGAAAATATTGCGGCTCAGTCGGTACAGCACTCAGCTTCCAAATGAAACATACGTCACTTTCCATTTTAACCCAAAACTGGAAAGTATGTAAGATTATAGTCTCACTTTCAGCAGGATTTTTGGTCTATTCTTAAATTCCTCAATTTTTTTATTAAAAAAGCACTTGAATCAAATTTGAAATATCTCCATGTGAAGGATAATATCTTATAACTTATTGTAAATTTTTCTTCAAAGTAACATTTCATAACTACACCAGACCCGTCATTGCTGAAGGTCAAAACTTAGCTTTTTATAAAATACAGCTTCATTTTCATCAAAAAAACATCAGAAAACGTCCCAGAACAGTCTGGAGAAGCTCTGAGCTTCCAAATTAAACACAAATATCATCTTCAATTTTTACCCTAAAATTACCGAAACATATAAGACTATAGTCTTAGCTTCATCAGTGTTTTTGGACCGTTCTTAAATTCTCATGATTTTCATTAATAATGACTTAAATCAGTTGGAAAATGTCTCCATATGAAGGATTATGTCTAATTTTTTGTAATTTTTCTTCAAATAACATTTCATAACTACACCAGACCCGTCATCGCTGAAGGTTCAAAACTTAGCTTTTTATAAAATACAGCTTCATTTTCATCAACAAACATCAGAAAACGTCCCAGAACAGTCTGGAGAAGCTCTGAGCTTCCAAATTAAACATAAATATCATCTTCAATTTTTACCCTAAAATTACCAAAACATATAAGACTATGTAGTCTTAGCTTCATCAGTGTTTTTGGACCGTTCTTAAATTCTCATGATTTTCATGAAAAATGACTTAAATCAGTTGGAAAATGTCTCCATATGAAGGATTATGTCTAATTTTTCATTTATTCTTCAAAATAACATTTCATAACTACTCCAGACCCGTCATCGCTGAAGGTTCAAAACTTAGCTTTTTATAAAATACAGCTTCATTTTCATCAAAAAAACATCAGAAAACATCCCAGAACAGTCTGGAGAAGCTCTGAGCTTCCAAATTAAACATAAATATCATCTTCAATTTTTACCCTAAAATTACCAAAACATATAAGACTATAGTCTTAGCTTCATCAGTGTTTTTGGACCGTTCTTAAATTCTCATGATTTTCATTAATAATGACTTAAATCAGTTGGAAAATGTCTCCATATGAAGGATTATGTCTAATTTTTTGTAATTTTTCTTCAAAATAACATTTCATAACTACACCAGACCCGTCATCGCTGAAGGTTCAAAACTTACCGTTTTATAAAATACAGCTTCATTTTCATCAACAAACATCAGAAAACGTCCCAGAACCGTCTGGAGAAGCTCTGAGCTTCCAAATTAAACATAAATATCATCTTCAATTTTTACCCTAAAATTACCGAAACATATAAGACTATAGTCTTAGCTTCATCAGTGTTTTTGGACCGTTCTTAAATTCTCATGATTTTCATTAATAATGACTTAAATTAGTTGGAAAATGTCTCCATGTGAAGGATTATGTCTAATTTTTCATTTATTCTTCAAAATAACATTTCATAACTACACCAGACCCGTCATCGCTGAAGGTCAAAAACTTAGCTTTTTATAAAATACAGCTTCATTTTCATCAACAATCATCAGAAAACGTCCCAGAACAGTCTGGAGAAGCTCTGAGCTTCCAAATTAAACACAAATATCATCTTCAATTTTTACCCTAAAATTACCAAAACATATAAGACTATAGTCTTAGCTTCATCAGTGTTTTTGGACCGTTCTTAAATTCTCATGATTTTCATGAAAAATGACTTAAATCAGTTGGAAAATGTCTCCATATGAAGGATTATGTCTAATTTTTTGTAATTTTTCTTCAAATTAACATTTCATAACTACACCAGACCCGTCATCGCTGAAGGTTCAAAACTTACCGTTTTATAAAATACAGCTTCATTTTCATCAACAAACATCAGAAAACGTCCCAGAACCGTCTGGAGAAGCTCTGAGCTTCCAAATTAAACATAAATATCATCTTCAATTTTTACCCTAAAATTACCGAAACATATAAGACTATAGTCTTAGCTTCATCAGTGTTTTTGGACCGTTCTTAAATTCTCATGATTTTCATTAATAATGACTTAAATTAGTTGGAAAATGTCTCCATGTGAAGGATTATGTCTAATTTTTTGTAATTTTTCTTCAAAATAACATTTCATAACTACACCAGACCCGTCATCGCTGAAGGTCAAAAACTTAGCGTTTTTATAAAATACAGCTTCATTTTCATCAACAATCATCAGAAAACGTCCCAGAACAGTCTGGAGAAGCTCTGAGCTTCCAAATTAAACACAAATATCATCTTCAATTTTTACCCTAAAATTACCAAAACATATAAGACTATATAGTCTTAGCTTCATCAGTGTTTTTGGACCGTTCTTAAATTCACTTAATTTTCATTAATAATGACTTAAATCAGTTGGAAAATGTCTCCATATGAAGGATTATGTCTAATTTTTCATTTATTCTTCAAAATAACATTTCATAACTACTCCAGACCCGTCATCGCTGAAGGTTCAAAACTTAGCTTTTTATAAAATACAGCTTCATTTTCATCAAAAAAACATCAGAAAACATCCCAGAACAGTCTGGAGAAGCTCTGAGCTTCCAAATTAAACATAAATATCATCTTCAATTTTTACCCTAAAATTACCAAAACATATAAGACTATAGTCTTAGCTTCATCAGTGTTTTTGGACCGTTCTTAAATTCATTAATTTTCATTAATAATGACTTAAATCAGTTGGAAAATGTCTCCATATGAAGGATTATGTCTAATTTTTTGTATTTTTCTTCAAAATAACATTTCATAACTACACCAGACCCGTCATCGCTGAAGGTTCAAAACTTACCGTTTTATAAAATACAGCTTCATTTTCATCAACAAACATCAGAAAACATCCCAGAACCGTCTGGAGAAGCTCTGAGCTTCCAAATTAAACATAAATATCATCTTCAATTTTTACCCTAAAATTACCGAAACATATAAGACTATAGTCTTAGCTTCATCAGTGTTTTTGGACCGTTCTTAAATTCACTTAATTTTCATTAATAATGACTTAAATTAGTTGGAAAATGTCTCCATGTGAAGGATTATGTCTAATTTTTTGTAATTTTTCTTCAAAATAACATTTCATAACTACTCCAGACCCGTCATCGCTGAAGGTCAAAAACTTAGCTTTTTATAAAATACAGCTTCATTTTCATCAACAATCATCAGAAAACGTCCCAGAACAGTCTGGAGAAGCTCTGAGCTTCCAAATTAAACACAAATATCATCTTCAATTTTTACCCTAAAATTACCGAAACATATAAGACTATAGTCTTAGCTTCATCAGTGTTTTTGGACCGTTCTTAAATTCACTTAATTTTCATTAATAATGACTTAAATCAGTTGGAAAATGTCTCCATATGAAGGATTATGTCTAATTTTTTATTTATTCTTCAAAATAACATTTCATAACTACACCAGACCCGTCATCGCTGAAGGTCAAAAACTTAGCTTTTTATAAAATACAGCTTCATTTTCATCAAAAAATCATCAGAAAACGTCCCAGAACAGTCTGGAGAAGCTCTGAGCTTCCAAATTAAACATAAATATCATCTTCAATTTTTACCCTAAAATTACCAAAACATATAAGACTATAGTCTTAGCTTCATCAGTGTTTTTGGACCGTTCTTAAATTCACTTAATTTTCATTAATAATGACTTAAATCAGTTGGAAAATGTCTCCATATGAAGGATTATGTCTAATTTTTTATTTATTCTTCAAAATAACATTTCATAACTTCACCAGACCCGTCATCGCTGAAGGTCAAAACTTAGCTTTTTATAAAATACAGCTTCATTTTCATCAAAAAAACATCAGAAAACATCCCAGAACAGTCTGGAGAAGCTCTGAGCTTCCAAATTAAACATAAATATCATCTTCAATTTTTACCCTAAAATTACCGAAACATATAAGACTATAGTCTTAGCTTCATCAGTGTTTTTGGACCGTTCTTAAATTCTCATGATTTTCATGAAAAATGACTTAAATCAGTTGGAAAATGTCTCCATGTGAAGGATTATGTCTAATTTTTTGTAATTTTTCTTCAAAATAACATTTCATAACTACTCCAGACCCGTCATCGCTGAAGGTCAAAACTTAGCTTTTTATAAAATACAGCTTCATTTTCATCAACAAACATCAGAAAACATCCCAGAACAGTCTGGAGAAGCTCTGAGCTTCCAAATTAAACATAAATATCATCTTCAATTTTTACCCTAAAATTACCGAAACATATAAGACTATAGTCTTAGCTTCATCAGTGTTTTTGGACCGTTCTTAAATTCACTTAATTTTCATTAATAATGACTTAAATTAGTTGGAAAATGTCTCCATGTGAAGGATTATGTCTAATTTTTTGTAATTTTTCTTCAAAATAACATTTCATAACTACACCAGACCCGTCATCGCTGAAGGTCAAAAACTTAGCTTTTTATAAAATACAGCTTCATTTTCATCAACAATCATCAGAAAACGTCCCAGAACAGTCTGGAGAAGCTCTGAGCTTCCAAATTAAACACAAATATCATCTTCAATTTTTACCCTAAAATTACCAAAACATATAAGACTATAGTCTTAGCTTCATCAGTGTTTTTGGACCGTTCTTAAATTCACTTAATTTTCATTAATAATGACTTAAATCAGTTGGAAAATGTCTCCATATGAAGGATTATGTCTAATTTTTTATTTATTCTTCAAAATAACATTTCATAACTACACCAGACCCGTCATCGCTGAAGGTTCAAAACTTAGCTTTTTATAAAATACAGCTTCATTTTCATCAACAAACATCAGAAAACGTCCCAGAACAGTCTGGAGAAGCTCTGAGCTTCCAAATTAAACATAAATATCATCTTCAATTTTTACCCTAAAATTACCGAAACATATAAGACTATAGTCTTAGCTTCATCAGTGTTTTTGGACCGTTCTTAAATTCTCATGATTTTCATGAAAAATGACTTAAATCAGTTGGAAAATGTCTCCATATGAAGGATTATGTCTAATTTTTTATTTATTCTTCAAAATAACATTTCATAACTTCACCAGACCCGTCATCGCTGAAGGTTCAAAACTTACCGTTTTATAAAATACAGCTTCATTTTCATCAATAGTCATCAGAAAACGTCCCAGAACCATCTGGAGAAGCTCTGAGCTTCCAAATTAAACATAAATATCATCTTCAATTTTTAACCCTAAAATTACCAAAACATATAAGACTATAGTCTTAGCTTCATCAGTGTTTTTGGACCGTTCTTAAATTCATTTAATTTTCATTAATAATGACTTAAATTAGTTGGAAAATGTCTCCATATGAAGGATTATGTCTAATTTTTTGTAATTTTTCTTCAAAATAACATTTCATAACTACTCCAGACCCGTCATCGCTGAATGTCAAAAACTTACCGTTTTATAAAATACAGCTTCATTTTCATCAAAAAAACATCAGAAAACATCCCAGAACAGTCTGGAGAAGCTCTGAGCTTCCAAATTAAACATAAATATCATCTTCAATTTTTACCCTAAAAGTACCAAAACATATAAGACTATAGTCTTAGCTTCATCAGTGTTTTTGGACCGTTCTTAAATTCTCATGATTTTCATGAAAAATGACTTAAATCAGTTGGAAAATGTCTCCATATGAAGGATTATGTCAAATTTTTTGTAATTTTTCTTCAAATTAACATTTCAGAACTACACCAGACCCGTCATCGCTGAAGGTTCAAAACTTACCGTTTTATAAAATACAGCTTCATTTTCATCAACAAACATCAGAAAACGTCCCAGAACCGTCTGGAGAAGCTCTGAGCTTCCAAATTAAACACAAATATCATCTTCAATTTTTACCCTAAAATTACCGAAACATATAAGACTATAGTCTTAGCTTCATCAGTGTTTTTGGACCGTTCTTAAATTCACTTAATTTTCATTAATAATGACTTAAATCAGTTGGAAAATGTCTCCATATGAAGGATTATGTCTAATTTTTTGTAATTTTTCTTCAAAATAACATTTCATAACTACACCAGACCCGTCATCGCTGAAGGTCAAAAACTTACCGTTTTTATAAAATACAGCTTCATTTTCATCAACAATCATCAGAAAACGTCCCAGAACCGTCTGGAGAAGCTCTGAGCTTCCAAATTAAACACAAATATCATCTTCAATTTTTACCCTAAAATTACCGAAACATATAAGACTATAGTCTTAGCTTCATCAGTGTTTTTGGACCGTTCTTAAATTCATTAATTTTCATTAATAATGACTTAAATTAGTTGGAAAATGTCTCCATATGAAGGATTATGTCTAATTTTTTGTAATTTTTCTTCAAAATAACATTTCATAACTACTCCAGACCCGTCATCGCTGAATGTCAAAAACTTACCGTTTTATAAAATACAGCTTCATTTTCATCAAAAAAACATCAGAAAACGTCCCAGAACAGTCTGGAGAAGCTCTGAGCTTCCAAATTAAACATAAATATCATCTTCAATTTTTACCCTAAAATTACCGAAACATATAAGACTATAGTCTTAGCTTCATCAGTGTTTTTGGACCGTTCTTAAATTCACTTAATTTTCATTAATAATGACTTAAATTAGTTGGAAAATGTCTCCATATGAAGGATTATGTCTAATTTTTGTAATTTTTCTTCAAAATAACATTTCATAACTACTCCAGACCCGTCATCGCTGAAGGTCAAAAACTTACCGTTTTATAAAATACAGCTTCATTTTCATCAAAAAAACATCAGAAAACGTCCCAGAACCGTCTGGAGAAGCTCTGAGCTTCCAAATTAAACATAAATATCATCTTCAATTTTTACCCTAAAATTACCGAAAACATATAAGACTATAGTCTTAGCTTCATCAGTGTTTTGGACCGTTCTTAAATTCTCATGATTTTCATGAAAAATGACTTAAATCAGTTGGAAAATGTCTCCATATGAAGGATTATGTCTAATTTTTCATTTATTCTTCAAAATAACATTTCATAACTACACCAGACCCGTCATCGCTGAAGGTCAAAAACTTAGCTTTTTATAAAATACAGCTTCATTTTCATCAAAAAAACATCAGAAAACATCCCAGAACAGTCTGGAGAAGCTCTGAGCTTCCAAATTAAACATAAATATCATCTTCAATTTTTACCCTAAAATTACCGAAACATATAAGACTATAGTCTTAGCTTCATCAGTGTTTTTGGACCGTTCTTAAATTCACTTAATTTTCATTAATAATGACTTAAATTAGTTGGAAAATGTCTCCATATGAAGGATTATGTCTAATTTTTTGTAATTTTTCTTCAAAATAACATTTCATAACTACACCAGACCCGTCATCGCTGAAGGTCAAAAACTTACCGTTTTATAAAATACAGCTTCATTTTCATCAAAAAACATCAGAAAACCTCCCAAAATGCTGTTTTGTTGGTTCACTGAAAGGGTCAGTTACAGTCTGATCTTTCTGAAAATGCAGCTTTAATGTATTTGAGTTCATTGGAAAACGTCTCGGCACAGTCTGTACATTTTATCTTCTGAATGAATCACAAAAATAATCCTCCACTTCTGACCCATAACTGGCAAAACATCTAAGACTTCAGGCGCTTACCTTCATCAGCATCTTCTTAAGTATATGCAGTTTTAATTAAAAATATTTTAATCGTTGCACATCTTTATTTTTTATTTGAATAAACATATTAAGGCTACCCTTATAAAGCACTGATGAATGCTTTAAAATGTTGATCATATAAAAGTTTATCATCTTTTACACTGTTACAGTTCGGATTTTGATGCTTGCTGACCAGATTTAAACCTGCTAGCTTCATCACGTTTTCATTTATCACATATCACAGCTCACTTTAGCCCTTTGTATAGGTATAACTGTTTATTAATGATATTTGCAGTGTTTATGACCTAAGTAATAACGATTAATAACCATTAATAAATTTAAACCATTCATGAACACTTTTAAACTGGTGACTGTCCTATTAAACGGTAATAACAACCAGTGAAACGTAGTTGTTGTTCTTATACATGAGTTTCGAAATCTTGTTAACTACATTAGCCTCGTAGCTCCAGTGCTAAAGCTACCGAATCCAAACATGTCGTTTTTGGCCAAACTATTCGATTAAAAAAAGAGTACATCGTCCTATCAGAGCTGTTTTGAAGCAGAGGCTTAGCCTTGTTTTTGGACTGGCCTGACCTCCTTTGACCTTTTGGACGTTTCTGTGCCTTGTGGCGATGATTACTGCTGCTACATCATTCATGTCTGGCTGTGGAAAGTGTTATATAGTGTTACACAGTCGTGTTTATTACATATGCAATGTTTTCGTAGACACTTCAGTAACGGTGACTTGTCTGTTCGTTTGACTGTGTGAGTTGAGATGACTGTGTGTAATCCTGCTGATGCTGGTTTATAAAGGGAACTATTTTCTGTATATAAATGTGTTACAAATAAAATGCAGTAACTAACAAGTCAATTCAAATAAAGTTTACCACTGTCAGTGGTAAATGTGTGTGTTTCTGTATTGTTAGTAAATTCATTTTTTTTTTAGCACACTGCCTTAAAATTCCACCTATTTAAACAATTAAGATGTAAACAGAGCGGTTCAGAGTGGTTTGGTGTGAAACGTTCTGTTCTAGATAAACTTACCAAGTCAGAACTGTTCACAGTGGTGGTGATAAGAACCAGACGTCCACCTCTAAAAGCTCCCTCACAGAAAGTTCCTACATGAAATGGTTATGAATTCACTGCCTGATGACTGAGACACTGTTTTATGATAGTTTAGAGAAGATTTTGGCCTTAAACTCCATTCTCGGTGGAGGGATACGTAATACGCAGGGTGTTGTGAGGCAAAATAGTCCCCAAAGAAAACGTATTATTTCAGATTTTCCACTGTTTTCCATCATCAACATTCCATATAAACTCAAAAGACTCGTGTAGGTTCACTGGTGGTTCTGGATAGTAAATAAAATGTCTATATTTGTGTTGTAGTCATGGCGACCCCTGGTTCCCATCACCACCACTGTAAAGACATCTGAACCAGTTCACACCAAACCACTACTCTGATTACATCACTGAATTATGCAGAACATTATCCCTTCAAATGTTTACCTTTCAACAGTGTTGTCAATCCAGATCTTTATTCATTACACTGTACACGCTTAAAGATGGTTCTTTAGTAAAGACAGTGGTTCTGTGTAGAACCGTGAACACTCAAAGAACCATTCGCATGCTTAAATGGTCCTCTGCATGGTGACGTGGTTCTTCAGGTTGATGGAGAATGTGCAAGCACCAAAAAGGGTAATTATGATGTCTACAATAGAAGAACCCTGTTTGGTGCTATATAAAACACTTTAATCATGCAAATGGTTCTTTGAGTGTTTATGGATCTATATAGAACCTTTGTCTTTACTTAAAAAAAAAACCCTGAAGAACTATCTAAGAATGCACCTTTTCACAAAGTCTAAAAACACCCATCTGTTGTTCATTCGATGCTTTATTAGTGCAGTAAACTATTATTATTATTCATTTTCTACAGAACATTAGTTTTCTTTCCGCACTGCTAACAAGGAGAGGCACTACAAGCTCTAAAGGCATTCAGACTCAAACAGTGCTCATCTACACACCTCCCCTTAAACCCTACAGAACCCGTCTCTCTTAGAACCCCCTGCATGGAGCTTTGATGAGGTAGAACCAGACAGGCCCAGAGAGAGAGATGAAAAGGGACAGATGAAAGGAAGAAATGGGGAGAACAGAAAGAGCACGAGAGGTGGGGGAGAAAGAGAGGAGAGAAGATGAGGGTGAGAGATACGAAGTGAGACTGATGGAGGAGGAAAAAAGGGAGACGAGCGAGAGAGAGAGAGAGGCAAGAGCATAAGGAGAAAGCAAAAGAGGGCAGAGAGAAAGAAAGTGTAGAAGAGAAAGTTCAGGGAGATAAAAAAAGCAACACAGGTGGAAGACAATTACAGACGGTGAGAGAAAGAAAGAAAGATGCAGACAGAGTGAAAGAAGAAAGTTAAAGAGGGAAAGCACAAGTACTGCAGAGGAAGAGAAAGAAAGGAGGGAAAAAGAAAGCTGGTGAAGACAGCAACAGCGAGACAGGTGGGAGAAAAGAAAGTTGGGGAGACGAGCGAGGGAGAAGCAAGAGCGTAAAGAGAAAGCAAATGAGAAAAGGAGAAGAGAGAAAAAGGGGTAGAAAAAGAAAGCTGGGGGAGACAAGGGGGAGGAAAAGCATGAGAGATGTTGAAGAGAAAGAGAAGAGAAAAAGTTGGGGGAGAGAGAGAGCAACATCGAGACAGGAGGAAAAATTAAATCTCCATATTTAGCGTTTCTGAAATAGTTTCAAAACCCCTGTTGCTCTTTACATTGTACGTAAATTTCATGATGATTGGACCAAAATAAACGGCCCAGAATGACTTGGATAAACGTCTGGTTCCATTGACTTACATTAAAAGTAAAGCAGGTTTTTTCCTTCTCCTGTAAAGTTACCATTTTGGAGATACAAGGTTTTCTTCTGACAGCAGCGAAGAGCAGAAGGATAAAGCAAAAGAGGACAGAGAGGAAGAAAGTGTAGAAGAAGAGAAAGCAACACAGGTGGAAGACAATTACAGACAGCTGAGAGACAGAAAGATGCAGAAAGAGTGATATAAAGAACTGGAAAATAGATGAAGAAAGAGAAACAAAAATCCATCTCAGTTTCGTTCCTCCCCTACTCAAAGTAAATCGCTGCTGTCGGAACAAAACATTACCATTTTTGTCATTTTCAGTTTTTGACAACTTGAAAACGCCTGTTGCTCTTTACATTGTGTGTAAATTTCATGATGAATGGACCAAAAGAAACGACCCGAAACGACTTGGAAAGACGTCTGGTTCCATTGACTTACATTAAAAGTAAAGTATGGTTTTTGCTTCTCCTGTAAAGTTACCATTTTGGAGACAGGTTTAGTTCCGACAGCAGCCAAATGTAAATATTCCCTGTCAGAAGATGCAAAGCAGCCTCCACAATCCTGCTTAATCTCCCAATAACTCCCAATAAACTCCCCCACTCCTTCCCACAGCCCCCCCACTGCAGATCTGCTGACGTGCTGTTTTAGTGATGGTGTAAATGAGTACAGCTTTAACTCCACGCTGCCCTCTGACTGCTGACTGACCCCAAAACAACCCCGAGGTCACAGCCTGACCCACACACAACTCATTAGAGGTCATTATATTTAGGACTGAGTGGCTGACGTCTGACCACCGCAGTCGTTTGACCACACAGGGGCAAAGGATTAAAAGTCGACGCTGTATGGGGGCCACCTATGTAACATGAATGCGTCATAATTAGGGCTGGATAAAACACCATTACTGTGATTATACTGGTACATATTGTGATTGCAGTATGCCTTGTGATATGCTAGCAACACTTTACTGAGTAATCAATGATTACTTAAAGGAGAACTCCACTCATTTTTCAAAAATTCTGCATAATTAAACAGTTGAGATGTAAACAGTGTCACTCAGAGTGGTTTGTTCACAGTGGTGGTGATAGGAACCAGACGTCCACCTCTAAAAGCTCCCTCACAGAAAGTTACTACAGTAAATGGTTATGAATTCACTGCCTGATGACTGAGACACTGTTTTATGATAGTTTTGAGAAGATTTTGGCCTTAAAATCCATTCATGGTGGAGGGATACGTAATATGCAGGGTGTTGTGAGGCAAAATAGTCCCCAAAGAAAACTTATTATTCCAGATTTTCCACTATTTTCCATCATCAACATTCCATATAAACTCAGAAGACTCGTGTTGGTTCACTGGTGGTTCTGGATAGTAAATAAAATGTCTATATTTGTGTTGTAGTCATGGCGACCCCTGGTTCCTATCACCACCACTGTAAAGACATCTGAACCATTTCACACCAAACCACTCTGAATCACTCTGATTACATCTCACACACTGGATTATGCAGAAACTTTGAAAAACTGGTGGAATTCCCCTTTGATTACTTACATTAATGATGAGAATACTTTCAATAACTTCACAGGAACTCGTCTGAGGCTGACCGGTCAGGATGCTCTCAGCACATCATCCTAGCAGAATGTCTAATGATATTCTGTATATGTGTGAAAAGTCACACTGTTAGGACAGATCAGGTGGGTTTAGCTTGATTACATGACAAAAAAACATGGTGGTAAATTTTTGGCTACCACAGCCCAGCCTGGAAGAGTAGCATTTTAAACTGGAAAGTTACGCAGCGACTCAAACATCACTTAAGTTTCTCATTAGGCTGAATGAATAACTGACTCTAAATGTAGGTATTGTGATATAAACTGAGTCTGTTCTACAGTTTCTCATTAGGCTGAATGAATAACTGACTCTAAATGTAGGTATTGTGATATAAACCGAGTCTGTTCTACAGTTTCTCATTAGGCTGAATGAATAACCGACTCTAAATGTAGGTATTGTGATATAAACTGAGTCTGTTCTACAGTTTCTCATTAGATTTAATGGGATTTCTATGAGCATTTTTTTTTAAAGTTTGTCCAGCCTCACAACAGTAGCTATGAATACACTAGTAGGCGGAGCCTGAACAGATCAATAGATGGTTTGATCATTTTGGATGTATAAAAGTGGGTGACTGTTGGCCTGTGCTGGATAATGCTGGGTTAATAAGGCTGGTGCTCCTGCTGACTGTAATTACAGTGCAATGGGAGGGGTAGAGAGAGCATGCTGAAGAGAGAAAGGGAGAGAAAAAGAGGAAAAGAGGGGAGAGAGGAAAGAGAGGGAAAGAAAAAGGAAAGAAAACAGTGGAGTAATAAAAAAGGAGAAAGACAGAAAAGAGAGAGGGTAAAAAAAAGGGAGAGAGCGGGGGGGGGGGGGGGGGTTGCAGTTGGAGTCTAATCTGAGCCTCAGAGGAATGCAGCAGTGTGTTAGACAACTAACCAAGAACGGACACACACACACACACACACACACACACACACACACACACACACACACACACAACACAGGTTCAGTGAAACGGGCTGAGAGTCCTATGCCACGCCAGCCTCAGCACAAGTCCACAGAAATTAGTTCAGTATCAATAATTATCAATAATCTGCAGCAATCACAGCTATTAAAACTCTACACACTAAAGCCAATCAGCAAAATATCAAATTTAAAGTCCCCCTGGTCCCAAATACAGTCGTGCACAGAGACGTGTTTGGTGTCTGACGTTTGCTTATTTACTTTTACACTTGAGCTACGTAGCTAACAAGTAAAGGAAGCCCCCCCAGTTAGCTCGGTGACAGCTGCTTGGCTGAATCACTGCCTCAAACTGTGCATTACAGCGTCTGAAGCCCACTGTGGCCAGGTTTCTCCTTTCAGTCTATCAAAATGTTCACTTTAGCCCAATCCCATTTCACCCCTCGCCCCTACCACTCAGCCATACCCCCGTTTTGCACTAAATTTCCAGTTCCACCTTAAATGGTGCAGCAGTTACATTCTGGCGCCTCAGGCATCAGAACTGCTGCTCTATTTAAGGTGGAACAGGAAAATTCAAACAAGAATCTGGTGAATATCTGACTTCAGCTTCATATCACTGACGAATTAGGGGTAGGCGATAGTAAATAATTGCCCCCCTCTTTGAAGGCATATGATGCCCTAAATGTAACTAAAGCCCAGCAGTGAGGAGCTGAACTTTACCCTCCTCTGCTGTCACTGCAGACTGGCAGGGTCGCCTACAGAGCAGCGCTGGTAGCTGTTAATGAAGTGATGCTCTTTTTATTTGAGGGTCCCATTTCAGAGGGAAGATTTCAGCCACTACCCTGTAACTCAGCTCCAAGGGGTGACACTCAAAAACAAGGGGTAGAAACAAGAAATGAAATTGGGCCTTAGTATCTCAAAATGGTCCCTTTTTTCTAAATACTGTCTTGCTATCTTGAAATAACAACACTGTCTCATAACACTGACTTATTAGGGCTGAATGATTTGGGGAAAATATTTAACAGTGATTTTTCTGACCAACATTGCAAATGTGAATTTAAATCGTGATCATTTTTATGTAAATTGAGGCCTGTTTTTTGCCCACAAAGACCAGAACACCCACTGAAGTTTTAAAGTACTGTGCCAAGCTGCAACAGTTGTGGTTGTGATGTCACAGCACGTGGGCGTTTGATTGCATCTGAATGGTCTAACTCGTCTACATGCTTTGTACTAATGGGTTAAATCTCTCACTCACAACTTGCTAAAATGTTTCAATAATGAAGGCAATAATAAACGCACTCTTTTGATGCCTTAATCTCTCAAAAATTGACTTAGTATTTCGAATAAGTCAATATTTTGGCATACAGCAGCGTAGATATTCTTTTCTCCTCTATCTGGCAGGAATAGGCTTCCATAAATACCATATCAGTCTATTACAAATTACTGAACAACTCCACACAGTTTGAGGCGAGCGTGATGATTCAGGAGTGCAGTCAGCACCATGCTAACTCTATATGTTGTATAGTGTGCTGTGAGCATCCTTTACTTTTTTTTTAATTATTGACTTATCAGTGCGCTTTAATTATATTTCAAGGCATAATCGCAATCACGGTACGTAGCAATACATTTGCACAATGAACAAAACTGGGGGTGTTTAATTATCATAACCACGGCAGCATCAAAATAAATCTCTGCATATGATAAAACAAATACACTAGGATATATAGGGTAATATACAGCGGCGTAACTACCATCCAATGGGCCCAGTGCAGTTAATGCCCCTCATTCAAAGACGACCTTCCGCTAACTAAAATTAACTAACACAGCAATAGCGAGTAAGCAACTGTTTACTAATACCTGACATGGTATTATTACGTTACTATAGCTAATCATGAGCTCAGTAGTGGTGATACGAGGGGTCCAATTAAGACATTAATTAAGCAATTAAGTCCAGTCACCATGCAACTACCCCACCTGCACTGCCTGTAGTTACGCCACTGTTGATATAAACAGGCTAACGCTACAGGCTACTTTTTCTACTCTCAAAAGTCTATAATACTGACCGATTTAACTGCCACGGCTTCAGAAGTGCACAATATTTTCAGCAGAAAACGAAGCACAAGGCTGAAAAGGACCACACCAGGATCACGGCTTCAACCCAAATTCCACACTGACTGGTTGTATCGTGATACTGAGGCAGTCGTTTATCAATTTCTCTTGTCAGGTTCATCATATGTGGTCATTTAAAGTGGCCATCAGAGCAAAATACTCTTACTCTGACATGAGCTAGACTACCCAACTATCCAAAACTGCCACGAGCCCACATAAAACTACTGGCACCCCCACCGTCCGTATTAAAATTAAAAAAGAAACTTATAATAATATAACGTGGAGTACTTGAGCCTACAGCTCAATACAGAGAAATGACTGGCTCTCAATTTAAAGGACACATGATAATGTTGCTAACAATGGGCCTCGTTCACCAACCGCTCTGTTTTTGTTCTTAGGTAAAAAAACAGAATCTACAGCACAAAGGTGAGGACAGTTCTGCGCTTTAAGAACACGTCATGAATCCGACGTAGACCTTTTCTCAAGAATACATTTAAGAACAAACTTAGGAAGATATCGGCGAATGAGGCCGTATGAATGGAAGCTAGTAGTCACTGTTTAGCATGAGTTTGAATAAATTAGTGACTTCATTCATTAGTTTCCATCCAAACCAAGTGTTTTAGCAGTTTCAAAGGGGTGCTGGGACTATGGAAACTTGATTACAGTGCTGGTAACATTTTTCTAATGACAACAAACTTTTAGCTTCTGTTTACTATTCAACTTCAGCAGAAAAACTGTTCATCAATATCTAAAATGTTCAAGGAAAATAATGCACTTACGTGTAAATTCAGCTTAATCAGTACGTTATGGGTACGCCGAAGGTACACAAGTGGAGACATATAACTTTTTTTAGCAAGAAGCCAAAACTTAGTTTTTTATGGCAGGAAATGCACGTAAAAAAGCATTTTCATTTGCTAAAACGCAGTTTGATGGAAACGAGCTGTTCTATTGCTTGCGCAGAACGTCGGTGAAAACACAGCTATTGTTAGCAACATTAGCAATACTGACTGAATCGTCAAATTTTGACAAGCCAGCTCAGCTGAGTATGTGTAAACAGTATGGCTCGTCCACAAATTGGTGGTTTTACACCAATAAATGAACAATTTCAACATCTTTTAGCCTGATCTCCATCCACTGGATCTGCAGTGTACAATTGACAACTACAGACAATAATTTCAACACATTTCCCTGAACTTGGAAAACCATTTTGCATTAAATTCACTTATAACAGAGGGCAGTGGCTTCTATTATAAGTGTGCATTGAGCCGCTTTCTGTCCTTGTACTTCTTTTCTATGTAAAGCGTATCGCTGTTGTTGGGAGAAAACCATTTCCATTTTTGACGTTTTTCAGTTTTTGACATGATTCGAAAATACCCGTTGTCCTTTACACTGTGCGTAAATTTCATGATGAATGGACAAAGAGAAATGACCCAAAATGACTTGGAAAAAAGTCTGGTTCCATTGACTTACATTAAAAAGTAAAGTAGGTTTTTTTCCTTCTCCTGTAAAGTTACCATTTTGGAGAAGGTCATTTGGAGGTTTTCTTCCAACAACAATGATATGCTAATATATACTCAGTAAAACACTGAAATAGGCTGGAATATTCCTTTATCTCTGCTAATTCCAAATGTAAGCACTTAGTGAGCAGACGTGATTCTCAATTTTAAATCATTTGTGTTGATTATCTTCGGCAAGTCAACATGCAGCTGTTGTTTAAAAGGGGACGATGACGATTTTTAAAAATCTCTGCATAATTAGATGGTTACGATGTAAACAGAGCGGTTCAGAGTGGTTTGGTGTGAAACGCTCTGTTCTACAGAAACTTACCGAGTCAGAACTGTTCACAGTGGTGGTGATAGGAACCAGACGTCCACCTCTAAAAGCTCCCTCACAGAAAGTTCCTACATGAAATGGTTATGAATTCACTGCCTGATGACTGAGACACTGTTTTATGATAGTTTAATGATAAAGATTTGCTCTTAAGTGTATTTTAAGATTTGAATCTATTCATGGTGGAGGGATACATAACATGCAGGGTGCTGTGAGGCAAAACAGTCCCCAAAGAAAACGTACTATTTCAGATTTTCCTCTATTTTCTCTGTATTGACTCATCAACATTCCATATAGACTCAGAAGACTCGTGTAGGTTCACTGGTGGGTTCTGGATAGTAAATAAAATGTCTATATTTGTGTTGTAGTCATGGCGACCCCTGGTTCCTATCACCACCACTGTAAAGACATCTGAACCCTTTCACTCCAAACCACTCCCAGTGACTTCAATGTATTATGCAGACACACTGAAAAATGGGTGGAATTCCCCTTTAAATCCACATTTCTGTCCCTTTAGAGCCGTTCTGTGCATTTGTCTATACACACCCCCCTTGTTGTCCATAGTGGAGAGAAAATAAGTGGAGAACAAGATAGAATTCAATAGAATTCAGCAAAAAATGTTTCTCTCTCTCAGAAAAGCAGTTAAAAAGTGAGAGCAGCAGCTGATTGAGTTTCATCAATAATGTGCAGTAGTAGCTTAGTGCATTGCCACGGTTCACTAAGATCAATTTTCACGTTTACTTATGCATAGGAGAGATATGACCATAAAACTCTGTGTCACAGCCTCAGGATTTGTACATGGCAAGCAGGAAAGGTGTTAAGTTTGAACGATTACGCTGTACAGGTGAGATTACAGGTGGAAGCACTAGATTCACGCTAAGCAATATCATACTCACTCACTGTGTTTTTAGATTATTATTATTAGGCACAAGGTTTAGCTGAGTCACATCTGGATATTAACCGGCACTGCTGAGTCACTTATTATGCACAGGGCTCCATCGAGCCACGTATTCACAGTACAGAAGTCTGTTCTGATTGCCTGTTTCATCCGATTTTACTATGAAATCTTTAAACTAGAGATTCTACCAGCAACGACCTGAACGAACAATGGAATGAGGAAAGTGCAGCTTCAGATAACGTATCCATACGTACTGACGTCTGTCCGTCTGGCCAAATATGAGCCATTCAATACCCACGTGATTGATTTTGCATATGAAAAAACATCTAGATTACTACCAGCTACAGGAGTAAAGAAATAAACCCAGGAATATAACTTTGATAGTCTGTGTTGTTGGGAAGTGAACAGGATCCACAACGAATCCTCCGCTGCCTCAGTTTTTAAAACGGGTCTGCTCACATATGTGGTTGAATTTCCTAAAAAAACAGAAAGAACAAAATGTTAATAATATTTGTGTGGCTCTTCCAAACTGACTTGAGAGGAAAACAATGAGAAAATGTTTAACATGTGGAAAAGTCTCCCTCTGCTGGCAGAAGAATGAATTACACAAAATGTCACGACCAAACGACTACAAGGATTAGTGGACAAAGTCAAAATAAATGTTCACTATTAAAAAGTTGCTTATTATTTATTTATTATCCAATAAAGTAAAAATTTTATACAGTGTGTAGGTACAGCGAGGCCCAAAGGTCTGAGACCACTAGTGGAAATTATTCTGTTTTGCACTCTTTTCTAATTTAACACAGTGTTTCCTTACAAACTGTATTATCAACATAACAATCCGAGTAAAAAGCAGATTCTGACTTCTTAAAGAGTAACTCCACCCAGACCTTTTTTTTCCTCCCATTAACAGCTGAAATGCTCTGCGATGAGAAATTACACCAGCCTTGTTTAAAATGTGAACACATATTTTTACAGTTTGGAAAGATCATTTTTATCGTGGTCAATTCCACCTCTGCAGCGCCCCCTCAGTTGGTAAAGTGCTGTTTGATTCTGTCACTCTCCATATTTTCTGGTAGCTAACGTACGCTAGCTCTAAAACCACAGCAGTCCAGCCGCCCAGCCCACCCGGCTTCCCTCGCAGCCCCACCTCTAAACCCTTAGATCACTGCAGTGCCCCTCCCATTTTTTCAGCATTTTTCAATGTTGAGCCAAGGGTGGAGTTAGCTGGAAATCGTGGGGTGTAGTTACTCTTTAAAGGTGCAATGTGTAAAATTCAGTGGCCTCTAGTGGTGAGATTGCAGATTGCAACCTGCTGAATTCCGCTCCCTCACCCCTCCCTTTCCAAGCGTGTAGCAGAACCTACGGCGTCTGATTTCGTTTTGCCTCTTCATGTTTCCTCTTCTTTGACGGAGAGGATTCACCCTCCCTCGCTTATTCTTCATTCATTGACTTCTCAAAGCTTTTCTTTGTTGCTTTTTTTTTATTCTAAAATGTTCTGCTGTTTATTTTAAGGTTTAAATGAAAAAAATCTGGTTTTCAATGTGGTCTCAGACTTTTGGATTCTGCTGTATATTGTACTATTGTATTGTAATGTACTTATTAAAAATGCAAGGTGAGTAAAGCTTCAAAGACAACTGGAATATCACTTCCTTCCATTGATTCTGTTTACATTCAGCACAACCTGAAGTGAGCAAAGAGAATAATTAAAGATTCTTCTCATCTTTTCCAAACTCTTCTTTCTGGGAGGAGCTACAGATCCATAAAAACTAAAGCCTTGGGTTCACTACACAAATTTTGAAGTCGTAGCAGATTATAACAGACTGGGTGTCTCGCACTATCTGACCGAATTTTGCAGATTTTTTTGGGTGACTGAAATATTCGGGATCCACACTAAGCGATTAGGAATCACATACTACTCAACTTTTATGCTATTGCTGAACTGAATGGAACTCACTGAACTCACGCGAACTCTCACAAACTCTTGCGTTCTCCCGTTACTAGGTGACGCAAATAAACAAACATGAGCTGCTGCTGCTGTTTTCTCTGCTGTTTGTGCTGAAACAGTAAAGCAGGTAAACATGTTTAAGTGGATCATGGATTAAAAAAATGTGATCAGTTCGGTGTTTTTTAGAGTTTTAAACGTACATAAACTCGATTGTGCCTTAAACTCAGCTCATTAAAAAGCTTCGCTCCACACGTGAGAGACTTTTCACCATTTTTCTTTGTTTAGCTGTATTTTCTTCTTTCGCGCTCTCAGTTTTCATTGACTGTTGGTGGAATCCAGTCAGATTGAGTCGTTGACCAGTTTACACTAGATTACAATCAGAGTCAGGTTAAAAAAAAAATATCAAACGTTTGATAAACTCTGACTCGTCTGAAACGCGATCAGGAGGCTGTAAAACTAAATCTGTGTCCCTCACACACGACTCGACTCTCTCTCCAACTGTCGACTCCGACTAACCCAAACATCTGCAGACTAGAGCCGACCAGCTCAGACTCAGCCAGACTGAGAATCGGGGGTAAAAGTCGTGTAGTGTAACCCCGGCTTAAAACAATCCGCTTCAAGAACAGCTTTTTCCCTCCTGCTGTAAGGTTACTAAACTCTGAGTAATGTAAACAGAGTCCGACTAAGATTTCCAGACTTGTGAGGGCACACAGATGAAATTATTGTGCAATTCATGATTCTTGTGTATTAAATCTTGTATATCGTTCCTGTCGGAAGAAAAACCTTGTATATCCATTTTTGTCATTTTTCAGTTTTTGACATAATTCACAGTGCCTTTTGTCTTTTAGGTTGTGTGTAAATTTCATGACGAACGGACCAAAAGAAACGGCCCAAAATGACGTGGAAAAAGTCCGGTTCCATTGACTTGCGTTAAAAGTAAAGTATGTTTTTTCCTTCTCCTGTAAAGTTACTATTTTGGAGATACGAGGCTTTGATCCGACGGCAGCGATATTGTGGATTGTACTGTATATTGTTTAGTGTATGTGTATTATATTGTATGTTTAAGTGAACTGTGCTACAACAGAGTTGAAACAGTAATGTGACAGTCTGTAACACAGCATGGGGCGATATGGCTTCTGTTTCACTGCACCATAAAATTAAAAGCCGATTAATCTATATAAATACAGAAATCAACGTAGAACTAATCATTGGTTCCAGGCCTAATGCTGAGAATGCACTGTCAGTAGTTATGAGGCTCTTACATTGCATGGTGAGCTTTGACCTGCGTGCGGCAGTTGCGTCCCCAGTAGCAGTCCGGTCTGGAGGTCACAGCAGCTGAGAAGACAAAAAGACTTTCAGCTTCAAGCATGCAAACATCAGACAAGATGAAGAATGCTGCCACTCATGTACACCTGCTGCAGATTTCTGGCCAATGAATGGATCTACATCCCTACAGGAGAATACCTGCATAGCGCTTACTGTTTAAAGGGGACCTACTGAGCTTTTCAGGTTTTTCTCTCTGCTTTAGTTATGGAGCTTTTTGTGCATGTAAATGTTCTGCAAAGTCACAAAGCTCAGTGTTCCCTCCAGAGGGAGAAACTCTCCCCGACAGAACCCACTTTTGTCAGCTGCCTGAAACGTCTCATTGGAATTCCAGCCTTTTCCTTTGTTACAAGATGACATCATCTCGGAACACAGTCCTTACTGCCCGCCTACCGGCGAGCTCGGCCCCCTCACACAGCGCACAGCGGCTACTGGAAGAGGAAGAGAGTGTTCAGTGCTGTAGCGTGTGGAGAGACGCTGACCGGACATTCAGGATTAACTCTGGATCAAACTGAGAACCGACAGAACCGACGCTGCTGGAAAAACAGCCACAGTGGAGTTACAGCTGCTCAGGAGAGAAGGGTCTGTCTGCAGACTGCAGGACAGGGGCGGAACGTGAAGGGGCGGAAACGCTCTGGTGGTCGACCAATCAGAACAGAGGGGGCGAGTTGACCAATCAGAGCGCACTGGCCTCATCAGGAGGCAGGGCTTAAAGACACAGGAGCTCTAACATCACGAGGCAGATGATAAAAACTGCCCTCCTTCATCTTAAATCTAGTTAATAAATCCAATATTTCTCCTGTTTAGATTGTTGTAAGCTTATTTAAAGATTATTTAACTTATTTCCAAACATTTTTACTAGATCCAAGTAATTTTATTAAGCAAAATTCTCACTATATTGGCAGGTAATTTTGCTTGTTTTAAGAAACGAGCTGAAATAAGCTACATTACCTTCCAGTATAGTGAGATAACATTACTTAATAAAACTTAATAAAATAAAACTAAAATATGCCTAAAAATAAGCTCAATCATCTTATAATCAGTGCTCAAGGATCTCAAAATACGAAACAGAATAAAGATAATTTCACTTGACAAGATACTATTTTTTGCAGTGTGAAGTTTGAGTGCTCTTCAGTAACTGTGGACAGAAACTGCCCAGAGGACTTTCATAAACAAGCTGTGCCCCATAAACACAGAGGGACACTGCTAAAAAAAAAAGGGCAGAACATGAAAACAAAGTGGAAAACTTGTAAATAAGCTTTGAATAACTTGTAATTTAGGTCAAAGAGTTTTATCCAGTTCTCTGTGTTAAAAATTTTCTTTTGAAATCTTGGTTTAAATTTTTTTTCAACAAAACTGTAAAAAAATAAGCTGGTTTAAATGGTTTTATGGTCTATTTCACAAATACAGTGTGGAGAAATATTTGTTGAATGACATTTTATTAGCTGTGGTTGTGCTGAATCTGGGGATGTATAACACGTTATGGTTCTCTCAAAAAAAAACAAAAAAAAACGAAAGCACAAAATGCAGGAGTGTACAAAGTCAGAAGCGTCTCACTGTAGGTCTGTTGAACTCAGTGTCTTCTCCAGACATTTATGAAAAATTAAATGTAATAAAAGTTAAGAATGAAGACTACAGAGCGGATGTGGAGCGGGTTTTCTCTGATGTGCGAGTGGTGAGTGGGCAAGCAAAACCCGGAGCGGAGTGGGAGCGGAGTGGGAGCGAGAGCGGCCGCTTCACATACTCTTCAAAAATCATAATTTCCACGTTGGCTCACTCATAATGCATGCAGCTGTTTTTCTCTGGACTGAAAGGCAGTGGAGATCAGGTCACTGTGTTTTTACCTGGGAGTTCAGAAGCAGGAATGTTCTCTCTGTATTTGTAGGCGAGTTCTTTAAAGAAACGAAGCCCGCAGCAGTAACACAGCAGGGAGCTGGCATTGATACGATAATCTGAAAAAGAAAAACACAAAACACACACAAAGAACGCTTTAAAAGGAGATCTGTAACAAGGTCAGGGATAAAATCCATTACAATTCAAACAGCGCAATTTGGAGTATAATCTAAATTCCTATGGAAATTCAGACTTTACAGAAGTTCATGAGTTTCAAATACAAGTCATAAATTAACTGCAGCCTGTAGCTCATTGTTACTACACTCAGCTCAAAAGTTTGGAATCACTTCTCATATTAACAATTTGTATTTGATATACAATAACAAGTATTTTGATATGTTGTCTTTGTAGTATGTTCCTTTAAAAATATGGTTTACATAATTTGCATATGAGTGCATCCTATTTTTATTTACATTCTGCACAGCGTCCCAATGGGGTTGTAATTTAAAAATGAAAACATTAGTTCTTTAACAGATTTCAAGCATAATGATTTAAGCATAATGATTTTGCAAATTGAACCGAAAGGTGATATTAAAATATAAAAGCAAATAATTCTTTTTCTTTGTAAATCCCTACAGCAGCACCATCACTGTGTATTTTACCAGTGAGATGGTAGAGGCCTTGCTGTATGGCCTGAAGAGCTTCCTGTAGCATCTCTCGCCAAGTCTTTCCTCTGGAAGTCAAATAGTTCTGACACACAGGGGAAAAAAAAGAGCAATTATAAACCACACAATGACAGTAAAAAGACCAAAACATAAAAGATCATAAACAAAATCTAGGCAAATTACATTTTACGGTCACATCCTAGAAAACTGCAGTCAAAACAATTAACAACAATTATTAAGAAATATAACGAGGGCTTCATTAACTGAATTACGACTCCTACTTCTACTATCCCCATCCAGTTACTCCGTCTTCTAGTACTCATACTACTATTACTGACTTGTTGTTTTTCTAAGTGAAAGTAAATGAACACATCCTCTACAGTGAACTTAAATATGGCATTTTCCTGCAAATTCTAGCTGCAATTTCTATTCGCTGAGTTTAACATACTGGAAAAAATAAAACATAAAATGCAAAACGTGTCATTACGTTTACACAGACTGCGTTTTTCTATGTTAAATTCTGCAAATAAACAGTAATTGTGTGTTAAAATGAGCAGAAGTGTGTCTCTGTAGAGGATCGGCTATTTTCACAATTCAACAAAACATGTAACATAACTTGACCAGGGGTGCCCAAACTTTTGCATACAACTGTACATGCAGACATAAATATAATACTTTTAATTTAAAGTTGAATATCATATTCCAGAGTTTTACACAGCATAATAAGCAATACACTCGAAAACTATAACACTGTAGTTTATATGAAGACCTAAAATTAAAAGTAATAATGAAAAACAAATTAAATCAAATTAGTACGGAGCCCACAAAAGGACAAGGATTTAAAATAAACAAACAAACAAACAAATAAAAATAAAAATAAACAAGTTTTCTATAATAGGTAACAAAATATATTATTATTATTATGATTAATAATACACTCAAATAAAACTTCCATGATTAAAGCGTTCTTTGCATCGCAAAAGGGTTCTGACTGATGGAAAACATGCTGTAAATGGTTCCATATAGAGGGTTCTATTGAGCACCAAAAACGGTTCTTCTATTGTTACGATGTCAAGCTTGTTACAATAGAAGAACCCTTTTTTTGTGCTATATAGAACCCTTTTTAAAAAGGTCCAATATAGAACCATCTACAGCACATTCTCCATCAATGTGAAGCACAACTGGACTATGCAAAGAAACCCTTCAATCATGCAATGGGTTCTTTAAGGGGTCCATGGCTCTATGTAGAACCATTTTCTTTACTAAAGAACCCTAGAAGAATCTTTTTTAAGTGTGTCGTGCTTAATTTCCATTAGAACAGTTCCAATGGACACCAATGGAACTGTTCTAATGCTTCCAATGGAAGCAGCCCTGAAAAATGGACACCAGACTTGGGGAGATAAAGCAATGCTGCCTGAACGGCGCATTGATGCCATCTAGAGGGCAGAGTGGGTAATACTCAAGTTTTCTCTATGTGTCTTAAATTAATTATCCTAAGAAAATGATCTTGAGATAATAATAACAAAGTAAAAAAGAAAAAAATAAATAAATAAATTAAAATCAAATATTGATGTTTTTAAGTCACCCACCCTGTAAATGTTTTTAAAAACAGTCAAAACATATTTCTGTACTTTAGCTTTTAAACAGTTTATTGTTTCCTTTGTTTCTAGTGAAATATTACTATAACTTATGTTTTTGTTAGTTGCATAATATATATATATATATATATAATATATATATATATATATATATATTTATATATATATTTCTTTTTCTTATATTGTGCTTCTTAATTGTAATTATTAATATATCCCTTTTCTGCTATATATTCTTTTTTATGGTATTTTAGTTTTTATTTTTGATTATCTTTTTTCTCTTCTTCCTCTGTTGTTTCTACTTTGTATTGTGAAACACTTTGAACTGCATTTTTAATGTATGAAAGGTGCTATTAAAATTATCATTATTATTCATTATCATTATCATTATTAACGTTATTATCATTATTGTTATTACTATTAAAAAAAATCCACCATTCTCTCATGAGTTTTCTCTATAAATCTCAACATAATTATCCTGTGAAAATGAGATAATTATCAGAAGGTTACAAAAATCCCCATGTCCTCTCATGGGCTCTGTAATTTAGACTAAATGCATGATAAATTAAAAACATCTAAATTTAAAGTTTAACTAAAGGATTCTTACCTGCAGGATTTCAGACTCATAGTTATTGTTGTTGAGGACTCCATCCAGACATTTAGCCGTGAGGTTCAGATCTGTGGACAGAAACGCAGACGCTTTAAATCAGGCGAACTGAGCTGTGGATGCTGGAGAACCATGATTGTAAGCAGAGGGGTGGAAGGGGATTTCCTTACTGGAGCAACTCCAGCTATAAGGTAGGTGAACACTCAGGGTATAACAACAAAACTAAACAAAACCAGTTACAAAATTAGCATTCTAGGACTTCACCACACTTCAACCAATCAGGGACTTACCACTGAAACGTGCCAGACAACCCTGACAGCCGATTCGCTGGCAGCCCCAGTACAGGTGACAGAACGGCCTCTGGCACACCATACCTGAGAAAGAGGAGACAAAAAACAAATAAATTTAAAATTACATACGCAATAAGATAAAAATAAACCATTTTTGATCAAATTAAGATGCTGTATTACAGAAACATCCTAACTCTGAAATCTTATCTGTTTAGTCTCCATGACGACTTCAGTACGGACTGAATTTCGGACAGTATCTATTCCATAATAACAGTTCCTACCTTCATAATCTCATCATGAACTCCAGATAAGAAAACAGCATCACACAAACATCCTAACTAGACTAAACCTCCTAAATCCTGTCCTAACTTTAGGATGAACCCCAACAGGGTCCTCACTTCTGTTTAAGGTCCGTTTCTATGGTTTTTAGGCAGCTGTGTCAGCAGCATAGTTCACTACCAGCATAATGAGCTCCATTTATTCCTACTGTAAAACGCTGCTTTCACTGTGAGATGATTTTCTTTTCTAACTCTGCGTTTTAAAGATCTCAGACGCTGCAGACTCGATCTCCACCGCCCCTCTGATCACCTTCGTGTGTTAATGTTGATGATGAAATATTACAGTGATGGTGGTGAATAATGAGGAGACGGAGCTGAACGTGTGTCTGTTTATGAGGAGGAGTAACGTTAGCGCGCTCGGCTAAAGCGTTTGGGAAATGGAGACTGAAACTGGGGAGCGGCGACGCTCTGATAAACAGCAGGGGGCGCTCTCACAGCATTCAAGACTTACAGTTTATCACACTTTTGTTTAGTTTGACCTTTTTTACATCAGTAAAGGCAGCTGTGACTCACATTTTTAACATTATTTTGATGACGTGTTTACGTTTCAGCTGTGTATGTATGGTCGGTTGCTAGGCAACAGACATAACAGTGAATTATTGACTTTGATAGAGTAGTTTAAGATTTCCTAACTTTAGATATGATTCAATAAGACAAGATATTCCTAAATTAAGTTAAGCTTTGCTTCTGTTAAACAAACCTGTGAAAAATCTTATCTTGACTTTGTCAGATCTTAACTTAGGAGGAATGATAGAACGGTTCTGTATTACGGTTCCTGGTCCTCAAACCAGTATCAGCAGAAAAAGCTTGAACGTTGAACAGTTGCTATATCCGGTGCAGGAGAGGAAGAGAGGAAGTCTAGCCATTCCCTTACAACAGCACACAGCAGAGCAGCTACTGTTAATTGTTTCGTATATGTTTGCATGATTAAAGTGTTCTTTGCACTGTGAAAAGGTTCTTCAGATTAATGCAGGTTGTGCTGTAGATGGTTCTATATAGAACCTTTTGCAAAGGGTTCTATGTAGCACCAAAAAGGTTTCTTCTATAGTTATGATGTCAAGCTTGTAACAACAGACGAACCCTTTTCAAAAAGGTTCTATATAGAACCATATACAGCACCATCAGCATCAATCTGAAGAACGCTTTCACGATGTAAAGGACCGCTTTAATCATGCAAAGGGTTCTATGAGTGTTCCTGGTTCTATATATAACTATTATTTTACTAAAGAACCCTTAAAGAGCCATTATTTTAAGTGGGTGTGGGTGGGAGTTGTGTGTTGTGTGACAGACACTCACAGTGCTGAGGGGAACCCTGAGGGCCGACATGTTCGGAGCGGCGGTCCGGCATGGGCTGCAGGCAGCAGGTACAGATCAGGTGACCACCCTGAGGAGGACACCTAAACTCCTGAGAGGCTGCAGAGAGAGAGAGAGAGAGAGAGAGAGAGAGAGAGAGAGAGAGAGACAGACAGACAGAGAGAGAGATTAATAAAAGAAGAACCAACTCATTTACATACCTATTCAGCTTACAGCCGTTTAGCCCCGCCCACTCACACTGAGTTCTAAGCAGAGTTTCAGCTCCAAATGCTTTTTGAATGAGGCACAGTACAGGGCAGCCAATCAGAACAGAGATCATTTACATATATTGGTATTAAAGTACAGGGCAGCCAATCAGAACAGAGATCATTTACATATATTGGTATTAAAGGCGCACATACATCAAAGACAAAATCACTCTTTTTTCACTGTTGAATTTCAATATGTGCAGATGTGCCTTACCTGTGCAGGTATCAGTGGATGTTGAGGGGCCGTCTCCTGGTGCTTTCACTGACCCCTCCTCCTGGGAGGAGCTACAGATCCAGGGGGCAGGGCTAAAGTCTTTTCGGTACCCTGGGCACTGCCTACACGTCATGTAGGGTTGGCTGTGGATAAAAGTGAAAAAATTTTTTACAGTTTCAATCAGAACAGAGTGGGCGGCTGACCATTTCCAGCACACTGGGCTCTTCGGGAGGTAAATCTATTCCAGTAGAGCCCAAAAATAAAATTATTAACAATTTAAATGAGCAAATCAGCTGCACAATCAGTTTTCTAGCTACTGTTTAAAAGTAAAAAAGGCATAAATAAACTAAGCAGAAGTGCGTAAAGTGTGTCTGACCTCATGTCTGACGTGTCACTGTCGTTGTCGGAAAGTTCGAACAGGTAATCGGAGCTCCCTTCTTCATCAGAGAAGGAGCGCTCCACCTTCGGCTGCAGCATGTCCTGAGTGATCTTATTACGAGCGTCCATACCGCGCAGATCCTCCTCACTACGACACTTCTCTATTAGAGAGAGAGAGAGAGAGAGAGAGTGAGATAGATAGATTCAAGGCCATGGGCAGTTGAGGTGTGGTGTTTACAGGTCGCGGGTGCAGGCGTGGTGTTTACAGGCAGAAGGAAATGGATATGGTGTATAAAGGCCGATGGAACAGGTGTGGCGTATATAGGCTGAGGGAACAGGTGTGGTGTATACAGGCTGAGGGAACAGGTGTGGTGTTTAAAGGCCGGGGGAGCAGGCGTGGTGTTTAAAGGCCGGGGGAACAGGCGTGGTGTTTAAAGGCCGGGGGAACAGGCATGGTGTTTAAAGGCCGGGGGAACAGGCGTGGTGTTTAAAGGCAGAAGGAAATGGATATGGTGTATAAAGGCCGATGGAACAGGTGTGGCGTATACAGGCTGAGGGAACAGGCGTGGTGTTTAAAGGCCGAGGGAACAGGCGTGGTGTTTAAAGGCCGAGGGAACAGGCGTGGTGTTTAAAGGCAGAAGGAAATGGGTGTGGTGTTTAAAGGCCGAGGGAACAGGCGTGGTGTATAAAGGCCGATGGAACGGGTGTGGCGTATACAGGCTGAGGGAACAGGCGTGGTGTTCAAAGGCCGAGGGAACAGGCGTGGTGTATAAAGGCCGATGGAACGGGTGTGGCGTATACAGGCTGAGGGAACAGGCGTGGTGTTTAAAGGCCGAGGGAACAGGCGTGGTGTATAAAGGCCGATGGAACGGGTGTGGCGTATACAGGCTGAGGGAACAGGCGTGGAGTTCACAGGTCGTGAGTTTACAGGCGTGGGTGCAGGCAGGGTTTAAAGACAGAGGAAATGGGTGTGGTGTATAAAGTTCGATGGGAACAGGTGTGGCGTATACAGGCCGAGGGAACAGGTGTGGTGTATAAAGGCCGAGGGAACAGGTGTGGTGTATAAAGGCCGAGGGAACAGGTGTGGTGTATAAAGGCTGAGGGAACAGGCGTGGTGTTTAAAGGCCGAGGGAACAGGCGTGGTGTTTAAAGGCCGAAGGAAAGGGTGTGGCGTATACAGGCCGAGGGAACAGGCGTGGTGTTTAAAGGCCGAGGGAACGGGCTGTGGCGTATACAGGCTGAGGGAACAGGCGTGGTGTTTCAAAGGCCGAGGGAACAGGCGTGGTGTTTAAAGGCCGAGGGAACAGGCATGGTGTACAAAGGCCGATGGAACGGGTGTGGCGTATACAGGCTGAGGGAACAGGCGTGGAGTTTACAGGTCGTGGAGTTTACAGGTCGTGGGTGCAGGCATAGGGTTTAAAGACAGAAGGAAATGGGTGTGGTGTATAAAGTTCGAGGGAACAGGTGTGGCGTATACAGGCCGAGGGAACAGGTGTGGCATATAAAGGCCGAGGGAACAGGTGTGGTGTATAAAGGCCGAGGGAACAGGTGTGTATAAAGGCTGAGGACAGGTGTGTATAAAGGCGAGGGACGTGTGGGAAAAGCCGAGGTGTGGTACATAAAGGCTGAGAGAACAAGTGTGGTGTTCACCTGGGTGCTGCTGCAGGTACGCCTCCACCAGGTTGTTGAGGATGTGGTTTTTTCGGATTCTCTCCACAGGACAGCGACAGGTGGGGCAGAGAGAGGATCGCTCCATCCAGCCAGAATAACACGCTGCACAGAAGGTGTGCATGCAGGGCTGCAGACTACAAACACAGAGACTTAAAACGGCACTGCTAACGCTTTTAAAAAGAACCTCAGCACTGCTGTGTCTGATCCACTCGCACCAGCACAACACACACTAACACAGTGTTACTGCAGTGCTGAGAATGATCCACCACCCAAATAGTACCTGCTCTGTAAGGGGCCAAGGGGGTCCTGACCACTGAAGAACAGGGTGAAAGGGGGCTAACAAAGTATCAGAGAAACAGATGGACTACAGTCTGTAACTGTAGTACTACAAAGTGCACCTATATAGTAAGTGGAGCTGATAAAATGGACAATGAGTGTAGAAACAAGGAGGTGGTCAGAATGTTAGGCGTAGTGTATAGAGAAAATGTCTTAAAATGTTGTGAGGTTAAAACCCTAATTTTAGAGCACAATTTCTAGTTTTTGAAGAGTTTAACAAATTGTAAAAAAACAAAATAATGCCATAAAATGTGTCGTCATTTTACAACATTTTATGTTTCATTTTTCTTCCCACTGCCTCAAATTCAGTAAATAAAACAGTAGGTGTGCATATTTTGCACACAACTGTATTTGACATACTGCTCACCCTAATAGAGACCTCTGGTAATAACGTTGCTGGTATTTGTTATATTATTATTAGTGTACTCTAACGATATCCCTCAGTATATCTGTATGAACCTCCAAAAAGCTAAGCATTAAATGTGTGCATTAAACATGCTGCCTCACCTGACGCAGTCGTATAGCAGGTCCTGGCAGATGATGCAGGTGAGTGACTCCTCCATCTTGTCAGTTTTCTCTCCGTCCTTCCCTGTTTTAGCAGGAGCTGCAGAGTCGCTGATGGAGGAGCCCAACTCGTGTGGGTCATCTGAGGAGGAGATAAATAGAAAGAGAAAGAAAATTATTTATAAAATGTTATTTATAAAAAGAAAAAGTATTTATTTTTGTCTATTTCACCATCATAAACAGGCACTATAATAAGCAATGTTTGATTTTCACCGTTGCTTTTCAAAAAATAACTAAATTTTAAAAAAATCACTCCAAAGATGCTGTTAACACAAAGCAGCTGTGTTATTTACCTTAATAATGCAGACCCAGCTTTATTAATGATGACTGCATTAGTACTAATGTGTTACTGCATTAGTGCTTACTTGTAAGCTTAATTAGTGCCAACTTAAAGGCAAGGCAGGTTTATTAATATAGCACCTTTTCATACACTGCTGTCATTCCAAGTGCTTTACGAATGAGAAAATACAGTCAGAAAATAGAGTTGTTTAAAAAATAAATGAGAAGAGAAATTAAAAACATAATTAAAACAATAGATTTGAAAGAGAAAATCACTGAATTAAAAATCAAACTAGAAATTAAATTAGGATAGTTAAAATGAAAAGTTATGAATTAGTAAAATTGTCAAGAATTAAAAAGTTAAAAATAAAATAAAACTAGGATAGATCAAATTAAAAAGTAAAAGTTAGATTAGGATAAAAAAAAGTGCCATTACAGAGGAAAAGGGGCTGGAAAAACAGTGTTTTAAACTTTACTAACCCTTTAAGGATCAACATTGCACCGGTGAAACGTTTAGGACAAACTGTGTTTGACCTTGAACAACTTTACAATCATTAGCAATATTAAAAAACTTCAAATTCCACCTTAAACTATAGATTCAGAGCTTTCTGACACAACGCCACGTGTTATTTCTATGAATTTCCAGACCTAAAATTTTTACAACCTGAATTTCCAGACCTGAATTTTACAATCTGAATTTCCAGACCTACATTTTACAATCTGAATTTCCAGACCTAAATTTTACAACCTGAATTTCCAGACCTGAATTTTACAATCTGAATTTCCAGACCTGAATTTTACAATCTGAATTTCCAGACCTAAATTTTACAACCTGAATTTTACAACCTGAATTTCCTGACCTAAATTTTACAAACTGAACTTCCAGACCTGAATTTTACAACCTGAATGTCCAGACCTAAATTTTACAACCTGAATGTCCAGACCTGAATTTTACAACCTGAATGTCCAGACCTGAATTTTACAATCTGAATTTCCAGACCTAAATTTTACAACCTGAATTTCCAGACCTAAATTTTACAACCTGAATTTCCAGACCTGAATTTTACAATCTGAATTTCCATACCTGAATTTTACAACCTGAATTTCCAGACCTAAATTTCACAACCTGAATTTCCATACCTGAATTTTACAACCTGAATTTCCAGACCTGAATTTCACAACCTGAATTTCCATACCTGAATTTTACAACCTGAATTTCCAGACCTGAATTTTACAACCTGAATTTCCAGACCTAAATTTTACAATCTGAATTTCCAGACCTCAATTTTACAACCTGAATTTCCAGACCTGAATTTTACAACCTGAATTTCCAGACCTGAATTTTACAATCTGAATTTCTTAACCTGAAAAAGCATCAGGAATTCAGGTTCAGGTTCTGGTGACACTGATTTAACTCCCACCTGTTCTCTGTCTCTTCTTGTCTGGCCCCGCCCCCTCGTCCATCTCTCTCGTCTGCTTCAGCGTGAGGCTTTTTGGGGTGGAGACTCCGGTGCTGCACTCTGGAACTTTCTGCCGGATCGCTGACGGCTCTGTTAGAGTCACATCACCGTAACCTGCAAAACACACCGACCTTAGATCACAGTCGTATTTACAGGAAAACAAAACAAAAACAAAAACAATTTGCTAACCATCCACATCAACATTATCACTGATGAAAATGTTCACTGACAAAGAGTTCTTTCACTTAATTAGACAGAATACACAAGTCAGTTTGTGAAATTTCTGTCGTGCTGTAGCTGTAGACCACGTAAACTCTCAGAGTGGGGGGAGTACTGAAGAGCACAGTGTCTATCCGCTACTGAATCACTCATTAAAGAGTTCCAAACTGCCTCTGGAAGCAACATCAGCAAAAGAACTGCATGTTAGGAGCTTCACGAAATGGGTTTCCATGGCTGAGCAGCTGCACACAAGCCATCAAAATGCGCAATGCCAAGTGTCGGCTGGAGTGGAGTAAAGCGCCGCCACTGGACTCTGGAGCAGTGGAAACGTGTTCTCTGGAGTGACGAATCAGCTTCTCTATCTGTCAGTCTGATGGACGAGTCTGGGTTTGGCGAATGCCAGGAGAACGTTACCTGCCTGACTGCACTGTGGCAGCTGTAGAGTTTGGTGGAGGAGGGATGATGATATGGGGCTGTTTTTCAGGGGTTGATCTAGAACCCTCAGTTCCAGTGAAGGGAATCTTAATGCCTCAGCACCAAGACATTCTGGACAGCTGTACGCTTCCAACTTTGCGGGAACAGTCTGGGGAAGAACCTTTTCTGTTCCAGCATGACTGAGCCCCAGTGCACAAAGCAGCTCCATAAAGGCCTGACTGGGTGAGTTTGGCGTGGAAGAACTTGACTGGCCCTCACAGAGCCCTGACCTCAACCCCATCAAACTACTGGGACCAAGGGCTGTCCCCTTCAACCCCAGGCCTCCAACATAATACTATGAATAAACAAAAAGAAATCTTTTAATACCGGCTTAACACTTAGAACAGTCATTAGTGTAGGTTCTCAAAAGATGTCAAAAATGAAAGAGTCTTCAGATGCTGAGTTTGTGAAAGAGGGAAAAGTCTTCTTCTTTATTTCAGCATCAAGTGGCACAGAGTCTCAAGAGACCCAACTGTGCAAATACAGTGTTCCAAACAACAGTTTATATACTACTTATCTGGGGTAGTTTGATATCCCCCCGCCTAACTGCTCATATTTTGAAATTAGCTTATTCTCTAATAGGTGCATCTCTTCATCCATCGATTTGGCCACCACATGTTGAGCTCACTCCTAAAAACTGGCTTCAACAGGTTTTTACCAGCCTGCTCTACCTTTCAAGATCAACTTGCCCCTCTCTTCACTGGGTCAGTAGGTACACACAGGCCTCTCTGTGAACCCAGCTGCTTTCCAGTGTCTAGAATCTCCTATGCAGACAGTCTAAGGTCGACCCTTTGTGAGAAAATTAATATTCTCTGTTAGCCAATACTACCTATTTCATTATTGATTACAATATCTAATCTATTTGATTACTGATTAAGGGTATATTTATTAAAAATCTCCTTCAGAACACCTTTGGGATGAACCTGAATGGAGACCGTGAGCCAGGCCCTCTCGTCCAACATCAGTGTGGAAGCTGTTATAGCTGAAAAGGGGGACCAACTCCATATTAGTGCCTATGGATTTAGAATGGGACTCATATAAGCTTCTGTGGGTGTAATTTGGAGGTGTCCCAATACTTTTGTCTATATGGTGTATGCTTAGTGTCTGAGGTTTGTCAGCATTCACTGACAGTGTGAACTCCTACTTGTGGCAGCGACGGTGTGCGTGTACAGCGTTGGGTAGAGATGGGCGCCGGAGCCGGAGGTGCTTGGCTGGTCCTCGTATCCCGGAAGAAGCTGCTTCTCCAGAGGAAAACTGGGGAGAGTAACGGGCTCCACCGGAGCAGGATCCACATCCGGATCAATGAGATCCATCACAGCAGAGCAGCTGTTCCTCACAGCGTCTAAAACACAAACACAACAGCTTTAATCAGTCCTGAGAACCCAAACACAGTCCAACAACATTCTGTCTAAACCAGTGCGGCCACTGTCCATTATATCGGTAATCAACTAATCTACCTAAAAAAAAGATGGTTCTTCAAGGGTCATATTTAGAACCACAAGTTTTATATTAGAACCATTTGATGCTTAAATGGTTCTTTGCATGGTGAAATGGTTCTTCATATTGGAGAATGTGTTGTATATGGTTCTATACAGCACCAAAAAGGGTTCTTCTACTGTTACAAGCGTAATACTGTAACTGTAGCAGAACCATTTTGGTGCTATACAGAATCATTTTCTAAAATGTACCATATGGAACCATATGCAAATTGGATCTTTCAGATTTTAAAGTACTTACTGAAAGATGTTGCTCTGCCTACTTTGTTAGCCCCCTTTTACCCTGTTCTTCAGTGGTCAGGACCCCCATGGACCCTCACAGAGCAGGTACTATTTGGGTGGTGGATCATTCTCAGCACTGCAGTAACACTGATGTGGTGGTGGTGTGTTAGTGTGTGTTGCGCTGGTCTGAGTGGATCAGACACAGCAGTGCTGCTGGAGTTTTTAAACACCTCAGTGTCGCTGCTGGACTGAGAATAGTCCACCAACCAAAAATATCCAGCCAGCAGTGTCCTGTGGGCAGCGTCCTGTGACCTCTGATGAAGGACTAGAGGATGACCAACACAAACTGTGCAGCAGCAGATGAGCTATCGTCTCTGACTTTACATCTACAAGGTGGACCAACAAGGTAGGAGTGTCTAATAGAGTGGACAGTGAGTGGACACAGTGTTTAAAAACTCCAACAGCACTGCTGTGTCTGATCCACTCAGACCAGCGCAACACACACTAACACACCACCACCACATCAGTGTTACTGCAGTGCTGAGAATGATCCACCACCCAAATAGTACCTGCTTTGTGAGGGTCCATGGGGGTCCTGACCACTGAAGAACAGGGTAAAAGGGGGCTAACAAAGTATCAGAGAAACAGATGGACTACAGTCTGTAACTGTAGAACTACAAAGTGCACCTATATAGTAAGTGGAGCTGATAAAATGGACAATGAGCATAGAAACAAGGATCTTTTAGGTAGATCTGATGAGCCACTTTTTACAGTGTATATACATACATAAATATGTACATACACACACACACCCATTATAGTGCTCATTGTGTAGCACTAAAATCAAAAAGCAATACAGACTATCGCCCAACCCTGCTTTAGAGGAAAAAAAATAAATCAAACATTACTCAGAAAATTTAAAAATAAGTGAACTTTTGGCAGGAAGTGAATCCTGTAATCAGGTTAGAACCATGATAAGATGTAATGAAGCAGATAAATAAATTCACTCACCTTCAGTATCCTGAGAGTCCGTCTGCTTGGGACTGATGGCCTGATACACATAAGCAATATCTGTAAAACAACAACATCTGCTTTTACTAAGATTCTCTACCAGCACCTACTGAACATTATAGAGCAGGGCATGCAGAACAATCAGCTTCAAGTAAAATAATTAGCTACCTTACCGATTATTATTATTATACAGTTAAAAAAAAACATGATCCGTTTCCGAGTTTGTGCAGTGAAGAAAGGTTCATTTTTATAGCTTAATATCAACAAATCTACAGAGATGGCGACTGACTGTATATGAGAGATTAATGACATTCATCCAACAGTGATCGGTGTTTAACTGGTTGGAAGGATTATTAATTACTAATATCTTGACACTAATATCTGTGGAGATTTTCACAAAATGTTGCTTGTATGGACTAGGCCTTTCAGAAACTAGGGTTCTTCTACTGCTACAAGTTTGACGTTGTAACAACAGCAGAACACTTTTCTTGGTGCTATATAGAACCATTTTCAAAAAGGTATTATACAGAATCATGAATCTGAAGAACCACTGTGCAGAGAACAATTTAAGCAAGAAATGGATCTATATAGATATCATGGTTCTATATAGAACCATTGCCTTTAGTAAAGAACCCTTGAAGGACCATCTTTTTAATGTGCACTGTTTTAACTCAACTTAAACAAGATCAGCATTTAGCAAACTCAGAGTTAAAACCTAGTATTTATAGCACAGCATGCAAAACACCTATTTAAAAAGAGAAAAGACAAAGAAAGAAAGACAGACAAAGAAAGAAAGAAAGAAAGAAAGAAAAAAAGAAAAAGAGAAAGAAAGAGAGAAAGAAAAGAAGAGAGAAAGAGAGACAGGTAAAGAAAGAAAGAGAAAGAAAAGGAGAAATAGAGAAAGAGAGACAGAAAGAAAGAAAGAGAAAAAAAGAGAAAGAAAAGGAGAGAGAGAGAGACAGGCAAAGAAAAAAAGAGAGAAAGAAATAGAAAGAAAAGGAGAGAGAAACAGAGACAGGTAAAGAAAGAAAGACAGAGAGAAAGAAAAACAAACAAAGAGAGAAAGAAAAGGTGAGAGAAAGAGTGACAGGTAAAGAAAAAAGAAAGAAAGAAAAAGAAAGACAGACAGACAGAAAAAAGAAAGAAAGAAGGACAGAGAAAGAAAAGTAAAGAAAGAAAGAGAGAAAGAAAAAGAGAAATAGAGAAAGAGAGACAAAAACAAAAAGAGAAAAAAAGACAAAGAAAAGGAGAGAGAAAAAGAGACAGGTAAAGAAAAAGAAAGACAGAAAGAAAGAAAGAGAAAGAGAGAAAGAAACAAAGAAAGAAAGAGAAAGAAAATGAGAGAGAAATAGAGACAGGTAAAGAAAGAAAAGGAGAGAGAGACAGGTAAAGAAAAAGAAAGAAAGAAAAAGACAGACAGACAGACAGACAGAGAAAAAAGAAAGGACAGAGAAAGAAAAAGAGAAAGAGAGAGAGAGAGAAGAAAGAGAGAAAGAAAAAGACAGAAAGAGAAAGAAAGAAAAAAAAGAAAGCAAGAAAGAGAGAGAGAGAAAAAGAGAAATAAAGACAGAAAGACAGAGAGAGAGAAAGACCCGGTCAGTGCGTGTCGTACTCTGCTCTGGTTCACTCTTCCTGTACACAAAGTAGATGACGTCTCCGTTCTGCAGCAGGTGGCTCTGTTTCTTCACCAGTTTGGACATGTTTATTACTGTGCCGTTAGTGCTGGAGGAAACAAACAGGAGAGCGAATTACCAAATAAGTACAGCGGTATTGGTTCACTACTTAAACACAAAGCTACTACATGAGACGGTTATGAATTCACTGCCTGATATCGGACACTTTGTTTTAAGGTAGTTTTGAGAAGATTTTGGCCTTAAAATCCATTCATGGTGGAGGGATACATAATACGTAGGGCGCTGTGAGGCAAAATAGTCCCCAAAGAAAACTTATTATTTCAGATTTTCCACTATTTTCCATCATCAACATTCCATATAAACTCAGAAGACTCGTGTAGGTTCACTGGTGGGTCTGGATAGTAAATAAAATGTCTATATTTGTGTTGTAGTCATGGCGACCCCTGGTTCCTATCACCACCACTGTAAAGACATCTGAACCATTTCACACCAAACCACCCTGAATCAGGTACGCAGGTGCTCTCTCACCTCATGTCCTCGAGCCACACCTGCCCTGAGGTCTGATCTTGTGTGATTTTGCAATGATCTCCTGAGACCAGCTTATTAGCAGGAAAGGAAAGATCACAACCTGGAAAACAAACACATAATTATAAACATTAATTAAAAACATATTTAAGCAGTAGGACCTGAGAGGGAGTGTGTGATCGCGAAATTGGCGATAACACACTCCTCGAGTGTTCTATTGCTTTAATACAACAGTTAAATAAATACAGTAATAAATTAATAAACTGGGCCGTGAACGCGGCGTTTAATATGTTTTAATGTTCGCAGTTCCTTCACCAAGTTATAGTTGTGTATAGTTAGTGTATAGTTCCTTACACTAAATTCCCAAACTGTCATCACCACTGAGCAGCTTTTCAGTCGGCAGCTGTGACAGAAGAACAGCTAACCAACCTGGAATCAGCCAGAAATGAACCAACACCATTCGCCAAACGTGTAGTCTGATCTTCAGAGTCTGACCAAATCAGACTGAGCCATAAAACTGCCGCAATATCAAGTTCAGCTCAGTTTTGTCAGTTTTTGCCAGATCAGTATTAATGTTGTTTTGTTCCAGCCAGTCTGTAAAGCATCTTACAGCCCATTTAGTTTGGCGAATGGTGTTGGGTTCATTCAGTTTGGTTGCCTCTGATTGGTCTAAATCATCCACAGGCAGTTCACAAGCTGTGTTATTAGGTTAAATTTCCACACTTAAAACTTTTGATAACGCAGGCTTTAAAATTGCAGATTTAAAAATTGTGATTTCGATATAAAAACGATTAATCGTTACTCATTAGGCATCCAAAAGTGGTTCCACTCTCCCCCCCCCACTTTATTTTGGTGTGAAACTTCCTTATTGTGCCTTCTGTTCACCTTCCATCTGGAGAAATAATGATTTAATAACACTAAAATGTACGCTTACGTCTGATACCCAAACACGTGAGACCTCAGCGTCGGGTTAACACAGCTCAGCCAGACGTATGAATTTATATCACTTCATTTTAAGTTGGGAAGCAGACATTAAAGTGCACAAAACGAGACAGACGTAGACGGAGTCACGGAGACAGAACCGTCCCACACAAAAACCTACTTAATATTCCGCACGCATGGGCTCAATAGACGCCTTTGTTATTATTGGTGGGGAGGGGGTTGCCTGAGTTTGCTGAACTAAAGAGGGTATTGTGCACGGCATGAACTCACTGAATAAAGTCCAGACACTCCTGAAGGGTGACTAGAACGTCTCCCACAGAACAGTTCTGACAAAGGGTTGGAAAAGAGTGGAACTAAAGAGGCTGATTTCCAAGCATTCGTCAAAAATGCCAAAAGTGTCCTGGAAAGCGTCAGAATTCCTTTAGTTACAAAATTCCTTTCTTTTTCTAAAACTTATCTGCATAAACACACTGCATTAAGACACTACAGCCCACGTTTGTGTGTCCTGACATTGCATTCGCACAACATAACCCAACTTTCCTTCTCACTATGCTGCATTAAAACAGTATAAACCACAATTATTTGTTGCAACAGTGCATTAAGAAAAACACCCCCAACCTTTCCTTGGTTTAAAACTGGATAAAAACCATTGTGACTCAATTTTTTTATAGAGACATCGCAATAAAGTAGTACAAACCAATTTTAATTGCCTCAATATTGCATTAAAAGAACATTAACCACATTTATTTGTCCCAAAAGTGCTTTAAAAAAATATCCCCTACCTTTTCCTCAGTCTAAACATGCATAAAAATACATTGTGACTCAACTTTTCTTATACAAATATTACAATTAACAGTATAAACCAATTTTAATTGCCCCAATATTGCATTAAGGTGGGATAACTCACCATTTCTTGTAGAAATAATGCATTCAAATGGTATAGCTCACCTTCCCTTATCCTAATATTAAATTAAAACAGTATGACCCACCTTAATTTACCCAAATTGTGCATTAAAACCCACCTCTACGTGCTCGAAAAGTGCAAAAAAAATGTAAATCCCAGTTTTTTTTTGTCCTATTGTAGCATTACAGTATAAGTATCAGTTGCTTCTTTACATACACTTTCTAAGCAATTCTTTAAAGAACTATTTGCATAAACAAGATGTGCAATAATGTATATGTTCTACAGCATTTAAGCGTTTTTCTGACACAAGAACCATTTAAGAATCCATGTTTAAAGATCGTCGTGCATTAAGTCAGTAAAGTACTTGTAGCAATATTGCATAAAAACAGTATTATCAGATTTTTTCCACTGATATTAAAATTAGTATAAACTACAAACTTAGAGTGTGTTTACATGTACTCAATAATCTGATAACTGCAGAAAATCGGATTGTGTCTGTAACTGATTGCGTGTTTACACTTAATCTGATAACTGCAGAAAATCAGATGGTGTCAGTAACCGGTTCAGTGTGTTTACACTTAATAATCCGATAACTGCAGAAACTCTGACTGCGTCAGTAACTGGTTCAGTGTGTTTACACTTAATAATCTGATAACTGCAGAAAATCAGATTGTGTCAGTAACTGGTTCAGTGTGTTTACACTTAATAATCTGATAACTGCAGAAAATCAGATTGTGTCAGTAACTGGTTCAGTGTGTTTACACTTAATAATCTGATAACTGCAGAAAATCAGATCGTGTCAGTAACTGGTTCAGTGTGTTTTCATGCTCTTGGGTAAACAGATAATGGGGAAAATCCCGGTTTACATGAGTCAGACAGTAATCGGATTTCTGCTTTACAAGCAGCCAATAAACTCACAGAGGAAGACGTGATGTTAACGTAAAACTCAAATGTCAGCCTGTGCCTTTTTTTTAGCTAAAAATATGAACATACATCATCTAGAAGATGAAGAACATTTAAATCCTTCATTTCGTCAAGGATGTATTTGGTTTCAGCGTCGCTCCAAAAGTGTTGTGCTGTGTTAAACGCTGCTCGCTGTTTCTGGGACAGCGCTCTATTTTCAAACATGCTCAGGCTGAGAGAAACGAAAGAAATCAGAGTGAGAGTTTAACTCCAAAACTGAGCTCAAATCCAGCCTCTTTACCAGATTTCTTAATCAGATTTATAGACCTTAATCGATAAGAAATCGTTGTGTGCTGTTTAAACGGCCACTTAATAATCAGATAACTGCAGAATTCAGATTATGATGGTATTAAGTGTATGTAAACACACTCAGTGTTTAAATCGTATAGTCTACCTTACTTGTTTCTCGTCTTGATATTGCATTAAAACAGTAAAACCCACTGTTTCTTGCTCTGAAGATGTATTAAAATAGCACAGTCTACATTAACATTACCAATACTTGCACCAATGTTGCATTAAAACAGTGTAAGTCACATTTACTTGTTTCAATATTGCACTAAAACAATATAACCCACATTTCCTTGGCCTGATGTACTGCACTAAACCAGCATAGCCCACCATTTCTTGCCCAGAAATCACAATAAAATGGCACAAACTACCTTTACTTTTACCAACAGTTTAACCAGTATTGCATTAAAACAGTATAACTCACCGTTTATTGTCTTAATATTGCATTAAAGCAGTATAACCCACAATTTCTTGTCCTAATATTGGATTAAAACAGTATAACTCGCCGTTTATTGTCTTAATACTGCATTAAAGCAGTATAACCCACAATTTCTTGTCCTAATATTGGATTAAAACAGTATTACTCGCCGTTTATTGTCTTAATATTGCATTAAAGCAGTATAACCCACAATTTCTTGTCCTAATATTGGATTAAAACAGTATAACTCGCCGTTTATTGTCTTAATACTGCATTAAAGCAGTATAACCCACAATTTCTTGTCCTAATATTGGATTAAAACAGTATAACTCGCCGTTTATTGTCTTAATACTGCATTAAAGCAGTATAACTAACCGTTTATTGTCTTGATATTGGATTAAATCAGTATAACTCTCCGTTTATTGTCTTGATATTGGATTAAAACAGTATAACTGTTCGTTTATTGTCTTGATATTGGATTAAAACAGTATAACTGTTCGTTTATTGGCTTGATATTGGATTAAAACAGTACACCTATCCGTTTATTGTCTTGATACTGGATTAAAACAGTATACCTGTCCGTTTATTGTCTTGATATTGGATTAAAACAGTATAACTGTTCGTTTATTGTCTTGATATTGGATTAAAACAGTATACCTGTCCGTTTATTGTCTTGATATTGGATTAAAACAGTATACCTGTCCGTTTATTGTCTTGATATTGGATTAAAACAGTATAACTGTTCGTTTATTGTCTTAATATTGCATTAAAGCAGTTTAACTCGCTGTTTTTTTTATCTGAGAGTGTATTAAAATGGTACAGTCTACCATGATTTTTACCAATATTTGTGCCAATATCACAGTAAAACAGCGCAACCCACCTTTCCTCCTGCCGATAGTGCATTCTCGGTTGGTCAGCAGTAGTGTTAGTTCAGTCTGTGGAGACGCTCCCACCCTGACTAGCTTCCCCCACGGCCGCCCTCTGCTCTCCGGATCCATCTTCCTCGTCTCAGCCGGTCAGACTTCAGGTCACACACATCTAAACAGAGCACAACATCTGCACTCTTAAAAAGATGATCCTTCAAGGCTTCTTTAGTAGGTTCTATTTAGAACCATGAGTTCTATATGGAACCATGTGCATGCTCAAACGGCTCTTTGCATGGTGAAACAGCTCTTCAGACTGATGGAGAACGTGCTGTATATGGTTCTATATAGCAGCACAAAAAGGACTCTTCTATTTTTACGACCCTTTCTAGTGCCATCTAGAACCATATCCAAGATTCTCCATCGATCTGAGGAACTATTTCACCATGCAAAGCACCCCCTTTATTAAAGAACCCTTGAAGAACCATCTTTTTTTTTTAAAGTGTGCTCAAAATTCATAAGAATTTATGGTCATGTGTTCAAGAGGAACTACACAGTGATGAGTTCAGCAGTTTCAAATGCTTCTATTAATAATGACTAGCACTACTGACCAATGGACTCATTCTTACTGATATTTCCTTACATTTTCAACTACTTAAAAGTATTTTCAACTATTAGGAGCACAAATAAATCACTGTTACAGTTTCAAACAAACCGGGCTGGTTTTAAACCTAAACTACTCATTTTACAGGTTTGAAATAAACTAAATAAACTAGTTTTCTCGCTGATTATCTTAAGGTAGAGTTTTAAATGAGCTCCTTTAATATCTTACTGACATAGGGAAATAAGCTTTAATTATATTGGTCTTTTTACTGAGCTGGTTTTCCTATTTGCCAGCTTCTTGTTTCCCCGTTCCACCTTAAATGGTGCAGCAGTTACATATACTTGCTGCACCATTTAAGTTGGAACGGGATGATGTGAAAACAAAGCTGGCGAATAAGAATAGGAAGCTGAACTGCATTAAATCTGCATTGTTAATTAGGTCTTTATCTGTTTGTGACGATGTGAGACAACAAACAAGTCTAAAACCGCTGAATTTGGTTTAAAGTCTGCTCCAGCCAAAAACTACATCCAGCGTTAGCCGGCTAACAGCGTTAGCCAGCCCGCTAACCCCGGAGCAGTAAAACAACAGTGTGCTGGACAAACAGTCAGTGCAGCTGATTTGTGTTGTCAGTCAGAGTTTATTAAGCTTGTTTAAAACTACAGTGAACGAATAAAACGGCGCTCAGAGGGAGTTAGCTTAGTTAGCGTAGCTAGCCTAGGAACAGCGCTTTAAACAGCAGCGTTAGCTCTGCTAGCTCAGCAACCTTAACCACACACTTTACCCTTAAAACAAACTTCTCCGATTAAACCAAACTGAAAAACTGCATTCAGACAGAAAAAAACGAAGCACGAAGTCAATCCGAGTCATTTTTACCTCTCAGTTTGATCCGCACTGCTGCTCCAATGTTTTCATTCCTTCAGCACTTCCTGCCAAAGCAGAGGCAGAGTCCTGTTTACTTACTTATACTCTCTCTCTCTCTCTCTCTCTCTCTCTCTCAGCCAGTCTCTCTCTCTCTCTCTCTCTCTCTCTCTCTCTCTCTCTCTCTGTTTCTCACTCAGCCAGAGTCTCTCTCTCTCTCTCTCTCTCTCTCTCTCTCTCTGTTTCTCACTCAGCCAGAGTCTCTCTCTCCTCTCTCTCTCTCTCTCTCAGCCAGTCTCTCTCTCAATTCAATTCAATTCAATAAGCTTTATTGGCATGACCATATTCATTTACAGTTTTGCCAAAGCATCATCAAAAAGAACCAGAAGAATTAACATTTAGAACATAGAGCTTTAGAACAAGAGCATAAGAACTCTTAATTTCATTTGATATAAGAATAATTATGATAAGAATCACATAAAATAATAGCAAAAATAGTGCTTTGGAATTGAGTTGTAAAGAAAAATTAAGAGGAAAAATAAATAATAAAAAACAGGGCAGTTTTAGATATCTTGCGCACGTGTGTGTGTGTTTCTCACTCAGCCAGAGTCTCTCTCCCTCTCTCTCTCACTCACTCAGCCACTCTCTCACTCTCTCTCTCACTCAGCCAGACTCTCTCTTTCTCTCTCACTCACTCAGCCAGAGTTTCTCTCCCTCTCTCTCTCACTCACTCAGCCACTCTCTCACTCTCTCTCTCACTCAGCCAGACTCTCTCTTTCTCTCTCACTCACTCAGCCAGAGTTTCTCTCTCTCCCTCTCTCCCTCTCTCACTCAGCCACTCTCTCACTCTCTCTCTCACTCAGCCAGACTCTCTCTTTCTCTCTCACTCACTCATTCTCTAACTAAACCAGAGTGTCTCTCTCTTTCTCTCTCTCTCTCTCTCTCTCTCTCTCTCTCTCTCTCTCTCTCTCTCTCTCTCTCTCTCTCTATTCAAATTCAAGTTTCTTTATTGGCATGGCTGTCTTAAAGGGGAATTCCACCAATTTCTCAAAGTTTCAGAATGTAGCCATTTTATTTACTATCCAGAACCACCAGTGAACCTACACGAGTCTTCTGAGTTTATATGGAATGTTGATGATGGAAAATAGTGGAAAATCTGAAATAATAAGTTTTCTTTGGGGACTATTTTGCCTCACAGCGCCCTGCATGTATCCCTCCACCATGAATGGATTAAAACATTATCACAAAACTATCGTAAAACAGTGTCTTAGACATCAGTATTTATAACCATTTTGTGTAATAACTTAATATATATAATATTAAGATAAGAAACAGTGAGTTATACTGTTTTAATGCAATATTGGTGCAAGTAAAGTAAAGGCAGACTGTGGCATTTTAATGCATTTTCAGTACAAAAAATGCTGAGTTATATTGTTGCAATGCTGGTACAGGTATAATAGGCCATACTGTTTCAATGCACTTTTATTGCAATTTCTATGTAGAAATTTTATAAAATTGGTGGAATTCCCCTTTAAGATAATACACTATGAATGATTCTCATTGTATAAGATAATCACAAGTTATATTAAGAAGGTAAAATGGTGAAGAACAGAAATGTCGCACTGTTGGTCCGACGTGATGCGATACTCCACATTTCTCTCATTTCAGGTCAGTTCAATTTAAATTAATTCAATTCAGAACAAATAATGGTATATTTGAATTTTCAAAGCTTGCGTTACAAAGTCTGTAAATAATCTTGAACATTATTTAGCAATAATGTGGCCAAATATCAAAAAATATAGATTAATTTTCGTTATATATGATGCAATGTTGCAATGTTTAATGCTAAAGACGAACAAATGATTTATATAATAATGAATTAATTAATGAGTAATAATTGTGCCAGGCCTACCCACAGTGTTTTGTAAGTTTACTATATCACTACAAATTATGTACATTTTTATAGTTTTCTTAATTGCATACATACACCAATCAGGCCTAACATTCTGACCACCTCCTTGTTTCTACGCTCATTGTCCATTTTATCAGCTCCACTTACTATATAGGTGCACTTTGTAGTTCTACAGTTACAGACTGTAGTCCATCTGTTTCTCTGATACTTTGTTAGCCCCCTTTTACCCTGTTCTTCAGTGGTCAGGACCCCCATGGACCCCCACAGAGCAGGTACTATTTGGGTGGTGGATCATTCTCAGCACTGCAGTAACACTGACGTGGTGGTGGTGTGTTAGTGTGTGTTGCGCTGGTCTGAGAGGATCAGACCAAATCCTACCAACAGCAGTGGTGGACAGTAACTCAGTAAATGTAATTCGTTTCTGTACTTAAGTAGTTTTTTCGTGTATCTGTACTTTACTGAAGTGTTTCCATTTTGGGTGACTTTTTACTTTCACTCCACTACATTATGAGAAATCTGTTGTTCCTTTTGGTTTATGTGTGTATAAAAACGTAACATGTCAAAACTAAAGAAGAGCAAAGCAAGAACACCAATCAGGGCACAGCGGTCACTTTGTTTTGAGCTTGTTTTGACCTGTTGGTCATACCGACCCAGTGCAGCACACGGTTCAACATCAGTGCAGCAGCGTAAAACTTTGGGAGAGTCTATTCAACATAAATGATGAACTAACCTAACTTTGTGTAAACAGACCACAGTATAGAAATATGTACTCATATGCAGTTGAGACTGACGTGTCTTTTTTCTGAATTTATACAAACACATTTCATTTTATAGTAAATTAGTTTTGTCTAGTTTATGTTTATGAACAGAGACCTACAGATGCAGTTTAGTAAAGGAAACTCATTTGTGAATCTGAGTTTAACGTTTTTATTAAACTTAAACTTGTAAATAAATCTTAAACTGAAACTTTGCTTGTTTGTAAAAAGTGATTTCAGAGCCACTCAGTTCTGCCTGATGGAAACTGTTCGCCTTCAGTGTTTTGTGCTTATGATAATTTTAATAGATCAGCGTCACTAATTAATGACATTCTATTAAAAGACTGGTTTACCAAGAGAGACACTGGAGTATTTTCACCTAAACTGAGTTAATGAAGCAAGTCTTGTTATAAAAATGAAAATAGGACATCAGAGCCTAATAATTAATATTTTAGTACTTTTACTTTTGATACTTAAGTACATTTGAAGGTAAATACTTTTGTACTTTTACTCAAGTGGAGGTCTAAAGGGAGGAACTTCTACTTTTACTGGAGTAATATTTGAATTGGGCATCTCTACTTTAACTCAAGTACATGGTTTGTGTGCATCGTCCACCACTGATCAACACCACAGCCGTCTGCAGCTGGTTATCCAAGAGTGTTAAACACCACCTCCCCCTGAGCCTCATGGCACCGTGCAGCATTCCCACCCAACAGGGCAGGTTTTGTAATGACCTGGTTTTTGTAGTAATGGTTTTTGGGTTGTGGGTTAGTTCTGGCACTGGTGGTTTAAAGGTGGCTGAGATGTGGCCTTGTAATCACAGTAAACAGGCTGGGTTCTGGCAACCACATCTTCTGTGCCATCATTTCGAGTGGTAGGTGGGCAACATCTAAATGCCAGATGTGTCCCAGGGTTGGGCCGTATCAAATGTGCTATCTGGGACCCGTTTTTGATTAAACTGAGGGGCTGAAAACGTATTTTCTTATCTAAAACTGGGCTGGTAAGACTAAAAGATAACAAACATGCTAAACAACCCCATCATTAATATCACAGGCTTGAATTAAAGTACTTACAAAATGATTCACTGTTAAACAGCAATTTAAAAGACTAAAGAACGTCACCTGAATGGCTCACACGCTTCAAATGTTCCTGTTTCAGTCAGAAGTAGCATCAAACCCAGGCTGAGTCCCAAACGGCTCTGTACTCCCTAGATAAATACTGAGCTGTGTAACATTAAGTTTAGAAATTCTAGCTTCTGCTGTCAGATACTGCACTGTCTGTCCAGTATGAATGTGGATGAATCCCAAATGACCATTTTTAGTGATATTTTGCTCTGTTTGGCTGCAGGAGTCAGTATTTAAACTCCTACGTAGTGCACTATGTAGGGAGCAGGGAGCCGTTTGAGATTCAGCCCCAGTGTGAGAAAAGTGGAGTCGTCAGACTGGCAGAGACTCGCGGTTGTGATTTGGACCAAAAAGTACTTATAAACTGAAAGTTTCTGCATTAAACAGTGCTGAGTTATCATATGTTCACTGTTATATGAGAAAAAGTTTTAAAAATCATGAAATGTCTGCAGTTTACAGTGATTAGTGACCGAACGTTCTTCTCCTCATTCAGCGGTCCATGGTTGCTTAGCAATGATACTGTACTCTAAAGGAACTACATTTCTTGGTGGAATACTTGTTTATGGCGATTATTATTAATAATAACTTAAATAAAATCTAAAACATTGTGAATTTTAATATATTTTATGTTGGCTGTTTTATAAAAGCAATAAGCCACTCGAGGCAGAGGGTTACAGTGATTTTATCACGGGGAGGGAGTTTTACTCCGCTTCGTGTCGTGCCTAACAACACCCTTCCCCGTGATAAAATCACAGTAACCCACAGCCTCTTGTGGCTTATTGCTTTAATATCTGATGGGGGCAGTGTTGGTGTCTGCCGGGTCTTCCAGGTGGTTGTTAGAAGCCACATTTCAGGTTTTGAACTCCAGCACTGAATATGTTTACAGTTCTTTTTTCCCCCAATACATTTACATCTACACAATTTATCGTTGGAGTTAATAAAGTTTCTGTGTGAGCAGTGATTGGGCTCAGCAGTGGGTCAGTATCTGTCTCTGAAGTTTAAAACCACAGGGCTGTCTGTCTGTCTGTCTGTCTGTCTATCTCCGCTGCAGGCTCTGCCATGTCAGCACTGCGGGTGGGCCTGACACTCACACAGCAGGTGGGCTGTTCTGTTCGTTTTATTTCTATCCTCTCATCAGGGACTAAAACTGGTGCACCAATTCCCAGCCCACTACAGACAGACAGACAGACAGACAGATAGCCTGAGGGTAGTCGCACAGTTACAGCGGCAGCACAAAGAATGGAGCAAATCACACACATATTATTAGTGTCACATCAAGGCATATTCGCTCATCAATTAATTAATTAATTTATTAATTATTAATTATTGAAATCTTGTCACATTAATGTGTATTGAAATTAAGAAAATTATTTCCTTCTTTCTATAGAGTAAGAATTAAAAGATACTAGCGGGAGCTAAAAAATGTACTGCTGCTTACAATAATAGGTTCTAGATACTGGTGTAAGGTGAGGTCTGTCTCAAACATCACATCACGCTGCTTTCACATCTGTCATTTCTGTAAAATATACAATCCTGTTCTACTTAATCGAGTCAAGATAATTATGTTGAGTCAGGTGTGCATTATGGAGAGAATAACTGCACTAAATGAGTAAAGTGAATTAACTGAACTGAGCTAAATGAGCTAACTGAATAACTGAACTGAGCTAATTGAGCTAACTGAATAACTGAACTGAGCTAACTGAATAACTGAACTGAGCTAATTGAGCTAACTGAATAACTGAACTGAGCTAAGTGAATAACTGAACTGAGCTAACTGAATAACTGAACTGAACTAACTAAGCTAACTGAATAACTGAACTGAGCTAACTGAATAACTGAACTGAACTAACTGAACTGAGCTAACTGAGCTAACTGAATAACTGAACTGAGCTAAATGAGCTAACTGAATAACTGAACTAACTAAGCTAACTGAATAACTGAACTGAGCTAAATGAGCTAACTGAATAACTGAACTGAGCTAAATGAACTGAGCTAACTAAGCTAACTGAAAAACTGAACTGAGCTAAATGAGCTAACTGAATAACTGAACTGAACTAACTAAGCTAACTGAATAACTGAACTGAACTAACTGAACTGAGCTAACTGAACTGAGCTAACTGAGCTAACTGAATAACTGAACTGAGCTAAATGAGCTAACTGAATAACTGAACTGAGCTAAATGAGCTAACTGAATAACTGAACTGATCTAACTGAATAACTGAACTGAACTAACTGAACTGAACTAACTAAGCTAACTGAATAACTGAACTGAGCTAAATGAGCTAACTGAATAACTGAACTAACTAAGCTAACTGAATAACTGAACTGAGCTAAATGAGCTAACTGAATAACTGAACTGAGCTAACTGAACTGAGCTAACTGAGCTAACTGAATAACTGAACTGAGCTAAATGAGCTAACTGAATAACTGAACTGAGCTAAATGAGCTAACTGAATAACTGAACTGATCTAACTGAATAACCGAACTGAACTAACTGAACTGAACTAACTGAGCTAACTGAATAACTGAACTGAGCTAAATGAGCTAACTGAATAACTGAACTAACTAAGCTAACTGAATAACTGAACTGAGCTAAATGAGCTAACTGAATAACTGAACTGAGCTAACTGAGCTAACTGAGCTAACTGAATAACTTAACTGAGCTAACTGAATAACTGAACTGAGCTAACTGAATAACTGAACTGAACTAACTAAGCTAACTGAATAACTGAACTGAACTAACTGAACTGAGCTAACTGAACTGAGCTAACTGAATAACTGAACTGAGCTAAATGAGCTAACTGAATGACTGAACTGAGCTAACTGAATGAACTGAGCTAACTGAATGAACTGAGCTAACTGAATAACTGAACTGAACTAACTGAATAACTGAACTGAGCTAAATGAGCTAACTGAATAACTGAACTGAGCTAACTGAACTGAGCTAACTGAATAACTGAACTGAACTAACTGAACTGAGCTAACTGAATAACTGAACTGAGCTAACTGAATAACTGAACTGAGCTAACTGAATAGCTGAACTGAGCTAAATGAGCTAACTGAATAACTGAAATGAGCTAACTGAATAACTGAACTGAGCTAACTGAATAACTGAACTGAACTAACTGAACTGAGCTAACTGAATAACTGAACTGAGCTAACTGAATAACTGAACTGAGCTAACTGAGCTAACTGAATAACTGAACTGAACTAACTGAACTGAGCTAACTGAACTGAGCTAACTGAATAACTGAACTGAGCTATCTGAGCTAACTAAGCTAACTGAATTAACTGAATTAACTAAAATAATTGAGCTAAAAAGCTTCTGCTTTTGTTACGGTGTCAAGCTTGTAACAATAGTAGAATCCTTTTTGGTGCCATAGAACCATCTACAGCACGTTCTCCATCAATCTGAAGAACTCCTTAGTCATGCAAAGGCTCACATGGAAAGTGTTCATGGTTCTATATAGAACCATTTTCTTTACCAAAGAATCCTTGAAGAACCATCTTTAGTGTGTATTTTAGTTATCTATAAAACATTTATCCTGTATAATAACTGTCTGGATTTTTAACCTATCTATCTATCTATCTATCTATCTATCTATCTATCTATCTATCATAGTAGTAAGTTAGTACTATTTACTGTTATACTATATTGTACACTAAAATCACTCATCAGTCATCAGAACACAAACTATGCAGAAAGTAAGTAATGCATTATCCCATCCTGACCACTAGGGGTAGCTGTTGTTCTTTAGAAAAATAAACCCTAAACCCTCTAACACTGTGCGGGAAAGGACAAATCAGATTACGTTGGCAGTACACAATCTATCCAAAAGTATCTGGACAGCTCTTCTAAGTGAGTTCAGCTACTTTAAGGTCATTCATTACTCACACAGCTTGTATAATCTCCACAGAAAGGCACTGACCAATAGAATGGGACACTCTGGAGGAGCTATACATGAGCATAAGGTCTACGTGTCCAATGCCAAGTGTGGGCTAGAGGGGTATAAAGCCTCCCAGCACTGGGCTGTGGAGCTAGTGATGGGTGTGTAAACATTTATGAATATGAGCTGTGGAACATTTTTGACAAAATAAGATTTTATATCAATAAAAAAACAAATGAACATCGAGACATTGTGTTTCATATTCAATAACTTTGTCTTCTATTATAAAATGGTGAAATTATTACATTCTCTATGGAAGAAAGCAGGTGTTTGTGTGTTTCTTATTGATGATAAACATTCAAATATCATTGAAAAGGCCTGGATATGTCATATTCATACTGGGTATCCATAACTGTGCACATTCACATTCAGGAAATGAGTTTAGTTTTGTTTTATTACGTTATCACTGTTGTATTTCAACAGTTCAGTGATATTGCTGTTCAGTACAGACGATATACACCGATCAGGGATAACATTATGACCACCTCCTTGTTTCTACGCTCATTGTCCATTTTATCAGCTCCACTTACTATATAGGTGCACTTTGTAGTTCTACAGTTACAGACTGTAGTCCATCTGTTTCTCTGATACTTTGTTAGCCCCCTTTTACCCTGTTCTTCAGTGGTCAGGACCCCCATGGACCCTCACAGAGCAGGTACTATTTGGGTGGTGGGATCATTCTCAGCACTGCAGTAACACTGATGTGGTGGTGGTGTGTTAGTGTGTGTTGTGCTGGTCTGAGTGGATCAGACACAGCAGTGCTGCTGGAGTTTTTAAACACCTCAGTGTCACTGCTGGACTGAGAATAGTCCACCAACCAAAAATATCCAGCCAACAGCGTCCTGTGGGCAGCGTCCTGTGACCACTGATGAAGGTCTAGAGGATGACCAACACAAACTGTGCAGCAGCAGATGAGCTATCGTCTCTGACTTTATATCTACAAGGTGGACCGACAAGGTAGGAGTGTCTAATAGAGTGGACAGTGAGTGGACACAGTGTTTAAAAACTCCAGCAGCACTGCTGTGTCTGATCCACTCACACCAGTGCAACACACACTAACACACCACCACCACGTCAGTGTTACTGCAGTGCTGAGAATGACCCACCACCCAAATAGTACCTGCTCTGTGAGGGTCCATGGGGGTCTGAAGAACAGGGTAAAAGGGGGCTAACAAAGTATCAGAGAAACAGATGGACTACAGTCTGTAACTGTAGAACTACACCTATAAGTGCACCTATATAGTAAGTGGAGCTGATAAAATGGACAATGAGCGTAGAAACGAGGAGGTGGTCAGAATGTTATGCCTGATCGGTGTGTATATTTGTTGGACTGTTTTGATCTTAACACCTAAATTCACTTCATTCCTGAACACACAGATTTATTTTTTTCTTGATTTTTACACTGAAATGAAATAAAGAATGTTTCTTTGTTGGAAATGTTGATTTTGCAGTAAAGACTGGCTCGTTTTACCTGATTACAGTGCTGCGTTGGAGGCGGATGTCTGACACAAACAAATTTTTTCATGACATATTTTCAACACAGGATGAAAGAGGAGAACCGTCTGAATGAGAAAACACTGTTGTGCATTATGTGCTGTTATTTTTAATGGATTTTAGAATAATTTGACCACATTTAACTCAATTCACCCTATTATTATTATTATTATATTATTATTATTATCATTGCTGGTATTAACTGTGTACTATACACTCTTAAAAATGATGGTTCTTTCAAGGGTTTTTTAGTAAAGACAATGGTTCTATATAGAACCATAAACACTCAAAGAACCATTTGTATGCTTGGTTTCTTTGCATGAAGGAAACTATTTAAGCATGCAAATGGTTCTATGTAGAGCTCATGGCTCAACATAGAACCATTGCCTTTATTATACCCTTAAAAACAATGGTTCTTCAAGGGTTCTTTAGTAAGAAAATGGTTCTATATAGAATTATGAACATTTAAAAACACTTTGCATGATGAAGTGGTTCTTCAGATTGATGGAGAACATGTTGTATGGCTCTATATAGCACCAAAAAAGGTTCTGCTATTGTTACGATGTCAAGCTTTTGACAATAGCCGAACCATTTTTGGTGCTGTATAGAAATAACACATTCTCTATCCATTTAAGCATGCAAATGGTTCTTTACAGAGCTCATGGCTCTAAATAGAACCATTGCTTATATTACACCTTTAAAAACAATGGTTCTTCAGTGGTTCTATACAGAATTATTAACATTTAAAAACACTTTGCTTGATGAAGGCGTTCCTTGCATGGTGAAGATACATCTTCAGATTGATGGAGAATATGTTGTATGGTTCTATATAGCACCAAAATGGGTTCTGCTATTGTTACGAGTGAAGTGCATACACGACACATTCTCCATCAATCTGAAGAACAATTTCACCATGCAGAGAACCACTGAACCATGCCTTCTCTTTACTAAAGAACCCTTGAAGAACCTTTTTTAAGAGTGTAGGACACCTGCATTAGGAGACACCTGCACCTTGAACATCTCGTGCTTGGCACACAAAACAATTCTGATGAAAGAACGAAGGAGAAATCGGAAAAGAACGATAAAGAATAAAAATGAACTTCTGTGGAAAATTCCAGCCTTTGCACGCCTCATTGTGTGTGCACTACTGCGCACTAGTGTGCGTGTGTGGGAGTTCTCTTTGACTCCGAGTTCATTTTATTGGGTTTGAGTCTCTCATCAGCGCTCGCTCGCAGCCCTACCTCCACCGTTTCTGCCAAATTCACTCATTTGTCAGAGACTCTCCGTGATCACAGGCTAACAAATCCCCCAGGCCTCGCTGACAGGCTCCAGCGCCGCCAAATCAAAGACAGAAAGGAAGGGAAAAAAAGAACAGAGCTGGAGGGGGGAGGGGGGGGTGGAGGGGGAGAGGGGGAGGGGGAGGGAGAGCGGAGGCAGCGCCGCGCCATTTCATTTAGAAATGCTTCAATATTCACAGCCTGCCTGCCCTCCTGAAAGCGCCTATTAGGCCGGGTGAGGCGAGATTACAAGCAAATAAAATTACTTTCATTGTGACGCTGGCCTTCGTAATTCCCTCAGAGAGGTAATTATAGGCCATTCTTATACTTTTCACTTGGAAAAAAACACATTCGGCGACAACAAAAAGGGACATTATGTAGTTTAGTGAGCAGGTTGTGATTGCAGTCAGCTTGAATGAGGCCTGTTTCACCAGGAAGGAGCGTAATGATGAAGGGAGGGGTGGAGGGGGAGTGGAAGAACCGCAGAAACGGGAGGAAAAAAGGAGAGAAGTGAAAGAACGCAGTTAATTAACTGTGTGACTAATCAGAAATCACATTGCGGTGGGCCGGCTGGGTGTTAGCAGGTGGCGGATGTAGAACATTTCACCGGGGATGGCAGGTAGTTTTGACAGGGTGGCATTGAGTGTGCACTCAACAATCCGATCATAATCGGATTTCTGCAGTTAATCGATTTCTGCGTGTAATCAGCACACTCTGATTTCTTAGATTAAACTAAGGTCTAGAAATCTGATTAAGAAATCTGATAAAGAGGCTGGATTTTAGCTCAGTAATCAGATTTCTCAGTGCGTGTAAACTCTTACTCTGATTTCTTTCGGATTTCTCTGTCTGAGCATGTGCGGAAACAGACGGCGGTACCGGAAATAAGTGAGCAGCGTTGCCACGGGACGCAGCAAAACACTTTTGGAGAAACCAAATACATGCTTGATGAAATGAAGAATTTCAGTTACTGACGCAATCTGATTTTCTGCAGTTATCGGATTATTAAGTGTAAACACACTGAATCAGGTACTGACACAATCCGATTTTCTGCAGTTATCGGATTATTAAGTGTAAACACACTGAATCAGGTACTGACGCAATCCGATTTTCTGCAGTTATCGGATTATAAAGTGTGAACACACTGAACCAGTTACAGACGCAATCTGATTTTCTGCAGTTAACAGATTATTAAGTGTGAACACACTGAACCAGTTACAGACGCAATCTGATTTTCTGCAGTTAACAGATTATTAAGTGTGAACACACTGAACCAGTTACAGACACAATCTGATTTTCGGCAGTTATCGGATTATTAAGTGTAAACACACTGAATCAGGTACTGACGCAATCCGATTTTCTACAGTTATCAGATTATTAAGTGTAAACACACTGAACCAGGTACTGACGCAATCTGATTTTCTGCAGTTATCGGATTATAAAGTGTGAACACACTGAACCAGTTACAGACGCAATCTGATTTTCTGCAGTTAACAGATTATTAAGTGTGAACACACTGAACCAGTTACAGACGCAATCTGATTTTCTGCAGTTAACAGATTATTAAGTGTGAACACACTGAACCAGTTACAGACACAATCTGATTTTCGGCAGTTATCGGATTATTAAGTGTAAACACACTGAATCAGGTACTGACGCAATCCGATTTTCTACAGTTATCGGATTATTAAGTGTAAACACACTGAATCAGGTACTGACGCAATCCGATTTTCTGCAGTTATCGGATTATAAAGTGTGAACACACTGAACCAGTTACAGACGCAATCTGATTTTCTGCAGTTAACAGATTATTAAGTGTGAACACACTGAACCAGTTACAGACGCAATCTGATTTTCTGCAGTTAACAGATTATTAAGTGTGAACACACTGAACCAGTTACAGACACAATCTGATTTTCTGCAGTTATCAGATTATTAAGTGTGAACACACTGAACCAGTTACTGACACAATCTGATTTTCTGCAGTTATCGGATTATAAGGTGTGAACACACTGAACCAGTTACAGACGCAATCTGATTTTCTGCAGTTAACAGATTATTAAGTGTGAACACACTGAACCAGTTACTGACACAATCTGATTTTCTGCAGTTATCGGATTATAAGGTGTGAACACACTGAACCAGTTACTGACACAATCTGATTTTCTGCAGTTATCAGATTATTGAGTACATGTGAACACACTGAACCAGTTACTGACACAATCTGATTTTCTGCAGTTATCAGATTATTAAGTGTGAATACACTGAACCAGTTACTGACACAATCTGATTTTCTGCAGTTATCAGATTATTAAGTGTGAACACACTGAACCAGTTACTGATACAATCTGATTTTCTGCAGTTATCGGATTATAAGGTGTGAACACACTGAACCAGTTACAGACGCAATCTGATTTTCTGCAGTTATCAGATTATTAAATGCATGTAAACACACTTATTATTTACAGATGTTCTCGTCTCATTCTCGTTAGTGAGAAACTGAGGGGTGGGGCCGGGTGGGGCCGGGTGGGGCGGACATGGGGCGATCACTTTACTAAACAGGGCACCTTCAAATAAGTTGAAAATCAAAATAACATAGCAATTGTTGAAAAACAATTGCTATATCTCAGGTGGTAGCCAAATGAAAAAGTGTTAGCATAGCATTTAGCGTGACTAGACATGCATGCTGCTTAAAACTCCAGAGTCCCCTGTTTAAAATCTCAGCTCCCTACAGATTTTTCCGTCTCAGCTGGTTCTGGGGTTCAGGTTCAGGTTACGGTGCTGCTTCAGTAACTCCTGATTGGGGCTTTGATGTGAGATACTTACGAGAAAAATGAAGGCTTTTGTTCTTCATAGCTCTTTTGTTCATCAACAAGTTTATCATCCGCTAGTCGTTATCAGCACTAACAAGCCTAAAAGAACACATCCGATTTCGCACAATGTTGCTCACAGTTTCAACATCTGCTGATGCCTATCAGCTCAGAGCAGGTCAGAGGAAGGTCAGAGGGAGGTGAATGTGCCCACTGAAACAAAAATATTTCGTGAAGGTAACTGTCAGTAATGGTGTTTTGTGGGTTGGTATCACAATGTAAAGAATCATAACAGTTTAACTGACTGGTTCTAGCATATTTGATGCTTGATAGTGGGATCTAAAGGTGTTCTAGACAAAACTAGTGGTTTCTAATGGCAACCATTTAGTCAATTCCCATAAGAAAGCAAAAACATCATGGTTTTATGATTAGCAAGACTAGCCTATAGCCAACGCTTAGCTAGGTACATAAATACCTGTGCTGTAACCCGGCAACGTTACATGTGTTGTGTAATTTCAATGCTAGAGGAGGAAATTTGTGACTGAACTTTAAGAAAGCTGTTGTTGTGGTATCTCAGGTGGTTGCTAGGCCAATGCTATGTTATCCCAAGTGGTTGCTGAGGTGTTGCTAGGCCGTTGGAATAGTATCTCAGGTGGTTGCTAAGGTGTTGAAAATCAATTGCTATGTTATCCCAAGTGGTTGCTAAGGTGTTGAAAAACAACTGCTTTGTTATCCCAGGTGGTTGCCATGGTGTTGAAAAACAATTGCTTTGTTATCCCAGGTGGTTGCTAAGGTGTTGAAAAACAATTGCTCTGTTATCCCAGGTGGTTGCCAAGGTGTTGATAAACAATTGCTTTGTTATCCCAGGTGGTTGCCATGGCGTTGAAAATCAATTGATATGTTATCCCAGGTGGTCGCTAAGGTTTTGGTAGCACATTGCTATGGTATCCCAGGTGGTCGCTAAGGTGTTGAAAATCAATTACTTTGTTATCCCAGGTGGTTGCAAAAGTGATGCTAGGCAATTGTTATAGAATCCCAAGTGGTTACTGAGGTGTTGTTAGGCTGTTGCTATGATGTCCCAGGTGGTTGCTATGTTAGCTATATTAGCCTTTGTGAATTTTATCAACATTTAAAAAAAACTGTGTCTGAACGAATGCTGTATGAAAACGGTGTGTGTGATCAGTCCCAAAAGTGCAAGCAATTGCTATGTTATCCCAGGTGGTTGCTACGGTGTTGAAAATCAATTGCTATGTTATCCCAGGTGGTTGCTAAGGCATTAAAAAGCAATTGCTATTTTATCCCAGGTGGTTGCTAAGATGTTGAAAATCAATTGTTATGCTGTCCCAGGTGGTTGCTATGTTAGCTATATTAGCCTTTGTAAATTTTCTCAACATTTAAAAAAAAATGGGTACACATAGAAAATGGTACCTAACCAAACACAATCATTGTGAAAAAGCTCTTACAAGAGACGAAGAGGGAAAGTAAAAAGACTGTAGAGGAGGAAGAAAACATTCAGGGCAGTCATTGATACACACTTCATAGTGAACAGTATGACATCAATGGGCCTCATTCACCAACCGTTCTTAAAGGCGCACTATATGATTCTGGAGAACGAGTGTTAATGTTTGAACTTAAAAACAAAACAATACACAAATACACCCCTCCCTTCAGGGCTCCTTCAGAAGCTCCACCCCCAAATTTATTGACACACACTGCCAAAGCGAACAAAGCTTTTTTAGGTCTTTGTGGACATAAAACTCTTCGCAAAAGTTGTACAGACAAATACCATCACATAACATTAGAGCAAACGACCACACAGCAGGTAATGTAGCTAACGCTAGCTAGACTGTGGGTTAGCAAACTGTGGCTACAGTTGCTGCTGTGAAGTGAACCAGTTGCTATCACAAACATTACTGACCGATTGGTTCTGTGAAATAGCAGAAATAAGTGAATGTTACCTACATGTCCAGTAGGAGCGACCTCCTCATCCCTTTTCATGCATTTTAACTCTCAGGGAAGCTGAAATCAGCTTCTTTTTTGCCAGGTTCTTGCTCAAATTTTTCCGTTCCACCTTAAAAGGTGCAGCAGCTAGACGACATTCAGGTGCCTCAGCTTCTTGTTTGAATCTTCCCGTTCTTCTAACTTTTCTTTGGCGCTGCAGCTGTGTTCTCCTACAGGCGCTTTCAAGCATCAGCCCAGATGTTTACGAGCTCTAAGCAGTGCAAAATTATGATGAATGTTAAGTTGGATTGATGCAAAAATTGCTTGAATTCCGATCTGGCTGTTCAGACTGAGCACTGCCGCATATCGGATATGAGTCGGATTTCAGTGCCACATAGGAAAGGCCTTGTTCAGACCATTGATTTCTGATAGTCTGGACAGCAAAGAAACCACATGAAATCCAATTTTTGCAAATCAGATCCAAACCACATTTGGAGGAGCTTTGAAATGTGACTCCAATCATATTTTTACAGATGTGTCTCAGTCTGGACGCTTTGGACGCTGAAATCAGATTTCGAAAGTGTCTTTTGTGTCACTCGCAACACGACAAACAGGGACGATGTCAAATCCAGAGTGATGAAGTGCTGGGATTCAGGAAGAGCTCCAAAGATTCATGATGATGAAGAGAGTTTGGAGGGCGAGATGATGCTCCTCCATCTCTCCTGCATCTGTGTTTAAAATCCACATCACCAGCGTAGCTACATAGTAACTGACGCCTACGTCGTTACCACGGCAACCCATGGAGGTAGACTGGTGATATCAGGACACATAAATTCAGTCTGATCACTTGCAAATAGCAGAACGGACAGTCGCCTCAAAAGATCTGATTTAAAGAACAAATCTGATTTGCCTGTAGTCCGAACACAGCCTTATAATATGGGGACATGGTGTAATTTTGCAGTTACTTCCTGTGGCATGCGCCCACTCCCCGGGCCCGATGGCGGCTATGAGAGCCTGCTGGAAGGTGGGGCCTGAACACAGCGTAGTGACAATCCCCAGCGAGTCCCTCGGCGGAGCTCGGGCTTTGTGCTCCGTCCCCCACTCACTCGCAGTTCATACACACTGACGTGGTGGTGGTGTGTTAGTGTGTGTTGCACTGGTCTCAGTGGATCAGACACAGCAGTGCTGCTGGAGTTTTTAAACACCTCAGTGTCACTGCTGGACTGAGAATAGTCCACCAACCAAAAATATCCAGCCAACAGCGTCCTGTGGGCAGCGTCCTGTGACCACTGATGAAGGACTAGAGGATGACCAACACAAACTGTGCAGCAGCAGATGAGCTATCGTCTCTGACTTTACATCTACAAGGTGGACTGACAAGGTAGGAGTGTCTAATAGAGTGGACAGTGAGTGTTTAAAAACTCCAGCCTCAGAATTGGCCTGCTGGAAGGTGTCTGATCCACTCAGACCAGCACAACACACACTAACACACCACCACCACGTCAGTGTTACTGCAGTGCTGAGAATGACCCACCACCCAAATAGTACCTGCTCTGTGAGGGTCCATGGGGGTCCTGACCACTGAAGGACAGGGTAACAAAGTATCAGAGAAACAGATGGACTACAGTCTGTAACTGTAGAACTACAGAGTGCACCTATATAGTAAGTGGAGCTGATAAAATGGACAATGAGCGTAGAAACAAGGAGGTGGTCAGTATGTTAGGCCTGATCGGTGTGTAGGTTCATGCTGTTTACATACACTGTATTAGAAGCTGAAGGGCCTCTATTGCTGTAACTCCACAGAGAGCTTTTTAATGGTCCACCTGCAGAGTAATCTAAAATAAATACTCAGAATTGGCCTGAATTTGATTAATGTTGTCCAGACAGCCTGTAAAACAGGCCCCTTACTGTAATTTATATAGCCGTCCTAAAATAGCCGGCCGTGTTAATCTGACCTTTCGTCTGCGGTTCTGCTGGAGAATGTGAGCACGCACTCCGTGACTAAAACCAACAAGCGCAGCGCGAGATAAGAGCATTCTTGGGCGGCGCGGTAAGCGGCCGTGGAGAGGGGGGGTCTGATAACAGCGCTTGTTGTTTTGATGTGTTAAATAGCTGCGTGTCAACAGCAGCTGGAGCCGACGACGGAACCACTGTGTAGCTGACGGAGAGGCTGATAGCCAGATGTCTGCAGGCGGAAAAGCTTCGGCAGGCCTGACCGGGCCAACGTCCAGCAGCGTCCACCGGCAGGGCTCCAGCAGAAGTGTGGACGCACCTACACTCTTACAAAAGACGCCTCTTTTAAGGGTTCTATAGTAAAGATAATTATTCGATATAGAACAGTGAACACTCAAAGAACCGTTTGCATGCTCAAAGGGTTCCTTGCATGGTGAAATGGTTCTTCAGATTGATGGAGAATGTGATTCTTCTGTATAGAACCTTTTAAAAAGTGTTCTATATAGCAGCAAAAAGGGTTTCATTGTGACCATGTCAAGCTTGTAACAATAGAGGACGCACCTACACTCTTACAAAAATGGTTCTTCAAGGGTTCCTTAGTAAAGACAACGAATCTATGTAGAACCACGAACACTCGAAGAACCATTTGCATGCTCAAAGGGTTCTTTGCATGGTGAAATGGTTCTACATACACTCCTACAAAAATGTAATAAATGAAGGGCTCTGACTTTTGCACAGTGCTGTATGTATAAAGGATTAAAGGATTTTTTGTTTTGGAAATAAATGAGTAAATCTACACAGTTTATGCCACAATTCAAAATTTTGGACTCACTGTTATTATATGAAATCATATCATATTTAACGAAACGTACAAAATGATTTGATTATAATAGTCGGATTCAAATTCATACGCTTCAACTAATGTGTACGAAAGCCGTAGAACGTCAAGAATTAGGTTCTAACATAATAAACGTCCAGAATGGCTCGTATCTGAAAAGTGGTGATCAAATCTTGAGACAGATAACGTGTCAAGAAATTCCTATAAACAGATAATTACAGTATATTATTTATCATTTACTAACATTGCTTATAGTATTTTAATCTACACTGTATAAGTTATTATTGAATCATAATTATTTTAGTGACAAGTGATTCCAGATGCTTTTAAGCCCAATCTCTAATAGATAGAGAGATAGACAGACAGACAGACAGATAGAGAGACAGACAGATAGATAGACAGATAGACAGACAGAAAGACAGATGGCCAGCCAGACAGACAGACAGACAGACAGACAGACAGACAGACAGATAGATAGATAGATAGATAGATAGATAGACAGAGAGACAGACAGACAGACAGATAGACAGACAGACAGACATAGACAGACAGACAGAGAGACAGATAGACACATAGACACATAGATAGATAGATAGATAGATAGATAGATAGATAGATAGATAAACAGACAGATAGATAGACAAACAGATAGACAGATAGGTAGACAGACAGACAGACAGATAGATAGATAGATAGATACATAGATAGATAGATAGATAGACAGAAAGACAGATGGCCAGACAGACAGACAGACAAACAGGTAGATAGACAGATAGGTAGAAAGACAGATGGCCAGACAGACAGACAGGTAGATGATAGATAGATAGATAGATAGATAGATAGATAGATAGATAGATAGATAGATAGACGGACAGACAGACAGATTGATAGATAGATACATACATAGATAGATAGACAGAAAGACAGATGGCCAGACAGACAGACAGACAGAAAGACAGATGGCCAGACAGACAGACAGACAGGTAGATAGATATATAGATAGATAGATAGATAGATAGATAGATAGACAGACAGACAGACAGACAGACAGATAGATAGACAAACAGATAGACAGATAGACAGAAAGACAGACAGATAGATAGATACATAGATAGATAGATAGATAGATAGATAGATAGATAGATAGACAGAAAGACAGATGGTCAGACAGACAGGTAGATAGATAGATAGATAGATAGATAGATAGATAGATAGATAGATAGATAGAACAGAACCATGAACACCCAAAGAGCTGTTGGCATGATTAAAGGGTTCTTCGCATGGTAAAATTGTTCTTTAAGTGTTCGTGGTCTATATAGAACCATTTTCGTTACTAAAGAACCCTTGAAGAACCATCTTTTTAAAGTATGATTAACACAGACAGACAGACAGACAGACAGACAGACAGACAGAACCTTATTGATCCTGAAGGGAAATTGCAGTGTTACAGTACTGACATATAGTAGCACATAAACTTACATAAATGAGACAGAAATAAAAAATCAGACATAGATAGGAGTAAAACATGAGAGATTAGGAATAGAAGTACATCTATTTGCATATTTACATAAACATATGAGACAGATTTGCTGTATGTACATGCGAGCAGGTGTTGCACTAAGCAGTGTGAGGTGGTTACAACACAAAGAGTATAAACATAACTAACTGACCACTGCTGTTTATAGAAGCACATGAAATCTAATATAACACATAAGACAAAATAGACTGAGAATGTGTTTTATTTACATTTTGGAATATATTTAAATCATTTTCTCAGCGAGTAAAGCACTCAGTATGTAGTGTTTCCATGCCTGCGTTACGTAACCTCCACACAGCGGGTCATATTAGCCTGTATAAGCCGTGACACGTCTGAACACAGCCGGATAAGATAAGAGCGCTGTTATCATGCTGATAACACCTAAGTGTGTTTTTCTTTTCCTCTTTTTAAAAGCACTCAGACGCTGGAGGACAGGCCAGACCAGCTCAGGCCTAATGCCTCTAAGACCAGAGAGGAATGTGGAGTGTTTTCACTTAAACTAGTTTTTTTCTGGAGGCATCTGTGACCACTTAGCCTCCACATCCTCTCCTAGGAGCTCCACACCAGCCCTTTAAAGGAGCAGTTCACAAAATCCCCCCAGCATCCCCGCTACCCACCAAACCGACACAAAAGATGGTTCTTCAAGGGTTCTTTAGTAAAGAAAATGGTTTTATATAGAACCATGGACACCTTTCCATGATTCAGTCATTCTTTGCATGGTGAAATATTTCTTCAGATTGATGGAGAACGTGTTGTATTTAGAACCTTTCTGAAAACAGTTCTATATAGCACCAAAAGTGGTTCTTCTATTGTTATTAGCTCGAGATCGCAATCATAGTAGAGCACTTTTCAACAAGGTGCTATATAGAACCAACTGCAGCACATTCTCCATCAATCTGAAGAACCATTTCACCATGCAAAGAACCCTTTAATGCAACCCATGGAAAGGGTTTGTTGAGCGTTCGTGGTTCTATTTAGAACCATTTACTTTACTTAATAACCCTTGAGTGTACGATGAGTGTATGATGTCAGGCTTGTAACAATAGAAGAACCCTTTTCGGTACTACATAGAACCCTTTTCAAAAAGGTTGGGTGTAGAACCATATACAACACATTTTCCATCAAGCTGAAGAATCATTTCACCATGCAAAGAATGCTTTAAGCTTGCAAATGGTTCTCTGACATCAAGACTGATATATGTAAATGAGCTCTGTTCTCATTGAGAGAACCCTTTCCATGATTAAAGGGTTCTTTGTATGGTGAAATAGTCCTTCAGATTGATGGAGAATGTGCTGTAAACGGTTCTGTATATAAGCTTTGGAAATGGTTCCACATAGCACCTAAAAGGGTTCTTCTATTGTTATAAGCTTGACATCGCAACCATAGTAGAGCCCTTTTCAAAAAGGTGCTATATAAAACCAACTGCAGCACGTTCTCCATCAATCTGAAGAACCATTTCACTATGCAAAGAACCCTTTAATGCAACCCATGGAAAGGGTTTGTTGAGTGTTCGTGGTTATAGAACCATTTTCTTGAGTTAATAACCCTTGAAGAACCATAATTTTTCAGAGTGGTACACACAAGTTCTGCCATTGTTATGATGTCAGGCTTCTAACAATAGAAGAACCCTTTTTGGTACTATAAAGAACCCTTTTCAAAAAGGTTCAGCGTAGAACCATACACAACACATTCTGCATCAAGCTGAAGAACCATTTCACCATGCAAACGCTTTAAGCTTGTAAATGGTTCTTTGAGTGTTCATGGTTCTCTATAGAACCACTGTCTATACTAAAGAACCCTTGAAGAAGTACTTCTACTACTGTCTACATTTTCAAGCAGAACTGATATATGCAAATGAGCTCTGTTCTGATTGACAGAACCCTTTCCATGATTAATGGTTCTTTGCATGGTGAAAAGGGTTCTTTTATTGTTACAACCCTGACATAGTAGCAATAGGAGAACTCTTTTTGGTCCTATATAGAACCCTTTACAAAAAGGCTCTATAAAGAACCATCTACAGCACATTCTCCATCAAGCTGAAGAACGCTTTCACAATAGAAAGAGCACTTTTATCATGGAAAGGGTTCTTTGAGTGTTCATGGTTCATTTTCTTTGCTAAAGAACCCTTTAAGAACCATCTTACGTGTGTAGTCGATCAGCCAAGACATGGTTTGTGACCAAAAAACCCAACATGTTTTGTGAATTTAGCTTTTTTTGGATTTAGCACTGGAGCTATGAGGCTAATGTGGCTAACACACAATGTCAGTCTACTAAATTAGCGATGAATGTTATAAATACTGGTCTAAACTGGTTTATACTGGGCATTTTTGCAGGTAAAGGGTATCTGGAGTTTTCAAATTAAGTATAAAAGTATATAATATGACAAAAATGTAGATGCAACCCAGATAAGCAAGACGTTAGCAGGTCACTGTTAGCCGGCTAACGGCAAAGCTAGCAGCCCACTGGCTTTTTGCTCAGCGTTTTCTGGTGGCTCACTGGTGTTTAAGACCAAATCCAACTCACAGTCCAGTTCACTTGTTTCTCCTTCGTTTCTTCTCCGTTCTCCTTTGTAAGCTAGTTTAGTGAATAAGTTTAATTTAGCAGAGTTTCAGAAACAACAAAATCATTTGTTTTGTTATTATTTTTTCCCTCAGTAGTTTAGCTGATAACAGGACGATAATGGACCACTGTCAGCCCGCTAAAGGCAAAGCTGGTGGTCCGCTGGTGTTTTGCTCAGCATTTTCCGGGCGGCCCACCGGCGGTTAAGCGGAGTATTAGACAAAATTCCACTTATCATCACTCATTTTTCCCTCACTTACTGATTTTTCCTTCCTTCCTTCCTTTAGTTATACTTTGTAAATTAGTTTAGTAAATAATTTTAATCCAGCTCAGCTTTAGCAACATTTTCTATAAAATAATTTTATATCAGGCCCAGTCATTCTTTTTTTTTCTCTCAGTTGTTTGTAATATCTGTCTAAGTTTCTAAAATAAAAGTCTCTGGGCATTTAAAATATGTTTGAGTGGGTTAAAAACGAGTTTGTATGTAGGCCTGAAAGATTAATCGCTTTTATATCGAAATCGCAATTTAAGACTTTAACAAGAGCTGCAATTTTTATTTAAATAGCCTACATGGTTAAAAAAGATAGTTCTTAAAAAGGTTCTTTAAAAAAAGATGGTTCTTTAGTAAAGACAGTCATTCTATATAGAACCATGAACACTCAACAACCCATCTGCATGCTTAAATGGTTCTCTGCATGGTGGAATAGCTCTTCAGATTGATGGAGAAATGTGTTGCATGTGGTTCTATATAGCACCAAAAAGGGTTCTGCTATTGTTATGATACCAAGCTTGTAATAGTAAAAGAATATTTTGGTGTTATATAGAAACCTTCTCAAAAAGGTGCTACATAGAACCTTTTACAACACACTCTCCATAAATCTAAAGAACCATTTCACCACGCAAAGAACTTTTTAAGCAGGCAAGTGAGTCATTGAGTGTTTACGGTTCTATATAGAACCATTTTCTTTACTAGGGAACCCTTGAACAACCTTTGTTTTTTAAGTGTGTACATTAGCAAAAGTGTTGTTTTAAGAGGGGAAATTGAAGTGCCTGTAGATGAGTTGGGCCAATCAGAAGCAACCAAACCTCCATGTGTTGTGACATCACAACCACAACTTACTGGGAGTTTCGCACAGTTCATTCAGGGGTTGAGCCTCAAGCCAAAAAAATGGATTTTCTGGTGTTCTTGGCCAAAATAAATCAGGACTGAATCTCAATGTATTAAAAATCGCAATTTAAATTGCAGGAGCAATATTAGTTGGAAAGATCGCAATTAGACATTTTCCCCAAATCGTTCAGCCCTACTTGTACGCAGGACAGTAATCTGGGTGGTCTGAATGTGGACCAGCAGTGGCAAACAGTCAGTGGGGTGTCGACCTTATCAGTCCAGTGGACCGATATATGCTGCTATCTGGGTTGTAATATCTGTCTTAGTTTCTTTTTCAAAATAAAAGTCTGTGTGCATTTAAAGTGTGTGCGAAGGTTAAGAACTAGTTAAACCTTCTGTGCAGGATGCTAATCCCGGTGGTCCGAGGGTGAACCTGCAGCGGCAAACAGTCATCGGCATCAGAATGCCACCTTATCAGTCCAGTGGACCGACATGTGCTCGCTATCTGGGAAGGTTTTTGCCCGACAGTAACGATATGCTGGTTCGGTTGGTGACCAGCTGTGCTGGTTTTTCCAGTGTGGTTATTGTGTGTCTTTGACAAACATTCTAAAACCCGTATCAAGGTCAGGCTGAGTGAGGAACTTCCGCAGTTGAGCTACATTAACCATTTTCAGATAACACTGTGGAAGGATGATGCAATTAGATTAAACTTGGCAAACGTTAGCAACCGTTGTTTACACACGTAAACTGGAGTTTGACTTTGGCTAAGTAAGCTTATCTAACAGGCCTTCTTCACAAGAAACGGAAGTGTGTGAACTCTGGATAAAACAAGTTCCGCTGCTGTTGCATTCCGGATGGTTACTAAGCTCAGAAATAGAGGCGTTCGTATCAGTTCAGCTCGGTGTTGCTTTATCTTTGTCATAGTTGCCAAGATGGACATTCGAGGATGAGTCCAGAACCAAAAACACAACAATGTGGAGTCCAAACTAAATAAAGGATGTAAATGATTTGTGGAAAAATTCCTTCACAGCTATCAGAGCACAGTAACCTCAGCTGACGTCTACAGAGCAATAAAACGATTAAGGTGAAAATAACTAAAACCAAAATGCTAGATTAGCCATGTTAGCTGGAGATGCTAAAACAGCTCACTAACAATAAACGACTTAAAGTGGCAAAAAGCTAAACATGCGCATATCCTGGCGGGGGGGCGGGGGGGCACGCCAGGTCGTCAGGGTCCGTAACGTGCATTTATAATCACTCAGCTGGATTCCTGATACATCTAATCTGCAACAAATCTGTCAAACACTAAGAAGTCATGAGGCTGAAGTCAGTTTCTCATTCGAATTTTCCCGTTCCACCTTAAATGGTACAGCAGTTATATTCTGGTGGCTCAGGCACTATTTAAGGTGGAACCACCGGCACCACTGAACGAACATCTGCTCCCCGCTGAGCTCTCGCTCTCTCAGATACCGACAGCTTTTGAGGGAGAAAATGAAAACTGTTCCTCTGAAAGCGGCTGCAGCAGCAACTTTAAAGCACAGACTGCATTCAGTGTAACGTTACCCTGTTAGTCAGCAGTGCTGAAATGCAGACACAGAGGTTCTTTTACTCCGTATGACAAACTTTATTCCTTTATTAACTGCACAAACTCGTTTTCCTCTGCTCATCATCAGCGGACAAACCACTGAAACTGAGATGAGGCTGTTTTTGCTTTAAGCTCAAGTACAAGTGAGCTGTAAATGCTCAACTCATCATCGTTGCTATTGTTGGTGTTTTAGTGGAAGCAGCGTCACCCTGCAACGAGAACTTCCAGCAGAAAAAATGCAAAAGTGTGAAAAGGGCCTACTGTCTTGGTGTCCAGCTTGCCTGTCTATGTTTAGCGGCTAATGAAAGTAGCCAGTTTAAGGTGAGACTGGCCGCTTCCTATTTCTCTTATTATATTAAAAACATGGCTGTAAAACGCCAGCGGCAGCTTCAAGCAACTCCTCAGTGAATGGGGGTGAATAAACGGCTAAAAACAAAAAGTTAAATTAGTTTCTAACCACTTTTGTTTAATTTTGGAAAGTAGAAAGATGTATTTCATTAAAAAAATAAACTAAAAAAATGAAAACCTACCAGTTTATTTTAATCCTGCTGAAAAAAAATCGTATAAACCATTTAAAGCTCCTACTAGTATTCTATAGCCTCTAATGCTATTTCACAATTTCCTGATGGGTTGATATCACAGTGTAAAGGAGTCTAACAGTTTAACAGCTGTTCTGATTGCAGATGTGTTTGATTGCGTCCTAATGGGCTCTAAAGATGTCCTACAGGTCTCTAATAGTAATCATTCAGCCAATTCCTAATAAAAAAAAAAAAGCGAAACCATGTTTTAATTCCTGTTTACAGCAGAGAAAAGCACCCAAAAATATAAGAGCACTGGTGAAACACTTTATGAGCTTCAGTGTTCAGGAAATTAGTGCATTTATCGATATAAAAAGTGATAAAGCATTTATAAACTATGACTTTGGAGAACCCTTTCACTTTGGACTCACTCAGGAGCGCCCTCTAGCGTCTGACCAACCAGCACTTCTCCTCACTACACATTAGCTGTGTCCCAATCCAGGGGCTGCGTCCTTCCGAGGCTGCATTTGAAGGCCGATTGCGTCACAGCGGTGCGACTAGACTGTCCCATTTCGAAGGCTCCTTCATATGCGGCCTAGAAATGATCGCTTCTTTTTTACGGCAATGAAGGATCCGACAGGTGGATCCTTCACCAGCCAACATATCCCGAGGATCACTGCGTGCCGGCGAGGATTCGAGAACATGGCGGCGTCAGCAGAGGAGCGAGCGGCGGCTGAGGAGACACTTTAAATGTAAGTATTGGGTTTAAACTGAGTCGAATAGCGAACGATACAGATGTAAAAAAGCCAGTGTGGTCTGAAGAAAAACTTATGCTAATGTTTCATTTTGTTTTAGGGAGCAAAGAGCCGACAGAGAGACGCATCTCCAGCTCTCATAAATGGTCTAATAGACCACGTCCTTTGAAGGATGCAGCCCCTGAATTGGGACACAGCTATTCTCTGATATAAGACTATTAGTGAATTAGCATTCTGCTTACTGCACACCTAAATCATCACGACCTCTAAACGTCATGTCATCACTCTGTAGCTTCATGCATGTCAGCCTACAGCGGTTCAGCTCCACCCATTCACATAGAGTGTTTCACCCGGACTGCTTTTAGAATGAGGTCAGCCAACCAGAACAGAGCTCATTTACATGTGGCACTCTTAAAAGCACAATGTGTGCAAGTAAAAATAAATTACATCTATTTTTGTTACATAAAACCACACAAATGACAGGGAAATGAGTAAAATATGAGGAAAATTGTAGCATGTGGGCCCTTTAATAGCCTGAGCTGAACTGCAGGTTTGTTTAAGGTTAAGGCATATGACAGATGACTGCACTGGAATTAAAACAGCACTACGCCGCGAGCTCCGCCATGCAAATCTGCGGCGCAGATGAGGCCCATATGTACACGCTCTGTCTGATTGATAATAGAGGAGAGGAAAAAACACACACATCTGACTGCAATCACTTCAAAAGGGCTGATATATGCACGAGGCAGACCTCTGACCCGGCTTATCGGCCTTTGTTCAACATCATCGGCTCTGTTTTCATAGCGTCCTGCTCGTTCAGCGCCGTCAATAACATCTGATCTTTTAAAAACGGAGTGGATTGCGAACCATTTCCTGGAAACCGGCCTGATAGTGGATTCCATTATTTACAGTGAGATAAATGTTATCAGAGCTGTCTGTACTTTACAGCGAAGCAGAGAGCACACGGAAAATACATAATAATAATAATAACACAGCCTGCATGGTGACTGATGTCTTTTGAAAGCGGCCAACCGGAGCGTGCCCAAAACCAGTTTTACCATCCTGATGAGCAAACAGGTTATTTCCCACAGAAAAGAAAAGAAAACAGTGGTGATGCCATCGTGGCCTCAATGTAAACAGGATCTTCTGTTAAGAAGAGTGCTCTGCATTAAAGAGCCAACACTCTGCAGCATTTGTGTGCCATCATTCACTTCCGCATGACCTTTTTCCATCCTCTCTTTAAAATTCAGAATTAAACAGACTGCACCTTTAAGACTGATCCACGCAAATGAGCTCTGCTCTGATTGGCTGCTCTGTGTTCTCATTAAAAAAGAGGTCTGGAATGAAGCACTCCTTTTACTTTCAGCACCAATAAGCCAAATTACTGAAGGCTGGATAAGCTGGATGCATGTATTTGCTGGTTTTTGTGACATCACAAAATGATGCATTAAACAGGGCTGGTTTCCAAATAGCACACTTAGAAACTTTGAAGATTTTATGAACCCTTAATTTTAAAACTACTAAAACATTCATTTTAATGCTTTTAGCATTTCATAATACAATGACTAATTATGGATTTTTTGTAGATATAATTTATCATGTCAATTTATTAATTCACTTAGCATACACGCAAACTTATTCCTATGGTAACACATGCTCAGACACGCATTAATATACAAAATATGCTTTCAGTCTGTCTAAAATGTTACTATTATTGCTGTTATTATTATTATTATTATTTAAAAACGCCATTATCTGTATTATTCCTGTCCAATATATCATGTATATATATATATACACTTTAAACATGGCTCTGTCATAGGATGCCGTCTCTGCCACAAGTCAGTTTGTAAATTTCTGCCCTGCTAGATCTGCCTGACAACTGTAAGTGCTATTATTGTGAAATGGAAGCATCTAGAAACAACTACAGTTAACCAAGAAGCTGTAGACCACACAAACTCTCAGAGTGGGGTCACTGAGTGCTGAAGACCACAGTGCCTATCCTTTGTTGAATCACTACAGAGTTCCAAACTGCCTCTGGAAGCAACATCAGCAAAAGAACTGCATGTTAGGAGCTTCACGAAATGTGTTTCCATGGTCGAGCAGCTGCACATGAGCCATCAAAATGCACAATGCCAAGTGTTGGATGGAGTGGAGTAAAGCGCCGCCACTGGACTCTGGAGCAGTGGAAACGTGTTCTCTGAAGTGATGAATCAGCTTCTCTATCTGTCAGTCTGATGGACGAGTCTGGGTTTGGCGAATGCCAGGAGAACGTTACCTGCCTGACTGCACTGTGCCAGCTGTAGAGTTTGGTGGAGGAGGGATGATGATATGGGGCTGTTTTTCAGGGGTTGGTCTAGAACCCTTAGTTCCAGTGAAGGGGAACCTTAATGCTTCAGCACCAAGACATTTTGGACAATTGTAGCTTCCAACTTTGTTGGAACAGTTTGGGGAAGAACCTTTCCTGTTCCAGCATGACTGAGCCCCAGTGCACAAGGCAGCTCCATAAAGGCCTGACTGGGTGAGTTTGGTGTGGAAGAACTTGACTGGCCCTCACAGAGTCCTGACCTCAACCCCATCCAACGCCTTTGGGATGAACTAGAACAGAGATTGTGAGCCAGACCCTCTCGTCCAACATCAGTGTCTGACCTCACAAATGCTCTTCTGGATGAATGGACAGAAATTCCCGCAGACTCTCTCCAAAGAGTTGTAGGAAGATTCCCAGAAGAGTGGAAGCTGTTAGAGCTGCAAAGGGGGACCAGCTCCATATTAATGCCTATGGATTTAGAATGGGATTCATAAAAGCTCCTGTAGGTGTCCCAATACTTTTGTCCATATAGTGTATATGTATTCCTCATTCTCCGTTCTCTAACTACTGGTGAAAGAGTTAATCACTGTCAAACATAAACAACAACAACAGTACTAATAATAAATAAAGCGAAAAGCCCTAAATACTTTACATCTGTTGCATATTTACATAACAATCATCTGAATTGTCCCAGGTCAAAACACATAAATAAATAAACAAAACAAATCATAAACTTGGTGATAATCTAAGATCATACGCAGGATGTCTGTTACATTTATTCCTCCCACAAAACTCCTGGAGAAACTGTTTACTGTCAGAAGTCGGAGCGCTAGAGGAAGGGTGTTGTGGTGAAGTGCTAAAACGATCGCCTCCGTTTGCAGACGGATCGGTCAGCCAAAGCGTCCGAACAGACGCTCGTATATTTGCGTGAGTCAAACAGAATGACTGTTTATGGATTTCACACATTACTGAACGGAATAAATCATAGCTTCGCTGTTTGACGAGAAAAAACTCCCACTTCCAAAAGCCTCCGTCAGCGGCGAGGCCTAAAGCAGCGCCATAAATCCAGCCCCGCAGCCTCACACTGAATGTGGGCTCTCGGCCAGGACGTGTTCGGTGTCTGAAGCTCGCTTTGTTAGTTTTAGCACTGGAACTAAGAGGCTAATGCAGCATCAATGGAAGCACCTCTTACTGACCAGGGTAGATTTTGGTTTGTCCATCTGAATTTGACCAAATCGTGAGGCAAATTATTCAGTAACTGCATGAAATAAACGTAAATTTTTATTTATTTATTTATTTATTTTTTGTAAAAGCTCCCTCAAATTAACAGAGCATGTGTTTTATGATACACATATTGCTATATGCTTACAATTTACTGCTGAAAGCCAAAAATCTTAGACGCTCTTTGTATTATTTTATAAAAGTAATGTTTACAGAGCAGATCACTGAAGAGACGCCATCTGTTTATAGTTTATAGCCCAGATTTGTGGAAAAATGGGTCGACTTCCAGTAGAACAAAAAATTGTGAGTTCAGCTTCTTTTATTATAAGGGTTTAAAATGACATCATCATCTATTTGACTGGAGAGAAGACAGTTACAGCTCTCATACGACCCCCACCTTTAGAATGTAGCTTATGAAATATGAAAGTTATGAAGAATATGAGGAAGTGTGTTTAGAACCAACTGGAACCAACTTTCCTCAAACTGCATGGAATCAGGAAGTAAAACAGACTTGATTATTTGCATCTGAGACTATATGATGTGCTGTTATCTGTAAACATGGACTAACATACAGATAACTCATATGATAGAAACATATATCAAATGTATTTATCAAATATATTTTTGCAATGTGTGAAAATGACTAAAAAGGTATTTGCTAAAACTATTTTTAAAATACATTTTAAGTGTATTTTCCAAACATATTTATCAAATTTATTTTTGCAATTTATGAAAATGGGCCAAAAATGCATTTGTTGTTAAATATATTTCTAGAATGCATTGATTAGTATTAGTTATTTATGTGTTCAGTTGTGTGTAATAAAGGTTACAGAGGTAAGTAAAGTTGGGACGGGTGCAACAAAAGGCTGGTACAGTTGTGTAATGCTAAAAAAAAACCTTTCAGTTTACTGGGAAGGGTCTTGGTTGTACTGGGTGGAGTTTTGATTGTACTGGGAGGAATTTCAGTTGTCCTGGGAAAGGTTTTGGTTGTAGTGGGAGAAGTTTCCGGTGTACTGGGATGGGTTTTGGTCATACTAGGAAGAGGTTTGGTTGTACTGGGAGGAATTTCGGTTGTACTGGGAGGGGATTCTGTTATACTGGCAGGAGTTTCAGTTGTACTGGGAGAGGTTTTGTTTGTTCTGGGAGGAGTTTCAGTTGTACTGAGAGGAATTTAAGTTGGACGGGGGGCGGGTTCAGTTGTACTGGGAGGTGTTTGGGTTGTACTGGAAGGTGTTTGGGTTGTACTGGGAGGAGTTTTGGTTGTACTGGGAGGAGTATCGATTGTACTGGAAGGAGTTTTGGTTGTACTGGGAGGTGTTTGGGTTGTACTGGGAGGGGTTTTGTTCTGGGAGGAGTATCGGTTGTACTGGAAGGAGTTTTGGTTGTACTGGGAGGAGTATTGGTTGCACTGGAAGGAGTTTTGGTTGTACTGGGAGGTGTTTGGGTTGTACTGCGAGGGGTTTTGTTTGTTCTGGGAGGTGTTTGGGTTGTACTGGGAGGTGTTTGGGTGTCGAATGTGGTTTGTCCTCCAGATATAATCTTGATACTAAAGAAGCATGAAGTGACCGGTCACCCAGCAAATTAAAGGTATGGTTAGCAGATCGGTGTTTTTAGTTGGATCTCACTGCCCAGCTGAATAAAGCCTTCTTTATTTCCCTATTGTTTTGATTGATTACAGAGTCTGTGGCCCCTGACAGCATATTATTTTCTCCATTTGGCCCCCAACAAGAAAAGTTTGGACACCCTGGCAGACTTGGATTTCACAAGCCTTCAGTCAAGCCAGGGCTGCTTCTGCCCAAGCTGAGGCTTTGCCCAGCGGTTTGTTCTGCAGATAGAACTGAACTGGGGGAGGTATTAACTTGATAGCTACATTAGCCTCACAGCTTCAGCACTAAAACCAAAGAAGCAAACTTCAGACACCAAACATGTCATATTTGCCGAACTATCACTTTAACATTCTACCCTTTCTGTGCACACATGGTGTAGGCCGCTGGCACAGCGCCACCCTGGACCCTCCGTGGTACCAGCAGGGTGCCGGTGCCAAAGGAACCCAGCTGCACAAATGTTATAGAGCTTTATATGGTCTCTGCACACACGGCGAGAAATTACAGAGCCATGAAAGAAAGAACAAAAGCGGAAAATTCACTTTGGTTCCTGGTGGTTCAGGTGGTCTCGGTGTTTCCTCTCGATATGCATTAAGCTGTGGTCACGCTAGACAATTGCAGCTCGCTTCGCCTTGAGAAATGGGCCTCACTGAGGTCCAGAAGACTGAGGATGGAAAACTAACCTCTGTGTTGGTGCAGATTGCAAGATAGACAACCTATTAGCAATAAACAGTAATGACACAAACACAAACATAATATTATCACAACTATATACTCACCACAGCAAACTGCTGAGACGTGGCCAGTGGCGCCCTGGAATGAAGCGATATGGCCACATCAATTATCTGCCATCAAAAATCTACCATCAGGGAACCAATATGGAAAAAACTCTATGGACACGTATTTTTATATATTTGAAATACCTTTGGGTCCATGCTGACCTACACTCCAAACACTACAGTGCATTTCAGAATACACCGGTCAGGCATAACATTCTGAGCACCTCCTTGTTTCTACGCTCATTGTCCATTTTATCAGCTCCACTTACTATATAGGTGCACTTTGTAGTTCTACAGTTACAGACTGTAGTCCATCTGTTTCTCTGATACTTTGTTAGCCCCCTTTTACCCTGTTCTTCAGTGGTCAGGACCCTCATGGACCCCCACAGAGCAGGTACTGTTTTGGGTGGTGGGTCATTCTCAGCACTGCAGTAACACTGACGTGGTGGTGGTGTGTTAGTGTGTGTTGTGCTGGTCTGAGTGGATCAGACACAGCAGTGCTGCTGGTGTTTTTAAACACCTCAGTGTCACTGCTGGACTGAGAATAGTCCACCAACCAAAAATATCCAGCCAGCAGCGTCCTGTGGGCAGCGTCCTGTGACCACTGATGAAGGACTAGAGGATGACCAACACAAACTGTGCAGCAGCAGATGAGCTATCGTCTCTGACTTTACATCTACAAGGTGGACTGACAAGGTAGGAGTGTCTAATAGAGTGGACAGTGAGTGGACACAGTGTTTAAAAACTCCAGCAGCACTGCTGTGTCTGATCCACTTGTACCAGCACAACACACACTAACATCACCACCACGTCAGTATTACTGCAGTGCTGAGAATGATCCACCACCCAAATAGTACCTGCTCTGTGAGGGTCCATCGGGGGTCCTGACCACTGAAGAACAGGGTAAAAGGGGGCTAACAAAGTATCAGAGAAACAGATGGACTACAGTCTGTAACTGTAGAACTAAAAAGTGCACCTATATAGTAAGTGGAGCTGATAAAATGGACAATGAGCGTAGAAACAAGGAGGTGGTCAGAATGTTATGCCTGATCGGTGTATTTTGCCATATTGACCAAAGATATTTTAAAATTCATTTATTTTAAAATGTATGGGGAAATATTATACATAGAAATGTACCATACCACAATAAATGTATGTAAATGTGTTTATCAAATCCATTTCAAAATCTCTGATGCTCTTCACTGTCTGATACCTTTAGAAATGAATTTGTGTTCCAGTATCTTCATTTTCAATCTGATCAGATGATCCTTTAACAGGACAGAAGCGAGTGTTGTGGGTATTGATACTCTGTGAAAATGCAGTTATGATCTGATATCTTGTTGATGTGAAATACATTGTGTGTGAGAGTCTGACTGCAGACGTACATGGTTAATAGGGGTGCGGGAAAAACTCGGTTCTTAGATGCATCGCGATGCGGACGCGAACGATTCTGAATCGATTCATAAATGTCAAAAATCGATTTTCTAAATATTTAATTTATAACGTAATGTTGACGGAACGCAAAAGGCGGACAGTCTGTGGCGGCACATAACAAAAACACAACTGGATGAGTGAGAAATCTGACCGGCTCCCTCTGCGTTAAAGCCAGGTTAGGGGTCGCAACCCAAATGTTAAGAAGAGACATTTTGCCTTTCAACAAAATCAAACCAGCTTGGGAGCCACAACATTTAATGTCCAGTATGTCTCAGTGTGTGCTGATGTCCTAGTTTAGGCTAAACAATATAAACGAGAGCGCAGATTTACTTCGCTCTGCTTTAAAGCTTCAGCTACAGCCGCTTTCCTCCCATCTCCGCCAGAAACCTTTTCTTCAAAACTAGAAGAGTTTCTTGTAAAACGTCTCAGCGTCCGGCTGTTTTACGAGGCTGAAGTCGCTTCTCATTCGCCAGCTTCTCATTCTAAGTTCCCTTTTCACCTTAAATTCTGCCTTAGGCGCCGAATGTAACTGCTGCACCATTTAAGGTGGAACGGGAAAATTCGAAAGAGAAGCGAGTTCATTTTCGCAACTTTTTAGAGAAAAACAGTCTCTCAGCAGATTTAACCAACCGCGCTGCCTATAAATGCGAATAAGTCTCCAAATGTTCGTCTTAGTCTGTTTCTTCGTTCGCTACTGGCGAGGCCAGACCTCGGGGCTGTGTGACCTGCTGTCTGCTGTCTGTTCTCAGTCGTTGAGAAACAGGGCTTTCGCGCTATGCTGCACACTTTGGAGCCGAGATTCAGCGTCCAGTCGGGAAGGGATGGCTGTAACGCGCTGCGTGGACACCCATCACCACTGGACCTGATTTCAGGGTAACAGCGCATTTTATCGCAGATGAGTGGCAGCAGCGTCTCTGAATGAGAGCCTTCTAGTTCACTTGCCACATCACTTCCATTTGACTTATTAATAAAAGATATTTTAGATAATTAAAGCAAAGTATTTGTAATGATCTGTAATGCATTTACATTATGGATCATTACAAATACTTTGCTTTAAAACTGCCAAGTCCTCAGACAGTGAGAAGATAGAAATCCTGTATAGAGAAAAAAGATGCATCGATAATCGTTTTATAATCGCATCGCAGCCTCTGAATCGTAATCGAATCGAATCGTGAGGTGCCTAAAGATTCCCACCCCTAATGGTTAATGTGAAGTACAGTGCAGATCACAGAGGTCAGTACGTTTAGTTACATCTGTAACCTTCATTACACACAACTGAGCACACATAATAACTAATGTAAACTAGAAACGTGTTACTAGAAACAGAGTAGTTGCGCAGCTTAAATGGTTCCCGCTTTCTTTTAGGTTGTTGCTAAGTTGGTGGTTGCTATGGTTGTCCACTGCCACCTTAAATTTCCTGCTACCTTAAATCCACTTCTACCTTAAATTTCCTACTACCTTAAATCCAGTGCCACCTTAAATACACTGCTACCTAAAATCTCCTGCTACCTTGAAAGTGTGTGTGTTTGGTGTGTTATGTGTGGTGTGTGTGTGGAGTAGCATTACTGCGACCGAGTGCTAATTTGTTAGCATTAGTGCGACTGAGTGCTGATTGGTTAGCATTACTGCGACTAAGTGCTGATTGCTTAGCGGTGCTGCTGCTGAGTGCTGGTTGGTTAGCATTGCTGCTACTGAGTGCTGGTTGGTTGGCGAGCGGAGCAGCTCATTGGCTGTTTGTGCTCACTGACATCATGAACGTACATGAGGCGCCGTTTTAAACTCCTATAACTCGAATTTAAAAGCTCTTAAAAATATAACAGCAGAGTTCAAATGTTTTACGCTGTTCTGTGTTCAGGAAATGCATGTATTATTTAATATTAAAAATGTTTAAGAATTTATAAACTATGATTTTGCTCAAATGCTCCATCTTAGCACTTTAATTTTGGACTTGCTCGGGAGCGCCCTCTAGCGTTTGAGAAACCCATAAGAATAAGGTTGCTATCCTTGTTAGCTGCCTTAGCCTCGTTGCTTCATCGGTTAAACTAAGAAGCGAACTTCAGACACCAACCAGATTTTTATCTAAGTGAAATATGAAATATCCGGTGTATGAGGTGTGTGTGGCAGTGTGCGGTGTGTGTAGCAGTGTGAGGTGTGTGTAGCTGTGTGCGGTGTGTAGCAGTGTGAGGTGTGTGTAGCTGTGTGCGGTGTGTGTAGCAGTGTGCGGTGTGTGTAGCAGTGTGAGGTGTGTGCGGTGTGTGTAGCAGTGTGAGGTGTGTGTAGCTGTGTGCGGTGTGTGTAGCAGTGTGAGGTGTGTGTAGCTGTGTGCGGTGTGTGTAGATGTGTGAGGTGGGTGTAGATGTGTGAGGTGTGTGTAGCTGTGTGAGGTGTGTGTAGCTGTGTGTAGCTGTGTGAGGTGTGTGTAGCTGTGTGAGGTGTGTGTAGCTGTGTGAGCTGTGTGAGGTGTGTGTAGCTGTGTGTAGCTGTGTGAGGTGTGTGTAGGTGTGTGTAGCTGTGTGTAGCTGTGTGAGGTGTGTGTAGCTGTGTGTAGCTGTGTGCGGTGTGTGTAGCTGTGTGAGGTGTGTGTAGCTGTGTGAGGTGTGTGTAGGTGTGTGTAGCTGTGTGAGGTGTGTGTAGCTGTGTGAGCTGTGTGAGGTGTGTGTAGGTGTGTGTAGCTGTGTGAGGTGTGTGTAGCTGTGTGAGGTGTGTGTAGGTGTGTGTAGCTGTGTGTAGCTGTGTGAGGTGTGTGTAGCTGTGTGAGCTGTGTGAGGTGTGTGTAGCTGTGTGAGGTGTGTGTAGCTGTGTGTAGCTGTGTGAGGTGTGTGTAGCTGTGTGAGGTGTGTGTAGCTTTGTGAGGTGTGTGTAGCTGTGTGTAGCAGTGTGCGGTGTGTGTAGCAGTGTGAGGTGTGTGTAGCTGTGTGCGGTGTGTGTAGCAGTGTGCGGTGTGTGTAGCAGTGTGAGGTGTGTGTAGCTGTGTGCGGTGTGTGTAGCTGTGTGCGGTGTGTGTAGCAGTGTGCGGTGGGTGTAGCAGTGTGAGGTGTGTGTAGCTGTGTGCGGTGTGTGTAGCTGTGTGCGGTGTGTGTTATGCCCGTTTCTCTCTCAGGTCCAGGATAAGCAGATAACGGCGAGCGGCTGATTAGCAGGGAGCCGCAGGGAGCAGAGAGGAGCCGCAGATGTGTCTGCAGAATAAAGCCTCTCAATTACACAGACGCCAAATTGAAACCGATGCTGATTTAACTCTTCCCAATAAACCTGACAGCAGCTCCGCCAGCCAATCCCTCTCTCTCTCCTCCCTCTCCTCCCTCTCTCTTTCTCATCCTACTCTTTTTCCTGCCTGTCTTTCTTTATCTCCCTCTCCACATTCTCTCTCCTCCCTATTTCTCTTCTCCTTCTTACTCTTACCCTTGTCTCTATCGCCTCTCTTTCTTTTTCCTCTCTCTAATTCTCTTTTCTCTCTATTTCCCTCTCCTCTCTGTTTCTCTCTTTCTCTCTCTCTCTCTCTGTACCTTTATCTCTCTTTATCTCTTTCTGGCAGGTCATTGATTCTCAGTAACTGTCTCTAATGACCGCACGCTGCCTCTCTCCATCGCCAGCCGAGTCCAGAGACACATGGCTCACCAGACGGTGCCAGTTAGAGAATCAGGAGGATAGAGAGAGAGAGAGAGAGAGAGAGAGAGAGAGAGGAAAAAGAAAGAGATAAAAGAGAGAGAATGGGAGAAAAAGAAGGAAAAAGGAGAAAGAGAAGAGATAAATGAGAAGGGGAGAGAGTGAGGGAAAGAGAAAGATACAGGGGAGAGAGGAGAAAGAAAGGAGATGGGGAGAAAGAGAGATAAAAGAGAAAAAAGAGAAGGGGAGAGAGTGGGGGAATGAGAGGAGAAAAAGAGAGAAAGAGAGGGAGAAGGAGAGAGGGTGGGGGAATCAGATACAGAGAAGGGAGCGGAGAAAGAGAAGACGGGGAGAAAGAGAGAAGAGATAAATGAGAAGGGGAGAGTGGGGGAAAGAGAAAAGATAGAGAGGAGAAAGAAAGAAGAGAGGGTTGAGACGGTGAAAAATGGTGACAGAAAGAGTAGAAAAGAAAGAGACTGAAAAAGAGAAGTAGAGAGAGAAAAGATAAAGAGATGGAGAGATAAAGAGAGGAACAGGAAATAAGGAGGGGTAAAAAAAGAGGGGATAGAGAAAGCAGAGAAAGAGGAAAAAAGCGATAAAAAAGAGTGAAAGAGAGAGAGAGAGAGAGAGAGTGGGGCGAGAGAGATCAGGTCAATATGGGAGCAGATAGGGTAACCTCTGGTCATGCTGTGAGAGGCCTTCAGGGGTCATTAGCCAAACAGGCGAGTGGAAATGCGGGAGAGCCTCTTTCATCCATTCATTTATCTCTACACTCATCCTTTCCTCTCTCGCTCGCTCTCTCTCTCTCTCCCCATCCATCGTCCGCTTCCTGTAATGAATCCAGACCGCGGGTCAATACGACGCTAGCGCCCAGGTCAATACCGCTTACCTGCAACACAAACACTCAAAAGCTGCTCTCGCGCGAGATCGATGGCCTATTAGTGACCCCTCCACCACCCTGTCCGCTCGCCGGTCTCAGCCGCTCTTTAAGGTGATGGGTCGGCCTTAAAAAGACAACAGCGCCAATCTTTAGCATGTGAGGCCTCACTCTGTCCTATAGAGGTGTAATGAGGAGCAATGTGGCCTGGATTTAAAAGACTTCCTAACCATCCGTCTGTCTTAACTTCAAGGGGAACCCCATGGATTTTTCAGAATTTCTACATAATTAAATAGTTAAGATGTAAACAGAGCGGTTCAGAGCAGTTCAGAGTGGTTTGGTGTGAAACGCTTTGTTCTAGATAAACTTACCGAGTCAGAACTGTTCACAGTGGTGCTGATAGGAACCAGACGTCCACCTCTAAAAGCTCCCTCACAGAAAGTTCCTACATGAAATGGTTATGAATTCACTGCCTGATGACTGAGACACTGTTTTATGATAGTTTTGAGAAGATTTTGGCCTCGAAATCCATTCATGGTGGAGGGATACATAATATGCAGGGCGTTGTGAGGCAAAATAGTCCCCAAAGAAAACTTATTATTTCAGATTTTCCACTATTTTCCATCATCAACATTCCATATAAACTCAAAAGACTCGTGTTGGTTCACTGGTGGTTCTGGATAGTAAATAAAATGTCTATTTGTGTTGTAGTCATGGCGACGCCTAGTTCCTATCACCACCACTGTAAAGACATCTGAGCCGGTAAGATTCTCTACAAATGAAGCATTTCAAGCATTTCAATCAAAACACTCTGAATGACTCTGTTTACATCTCAACCACCTAATTATGCTGACATGTTGACAAATCGGTGGAATTCCCCTTTAATATTATACTGGCCTGACCAGGAGGGGAGTAGTTAGTAGCAACAAGGTACAGGGGGTCGTGGAGGGTCTGGGACCCCCTAATTAACCTCATGGACCCCCTGAATGTCTCAAAATCAAAATGCAAAATAGAGGGTCCCTGAAAATAAGCTTATTTTGACACTATGCAGCTCGTCTGGGGAAAACAGACGCTGAAATGCAGAATCAGTGAAGCTCATTGTTCAGCTGCTTCACCCACAATCAGCGTCTGTCTTTGGTGTTCTTAGCTAATGCTGGCCGCACACTAGAACAGGGGTTCTCAACCTTTCCCATCCCCAGGCCCACCTGTTTACAACTACTAAGCATACCAGCCCACAGAAAACTAATATTAACGTCTTAAATTATTCTGTGAAGACCTGAATGAGGGCCTGAAAAAGATCAGATTGTCCATTTTAACTCAATCACAAGTCCCACAAAGAAGTGTCCCATTACTCTTGTCTATATACCGTATGTCTTAAAGGCACAGCAACAATAAGAACCTGCTTAATCGTAAGCCTTTTTAATCCATACGGCCTCAGATTCGCACTGAAATATCACAGAACAAAAAGAGCGAGACAGATGTGCAGATATAAGGTCCGACCTTTATTCCGTACATTTTTAAACCATGAATGTTCATTTTCATTTTTTTTTTCACGCCTAAAACTCTACTTGTTTTTGTATACAAGAGTCTAAGAAAAACAACTGCACAACACCACAAGGTCGACAGAGACAGTCTATCACCGCCCAGTCGTACGTCCACTCGGGCACAGTTCGCTCCTGACCGGGAAGTTTGTTTCCGTGTTTGTTTCGTTGGCTCTTCGTTGGAGAATATCCAGGTTCTGCCATACAGGATGCATTTCGCTATGTCGTCTAGGTAACCGTCCAATCAGAACCTTCCATTTCCGCTTTGCATAGATGGCAGATGATGGCCACACCCTTCTTTAAAGAAAACAAAAAAAAACAAAAAAACGTGCCCTCTGATTGGACAGATCGGTTACCATGGTTTTCAATTCAACCACGGAAGTGGTTCCGTTTTGCTCCGCCGTTTTTCTAGAAACATTTAAAAAGTCTAAATAAATTTACAATGTAATTTTTGATCCAAGTAATATCAACAAGATATTTACAGTAACTTTACATAAAACCGAACAGGAATATCGTAATACATATCCGTCTGCATATCTCAAAGGCAAAAACAAGCGAACAGAGAAAATTCGGTAATGTAACATTGTACACGGTCAGCACTATTTCCAGGTACCGTAGAGCAAAAATCGACTGTCAAAACAGTAACATCGATCCAGTTTGTTCAGTGAACATCAATAATGTGTCCAACAGAGAAACTGGGATAAATACGGTGGGTTTGACGTGACTTTTAACGTAAAATTCATAAAAATAATGTCTGTACATGGAAAGGCAATAGGAAAAGTACAAACTCATTTGAGAATCTCACTTTTCACACAAAAAATGAAAAGGCATTGGATTAATATATTAATATCAAATTTCTTACGTGGGTGGCGAGCATTTCGTGTTTCGTAGATGACGTTAATGTCCTTGCTTGCCATCCACGTTGATATAAAATAAAAAGCGATGTGCTTTTTTTTTGTTTGTCCGAAGGTACAAAGTATTTTTTGTACAAATTATACATTTCTGTTTATCGTTAACTTTATTTTTATCGGAAAATAAGTGCATGTTGTCCGTTTGTATACGTGTCCAACTGAGAATGAAGTTTTTTTCCGGCAAAAATTGCGTTACCGCGCCTCCACTTCTTTGGGGTTGCGCGACGGCGAATATTCCCTAGGGTCCTGCGTGGTGATTGGCGTAGTCCGTCTTGGCGAGGTGGGTCTAGGGATGCTCGGGCCTGCTGGCACTAAGGGCGGGGGGGCGCTTAGCGCCGCGGTTGGTGGCGTCCGGTTTAGCAGTCCACTTTGCGCGGCGGATGGGCTTAGCCGTGGGTACGGCATCCCTCCGAGGTGGGACATAAAAGGGGGCATGTGGGGCAAATGCCCTTCTATTGGAGACTGGTGAAGCTGGTGAAGCCTGGCACGGTCCAGTTCTTCCCTCAAATGAAGCCGCTCTCTTTCTTCAGCCTGCTGCCTCAGCCGTTCCTGTTCACGCCGTACTTCCAGAAGATGCTCCTGGTGGGAATAATCGTGTGGTTCCCGGTCTCTGTATCCTGTACGGTCCGGATCATAAATGCCGGGGAGACGGTGCCCGGGCTCAGAACGAAGCTGAAAGTCCATCCGCCTTTGGAGGTCTAGGTTCCTGTAAGCTTCTCTAAGAGGGTCCCAAGAGGAGAACGGGTGAGGGAGGCGTTCCCGGCCGGCCGCGAGCGGGTTCACGCCCATGAACGGCGCCATCCGGGCACGTTCCAGGACATTTAAGCTGCCCATCTGGTGCATGGCACTCATGGGGAATGGCAAAGAGTGTGGCATGGGCACTCCATGCAAAGAAGCCGGGGTTGGAAGATCACTGCCACGCGGAGATGGAGGCGGAGCCTGCTGGGATATTGATATTGCTGGTTGGTGCGAAGTGGGCGGAGCCGTTTGAGGATGAACATGAGGATGTGGAAGGGGATGAGGAGGGGGCGGAGCCTGAGGTTGATTGCCAGGCTCAGAACTGACCACCATCACGTCCTGCTCCTCTTTGCGCTCCTCTTTGATCTTCATGTCGTTCTTCACCTTGTGGATCGTCTCCCCCGACGACGTTTCCTTCCTCTCCCGGTCGGTGTCTTTGATGGGAAGTGGCAGCGCCATGCTGCCCATCTTGATGCCCGTCTCGTTCAGGATGTTCTTGGAGTACGGCGACGGGGAGCGCCGGATCGGTTTGCAGGAATCCGCAGAGGAGGCACTGCGCTCGTTCGCGTCTTTGCCCGGAGAGCGGCTCTCCTTCACCTTCACGTCGGCCATCATCGCTGCCGCCGCCTCTCGCTGACGGTCCAGCAGATCCTTCTCCGGGTCGCGGGGGGCGGAGTTGTGGCTGCTAGAGCGAATCAGGCTGCTGATCTGGTAGCTGACGGGAGCGGAGGCGGGAGAGGAGCGGTTACTGTGGCGATTACGGTCCACCGAATCCCTGCAAGAGAAGGAGAGAGATAGAATATGTAAAGTAAGTATGAAAACATTTATTAAAACCTCATTTTTATTATTTTCTTTAGCATCTGAAGCCATTTTCACAGGATCAATAGAAATTATATACAATTTACTTTTTTCCATCTCTTACAAAGTTCTCTGGAGTGATTAATCACATTATCTGGTGGTCTGATTGGCAAATCTGCATTTGCCAGGAGAACGCTCCCTACCGGAACGCACAGTGCCAACAGTAAAGTTTGGTGGAGGAGGGATGATGGGCTGGGGCTGTTTTTCAGGGTTTGGGCCCCTCAGTTCCAGTGAAGGCTGAGGTTAATGCTACAGCTCAAAGAAGCTGTGTCCCAATTTGGGGGGCTGCGTCCTTCAGAGGCTGCGTTTGAAGGCCGACTGCATCACAGCGGCGCGACTAGACTGTCCCATTCCGAAGGCTCCTTCATACGCGGCCGAGAAATGTGCCCTTCTTTTCCATGGCAACAAAGGACCCAACGGTGGATCCTCTGCCAGCCAGCATATCCCGAGGTTCACTGTGTGCCGGCGAAGATACGAGAACATGGCGGCATCAGCAGAGGAGTGAACGGCGGCTGAGGAGACACTTTAAATGTAAGTACTGGGTTTAAACTGAGTCGAATAGCGAAAAAACAGATGATAAAAAAGCCAACTGGGTCTGAACAAAAACTTACGCTAACGTTTCGTTTTGTTTTAGGGAGCAAAGAGCTGTCAGAGAGACGCATCTCCAACTCTAATAAATGAAAAAATAAAAAAACATAAAATCAAAGTTTTTGGCTCCGTCTGTAAGAACTTTAAAAGGACTTTACAGGAGTGGCGTTTCATGACGCAGCGGTCTACGCCGCCTTTGAAGGATGCAGCCCCTGAATTGGGACTCTCCAACATCTTGTGGAAAGGTTCCCAGAAGAGTCGAGGCTGTTTTAGCTGCAAAGGGGGGCGACGTCATATTAATGCCCATGGGTTCAGAACGGGACGTCCAACAAGTTCATATGGGTGTGATGGTCAGGTGTCCACATACTTTTGGCCACACAGTGGATACTACAGAAAAATACAGTATGAACTGTAACACTTATCAAAGAGCTTCACCAACCTGTCTTTATCTTTCTCATCCTTTCCGACAGAGGAGTCCCGTTTCTCTCGCTCCCTCTCTCTCTCTTTCTCCCTCTCTCGCTCCCTCTCTCGCTCGTGGCTGTTGGCGGAGCTGCTCCGCTCTCCTTCGCCAGATTTGGGCCACTGTGGGGGCGTGGGGAAGGAGGGTGGAGTCCGGTGGAGTCTGTTCCAGGCGTCGTGGTGGGGGCTGAAGCTGGGCAGCCCCGGTCCCTCTTTGGGTCCAAACATGCTGTTCGCACCTGAAACAAAACAGAGGAACACGCACTGTTAGCATCGGGGGTCCGAAACCTGCATGGTGAGGGGGGATTAAAAGCAGAGGAAGCCGAGGCAGAGCTCAAACACTCAGATTAATAACTGATCACAGTGATTTATCAGTCTACTCAGGCTTTAGCAGAGCTCAGTAACACTCAGATTAATAACTGATCACATTGATTTATCAGTCTACTCAGGCTTTAGCAGAGCTCAGTAACACAGATTAATAACTGATCACATTGATTTATCAGTCTACTCAGGCTTTAGCAGAGCTCAGTAACATTTAGATCAATAACTGATCACATTAATTTATCAGTCTACTCAGGCTTTAGCAGAGCTCAGTAACACTGAGATTAATAACTGATCATATTGATTTATCAGTCTACTCAGGCTTTAGCAGAGCTCAGTAACGCTAATATTTTGAATATTCACAATACTTGCATTCCATTATATTCCAACCCTGAGTTCACTGATTAATTGTCCTTATTTGAAATGCTTGATTTTCCGTACACAGTGACATGAGGACGAAAAATGAACAACTGTCTATGGACGTCATGTAAACATAGCATTCTCAAAAAATGGTAATATAAAAAAGGTGCAGAGATGCTGCGATTTCTTGCAAAAATTTCTAATTCTTATTATAATAACTGATGTTTATATTATAATGACTGATGTGAAGAGCAGGTTCTAAATAATGATTTGACAGTTTTCTTTTCCAATCAGTTGTTAAAAGCTCATATTGAAGCTCTTTTGTTCCAAACTCATTAAAACAGTTTAAATAGCTGAAAGGTTTGAGTGCTGACATCACAATAAGGGGTGAGTGGGCGTGGCCTTTGGCTTTATTCCCAAGAAAAAGAAAAAAGGGAGAAAGACATATATACATGTATAGAGAGAGAGAGAGAGAAAGAGAGAGAGATAGAGAGAGAGAGAAAGATAGAGAGAGTGAGATAGAGAGAGACAAAGAGAGATACAGACATCAAAAGATAGAGACAGCAAGAGATGTAGAGATGGAGAGAGAGAGAGAGAGAGAGAGAGAGCGCCGGGGAGAGAGAGAGCGAGAGAAGAAGAGAGGCAGAAAGAGAGAAAGGCATAAGAGAGCGAGAGAGAGAAAAAAAGACATCGAAAGAGAGAGATAGAGAGACAGTAAGAGAGAGAGAGCGCGAGAGAGAAGAAGAGAGGCAGAATGAGAGAGGCAGAAGAGAGCATGAGAGATAGGAAAAGAGAGAGAGAGAGAAAGACGGGAAGAGAGCGCGAGACAGAAGAAAATAAGTAGAATGAGAGAAAGGCAGAAGAGAGCGAGAGAGACAGAAAGAGAGAGATATAGAAACATCAAAAGAAAAAGACAGAGTTGTAGAGATGGAGAGAGAGAGAGAGAGACAGAAAGATGGGAAGAGAGAGAGTGAGAGAGAAGAGAGGCATAACATGAGAAAGGCAGAAGAGAGCGAACGAGATAGAAAAAGAGACGGAGAGAGAGAGAGCGAGAGAGAGAGCGAGAGAGGCCCACGCAGGTCTGAAAGCACTGGCGGGGTAATTAATGCGTGAGCAGCAGTAAAACAGCCTGGCTGTGAGTTTGCGTTGGAGGGTGATTTGGCAGCGTTTGCTGCTGTAAGACTAAACCAGCCTGTTGTGATGCGCTTCCCTTCAACTGCTTCTCCCTAAGCTCTTATTTGGCATTTGTTGCAGAGCTAAGTGCCTCTCTCTCTCTCTCTCTCTCTCTCTCTCTAAGCTGAGGCTGTATCCGGGGGGCTACGGGGTCAGGCCTTACCGAGGGATGGGTTGCCTAATCCACCGAAGGCACTGGCCGAAAGGTTGCTGAGGCCACCAAAGGAACTGGAGCGACCGAAAGCATCTGCAAAATGCCAAACAGGGATTAGAGACGAAGGCTGGAGGTGTCTGAACCGCTTCAGCCAGCTTTTCTCTCTCTCTCTGTCACTCTCTCTGCTTTAACGTCAGAGGGGTTAGCCCTGCTAGCGCTAGGTCTCTGAAGGGCTCACTGGGTCTCTCTGTGAGGCTGAGGAACGACTTTAGCGGCTAAACGGTACAGAAAACATGACAGGAGTGAGTGGGTTTCAGGCTTAACAGCCAGTCAGTGTTACCATTACTGCTGCTAGCGCTACTTGACTAAAAGGCCTACTTGGTGTCTTTCTGTGGAATTAATTACTTGTCTAAACAGCAAAGAACAGAAATAAATCGGCTTTAGACATCATAATCAGTCAGAGTTAGCTTAGCGCTGCTAATGCAAGTTCATTAAAGGTCTCACTCACAGTAGTCACTCTGAGTTAGTGTTAGCTGCTAACACAAGCTCACTGGGCGTCTAAAGCGCCTGCAGAAGGTATTTAACACACTTTAAAAGAAAGAAGTTAATGAAATAAGTGGGCTTTAGGCTTAATAGTCAGTGTTAGCATTACTGCTGCTAGTGCTAGTGTCTTTCTGTGGAATTAATTAATTGTCTAAACAAGAAAAGACAGAAATGAGTGAGCTTTAGGCACAATAATCAGTCAGAGTTAGCATTAGCCGCTAACACTAGCTCACTAAAAGGCTCACTGGGTGTCTAAAGCGCCTGCAGAAGGTTTTTAACATGCATTAAAAGAAAGAAGTGAATGAAATAAGTGGGCTTTAGGCTTAATAGCCAGTCAGTGTTAGCATTTCTGCTAGCAGTAGTTCACTAAAAGGCCTACTAGGTGTCTTTCTGTGGAATTAATTACTTGACTAAACAGGAAAAGAATAGAAATAAATCGGCTTTAGACATCATAATCAGTCAGAGTTAGCTTAGCGATGCTAATGCAAGTTCATTAAAGGCCTCACACATAATAGTCACCCAAAGTCAGCATTAGCTGCTAACACTAGCTCACTGGGTGTCTTAATGTGCCTGCAGAAGGTATTTAACACACTTTAAAAGAAAGAAGTGAATGAAATAAGTGGGCCTTGGCTTAATAGTGAGTGTTAGCATTACTACTGCTAGCGCTACTTGACTAAAAGGCCTACTTGGTGTCTTTCTGTGGAATTAATTAATTGTCTAAACAGCAAAAGATAGAAATTAGTTAACTTTAGACATAACAATCAGTCAAAGTTAGCAACAGCTGCTGAGGCTAGTTCGCTAAAACGCTCACTGAGTGTCTGGAAAGTATTTAGCATATTTTGGAGGAAAGAGGTAGAAATAAGTGCATTTTAGGCATAATAATAAGGCAGAGTTAGCGCTGCTAATGCAAGTTCACTAAAGGGCTCACACATTACAGTCAGTCAGAGTTAGCATTAGCTGCCAATGCAAGCTCACTGAAGGGCTCACTGGGTGTCTTAAAGCGCCTGCAGAAGGTTTTTAACATACATTAAAAGAAAGAAGTGAATGAAATAAGTGGGCTTTAGGCTTCATAGCCAGTATTAGCATTACTGCTGCTAGCGTTAGGCTACTAAAAGGCCTACTAGGTGTCTTTCTGTGGAATTAATTAATTGTCTAAACAGCAAAAGATAGAAATGAGTGAGCTTTAGGCACTATAATCAGTCAGAGTTAGCATCAGCTGCTAATGCAGGTTCATTAAAGGCGTCACACATAACAGTCAGTGAAAGTTAGCATTAGCTGCTGAGGCTAGTTCGCTAAAGCGCTCACTGAGTGTCTGTGGAAAGTATTTAGCATATTTTGGAGGAAAGATGTAGAAATAAGTGCATTTTAGGCATAATAATAAGGCAGAGTTAGCGCTGCTAATGCAAGTTCACTAAAGGGCTCACACATTACAGTCAGTCAGAGTTAGCATTAGCTGCTAACTCCAGTTCACTAAAGGGCTCCCTGGGTGTTTTAATGAGGCTGCAGAAGGTATTTAGTGTAATTTAGAGGCAAAAGGTGATGGAAATGAGGGGGATTTAGAGACGGTCACTCAGAGAATGCATTAACGTTTCCTGTGTTAGTTTACTAAACGGCTCACTGGGTCACTTAGTAATGACTTTAGCAGCTAAACGGTAAAGGGAAGAGGTGATGGGAATGAGTGGACTTCAGGAATAATAGCCAGGCCAGATTTAAACATACATCATATGGGTCATTATACAGAAACGTCCATTTTTGTGTCCCTAGCGTTTATAGATATATTACACTTAAAAAACATGTTAGGGTTACAATTTAATTACATTTTCGAATAAAACAATAAGTTATTTTCAATTTCACCTTCTTGAGCCTCAATTTGGCAATATTGGCTTTTAAATCTATTATCTAGAATTCCAAGCGCCCTAGAAGAGCTCGTCTCCACAGTCATGTGTGAAGGCTGAGGCCATATTTTGAGGTAAAAAACACATTTTTCTGCAATTTTAACTGCAATAATCTATACATGACTATGGACTATATGAATTAAATGACAAAGAAAAATGCTGAATAAATTTTCTAAAATATATAATGAACGCTGTTGTCCCCAGGAGTCGTGTCACTGGTGTTACTGCATTAAAAAAATATATATATATATGTTATTTTGAAATAAAAGTCACGCTGATGACATCACGACTTCCTTTTACCTGTTTTCTGAGGATCTATGAAGAAAAGCTCATGGTGAGTCCACTGTGTCTTTCAGTTATCAGAGATTTTCTCATTTAGCTCATGATTTCATATGAAGCTTTTAGCTGAAGTCACTGGTGTGACCGACTTTATTCTGAGGTAATTGTGAAAAAATAGAACACAAATGGATTAAATTCCATATTTCAGTGGATATTCCATGATTGACAACATGTGGTTTGATGCTCTGTAGCAGTTATTTTGTAAAATGCATTGTTCATTAAAAATGTCTCTGATGTTCCCTTTATTATGTGTAACACCAATGAGGATCAGTAACACCAGTGACTCCTATGGACAGATAGGAAAGTGGACGTTTCTACAGAATGACCCATATAAGGACGTGAACGAAGTGGTTTTGCCCGTTGTTACGTTTAAAAATGACCCATATGGATAAATAATATAGTCCATATATATTTATCAGGCATAATTTTGCAATGTATGAAAATGGCCAAAGCATTTAGTAAATATATTTTTAAAATTCATTTATCAGTGTTAGTTATTATCTGTGTTCAGTTGTGTGTAATGGAGGTTCCAGATGTGACTAAACGTTCTTCTGTGATCTGCACTGTACTTTACATTAACCATGTACGTCTGCAGTCAGACTCTCACACACAATGTATTTCACATAAACAAGATATCAGATCATAACTGCATTTTCACAGAGTATCAATACCCACAACACTCGCTTCTGTCATGGTAGACGATCATTTGATCAGATTTAAAATGAAGATACTGGAAAACAAATTCATTTCAAACAGTAAAGTGCATTGGACAGGATTCTGGCTAACACATTTACATACATTTATTTTTGTATGGTACATTTCTATGTGTAATATTTCCCCATATATTGTAAAATAAATACATTTTAAAATATATTTGTTTAATATGGCAATACATTCTGAAATACATTAGTGTTTGGAATGTATTTCGGCATCGACTGCAGTGTGTTTGAAATGTATTTCAAATGTAAAAAAACACACGTTCATGTATTTTTTTCCATATGGGGAGTCACAATGCAAGCACAAGCTGCATTCTGAGCATTACAGCAAGGGGCGCTACAGCGTCAGCCAACCCTGAGAAAGCTATCTTGTACCACGAGCATCCTTTCTTCTGGTCAAGCTGCCGAGTCTCACGCAAAAACGGGTCACTTACATAAACAAAAATATGATCCATTATCGCCTTTTAATTCCAGCACAGCAGGTTAAGCAGATCACTCTCCTCGACTGTTCATGTTTACCTGCTAAGGCTGTTGGAATAACAGTAGACCTCAATCTGAATTGTCCTCTAGCGCCCCCTTGAGTGTTTAACTGGCACAGTAACGTAAGAACGCAGGGTCAGTTAGTGCAGAAGGGCCTGCGTTTGCAATGCGCTGGCCAAGCATTGTCATTTGTGTTTGCTTCTTGGCGTTGAGTATGTTTCAGGCCTCAGCGTTAGCACTGCTGGCGCTGGTTCACTTGGCTCAGTGGCTGCGGAATGACTTAGTGCCACTAATGCTAGTTTATTAAAGCTTTTAATGGCTGTCTTTATGAGGCTGCGGAACGTATTTAGCAGCTAAACAAAAGCGGAAAACAGGTTATGGAAATGAATGAGAGAGTTAGCATTAGCGCGGCTACCGCTGGGTCACACAAGGGCTCAGTGGGTCTCTTTGTGAGGCTGTGAAATGAATTTAATGGCTAAACCATAAAGGACAGCAGTGATGGGAATGAGTGAGTGCAGTATTCCGTACAGTGTTTCAGTAGACACAGCGGAAATAGCCAAAGTCACGTAGGATGTAATGATTGGTTGGACTCCGCAAAATCTGCCTAGCAACCAATATGCATTTTGATTGGTCACATTTGGGCCAACACTTTGAAGATATGCGAAAAAACGTCATCAGTTTATGCCGTCAGTGTTCCATTAACACCGCCTCCACAGATGGAGCAATTTCTGTAGTGTTTTCTTGCTTTTAAGTGTTATTAAATGTAAATACTTAAAAATGGTCATTGACTTATCACACATTTTTAAAAAATGAATTAATATAAACAATAAATGAGGCTACTACACAAAAAAGCCAGTAAAGTGAATCAGTAGTGTGAAGCCGTGTCTGCTAAAGTAACTTAGCTCACGTTATTAACTCAATATTAATTGTAGCAGTTATTTTGTAAAATGCATTGTTTATTAAAAATGTCTCTGGTGTTCCTTTATTATGTGTAACACCAGTGAGGATCAGTAACACCAGTGACTCTTGCAAACGTATTATGTTTTACAGTGCTAACCTACTGTTTAACGTTCATTAGAGTGTTAAATACGATGGTAAAACTGCGTAAAATCCATTTTAACTGACTATGAAAGTATCGCTACTGTCACTATTTACACGGATTTGATGTCCAAACTCAGACGGTCATGTGAACCGCTTTAATGGAAACATGGATATATGACAATGTCTCAGGAAACTGTCCCCAGGAAAGCCCCAGGCAGCTGGCTGGAGGTTAGGGAACCAGCCTTGTGACCGGAAGGCCGTCGGTTCGATCCCCTGAGCCGACAGTACATGACTGTAGTGCCCTTGAACAAGACGCCTAACCCCCAACTGCTCCCTGGGCGCCGTAGATAGGGCTGCCCACCACTCCGGGCAAGTGAGCTCACTGCCCCCTAGTGTGTGTTCACTAGTGTGTATGTTTGTGGGTGTTTCACTGCACGGATGGGTTAAATGAGGAGGTCTAATTCCTCTGTGTGCAAACACAGCTGGCCAATTCTATTCTTCCATTCTATAATAGTTAAGCTGCAAGAGTACAGAATAGTGAAACGTACGGAATACTGAAGTGTACGGAATAGTGAAGTGTATGGAATACTGAAGTGTGCGGAATAGTAAGATGTATGGAATACTGAAGCGTACAGAATAATGAAGCATATGGAATACTGAAGTGTATGGAATAGTGAAATGTATGGAATACTGAAGTGTATGGAATAGAGAAATGTATGGAATACTGAAGTGTACGGAATAGTGAAGTCTATGGAATACTGAAGTGTACGGAATAGTGAAGTGTATGGAATACTGATGTGTTCGGAATAGTGAAATGTATGGAATACTGACGTGTACGGAATAGTGAAATGTATGGAATACTGACATGTTTGGAATAGTGAAATGTATGGAATACTGAGGTGTACGGAATAGTGAAACGTATGGAATACTGACGTGTACGGAATGTGCGGAATAACTGTGCTCTTACGTCATAGTCATTTAGAGTTAGCATTAGCACTGCTAACGCTAGTTTACTAGAGGGTCTCTGTGAGGATGAGGAACGAACTCACTGGCTCTAGTGAGGCTATGAATTTAGCCGCTAAACTCTGGAGAACAGAGGTGATGGTAGGCTTTCGGCATAATAGGCAAAGGAGTGAGCATTAGTGCTGCTAGCGCTGGTTCACTGTAGGGCTCACTGGGTTTCTTTGTGAGGCTAGACAGTGGTGAAAAAACTGACAGAAGTGGTGGACTTAGGCATGAGATCTAGCTTTAGCCGTTTAGTTTCAATTTTATTTGGACGCTATTCTCTTTGTGGTCCCATTTCTGCAAACCATTTGTGAACTGGTCAGCACCTACCGCACTGGCCACAGCAAAGTCCAGTTCATTTATTCAGACCATTTATTTCGTTCACCCACTAAAAGAACGTCTTCAAATACCACGTTTCTTTGCAGGCCATAAACAAGGCACGTCTTTGCGAGTGCGGGGGCACGAATTTTGAATTCTTTGGGTGTTTTATTATTTATTTATTTATTTTGGCCGAATCCTTGAAGAGTTTCATCAATTTCTCTTTATTTCCCCCGAGCATCAGGTGTTTATAAACTCAGATTGGATTGACTCGAAAGCTCGCTCTGCGAAATCACCTCGAGGCGCCGAAGCCAAACAATGCCTCTGATGGAAACGGCACAGGAGGGAGCACAATGGCCTTAATCATTTTCTGAAAACGGCAAGAAACTACTGGGTGAAAAGGAGCACCGGAAGCCAGAGCGTGAAGAAAAGGGGGAATTCAAGGTAAAAAGATCCTATTCAGCGGGTCTGGGGGCATTCAGGGCGCTTTAGAAACACTCCAGGGTCTCGTGAAATAAAAGCAAAAGCTATGCTCGGTGGAGTGTTTCCCCTGAAACACAGTAAAAAGCTTTTTTTAACAAAATATATTTTTCTTTCTTTTTTTTTTTTAATCTTTAGACTTTTTTCCAAGTCCGTCAGTCCCTTGGAAGTAATCAGCAAGGCCAAAGCTCGTCATAATGGCAGACCTTTGCTGAAATCACAAGACGCTTTTCTCTAAATCAACCTTGAGACGACGTGGCAAAGGAAAATATGCCGCAATGCAGAAACGGCGGTGCTTTCCACAACAACAGCACCGGACTGAAGTCCAATTTATCACAATCAGCTTTCGCAGGTGACACACACACACACAGTGCGAGTTAACTGCTGGACAAACAGCAGAGTAAAGATATTAAATATTAAAATAAAGATTGGGTTTACTTACGCTTACCTGCCAAATGCGTAGGGGGCAGGAAGCCGCTGTGGTGAGGTGCAGGACCATACGGAGAAGCAGCGGGATGACCAGCGCCTATTGGAAGAGAAAGAGGACAGAATTAGAAGATGACCAATAACACACAGAGAGAGAACTGACCTGTACAGTTTATCACAATACCTACATTTAGAGTCAGTTATTCATTCAGCCTAATGAGAAACTGTAGAACAGACTCAGTTTATATCACAATACCTACATTTAGAGTCAGTTATTCATTCAGCCTAATGAGAAACTGTAGAACAGACTCAGTTTATATCACAATACCTACATTTAGAGTCAGTTATTCATTCAGCCTAATGAGAAACTGTAGAACAGACTCGGTTTATATCACAATACCTACATTTAGAGTCGGTTATTCATTCAGCCTAATGAGAAACTGTAGAACAGACTCAGTTTATATCACAATACCTACATTTAGAGTCAGTTATTCATTCAGCCTAATGAGAAACTGTAGAACAGACTCAGTTTATATCACAATACCTACATTTAGAGTCAGTTATTCATTCAGCCTAATGAGAAACTGTAGAACAGATTCAGTTTATATCATACTGCCTACATTTAGAGCCAGTTTCTGACCACAGAGCTGCTCTCTTAAATCTACAAAGTACACCTATATGGTGGGTGTTTCCAATAAATTGGCCAAGCTAAAAGGTAAGGGTTTCTATTAAACTGGATGGACGATGTATATCAAAATCAAATTCTGACCTTTTCCAATTCTAATATACATAAAAACCTGTTCTGTTTTTCTCCGTATAATTTCCCCACCTTGTTTTGCCTTGAAAATAAACCAACTCGGCTGCAGAGAACCGAAACGGCAGCTGCACCGTTAATGTCAACCAAGGCCTTTTCAGCAGCCTGAATGCGTAGCAGAGGTTGTCAAGGGGACTCTGCGCTTTAAATTTAATCCGAAAGGTCTGCCCTTGTTTTCGGCCTGAACTGTTTGTCGTTTCTTTGAGTGAATCATTAATAAAAGAGGCAATTACAAGCTTGTTTTATGACACAATGCTGGGTAATTACATCCTAAAGGGCAGTCAAATTCATGCTGCCCTTCAAGCAAGGGCTACCGGTCAATTAGCTCAGGTAGAGGCATTTGTATTCATGCCCACGGCAGGCGCGCGGTCGGGATAACAACATGCAAATCACCTCAACGGTGGGCGAGGAACAGAAAATGAGGCGAGGCGAGGTGCATTATTCAGCTTTAATGCCGCCTGAGCCGCTCTGGCCGTGAGATCTGCTATACATTATGAATCATCTGGGCTGGAAATGCAGCCTGAGCGGCGAGCGCAAACGTGATTTTAACGCGCAAGCAGGCCATTTAAATGAGGTCAAACAGCAGGCCGTGACATTTGCGGCTGCTATTTTCCACAAGGAGATACGCGCACTTTAAACAGGGCAGATGGTCACATGGGCTCAAGGAAAGCCTTTAACCCTCCGAGCTCCCCTCGAAACAGCTCGTCTCACATTTCATTCAATAATTCCTGACTCAAAGCTCGATGAAACGAGCTGAGAAATTGAGCGGAAAGTGTAGATTCTGAACATTCGGTTTATACCACATGCTTGTTCGTGAGTAGAAGAGGAGATATTTTATGATGTGAATATTTTTGCTGTCCAAAGCAAAAACGTGTATCTCCAAAACATCAACTTTACAGGAGAAGGCAAAAGCTTTCTTTACGTTTAATGTAAGTTAATGTAAGGAGGTTTTATTACAAGTGATATTTGAGTATTTCTATTGGTGCGATATTTATAAAATTATGACAGGATGTAAAAGACAGCAACCATGTTCAAAGGAAGTAGAACAGTAAAAAATTAAATAAAAAATTTAGATTTTTTTTGAACAGTGATGATATATTGTTTAGTGCAAAGAAAAACATTATTTAATTTTTTCCATGTTTTTTGGAAACACACTGGGAAAGCCTAATATTGCAAAATGAAGAAATGACCATAAATAAAAGACTACAGTATATTATTCAAGACTGCAACTAGTCAACTAGTTTTCAACAACATTGATTATGGAAAAGTTCTCATGTTTTCTTTAAAACAGAAGCGCTTTGTAATGCTTTAAAAAGCCTCTATAATGTTCATATGATCCACGCAGTCATTCTGACAGACTGTAATACACCACAGGAAGTGTAGGGGGCGATATGGCTTCTACTGTTTCATTTAAAAAGCTCTATAATGTTCATATGATCCACACAGTCATTCTGACAGACTGTAATACACTACAGGAAGTGTAGGGGGCGATATGGCTTCTACTGTTTCATTTAAAAAGCCTCTATAATGTTCATATGATCCACACAGCCATTCTGACAGACTGTAATACACTACAGGAAGTGCAGGGGGCGATATGGCTTCTACTGTTTCATTTAAAAAGCTCTATCATGTTTATATGATCCACACAGTCACTCTGACAGACTGTAATACACTACAGGCACTGTAGATGGCACCAGGGATAACAGGTCAATATCCAAGGTGGTTGCTAAGTCATTGCTATGGTATCCCAGGTGGTTGCTAAGGTAAACAGTGAACAAAACGTCTGGTACAAAATATTTGAATCAACATGGTATAGATTATTATTGAGCCACAAATATTCATATGACAAACATTTGAATGGTACACACACCTGTGGATGAAAAGAGTGGTCTGGCCAGGTCATGTGGGTAGGGAAAGCCTGGAAAGACCCCCGGGGCTGGGGGTCTGCTGAACAGGTCCAGTTTCCCATTCATGTCCAGTTTATGAGGGTCCAACTGCATCTGCTACAGAGCAAGAAAGAGGGCAAAACAGTTCAGCCAATGAAAACGTACATTAACAACAACCACATTTCAATCCACAGAACTAACTGTTATAAAATTACGCTGTCATTTTATATGAATTACGTCTGACTCATAGTTCACTGGAAAAGCGACTTTCAATCAATGCCACATTTGTGTTTACATGCAAAAGAGGAGATTTTGTGTTATGATTTGAATTTATGAAAGGTTGGCTCGTGTGGAAAGAATGTATTACAGACTTCTGAAGTTGGCTTTACAGTAAATGTGCACTTAAAACGTCACTAGTATTGCATAACGTAAAGCCTCACGCAGTTCACTGGATGCCTGTTTTGAAACTCAGCTGCAACCATCTCAACTCTGTGAAACAAGTTTCATGAAACAACCAATCAAAATTCAGATAATGTATCACATCAAACAATGTCATTCAACCTACTGATTTAAACTGACACATCAAAATAAACAGAGGATATTTTATTGGAATAATATTCATTATTTGCTGGTAACCGGTTAGTTTACACTGCTAAAAATGCTCTCAGCAAATAAAATGTAAATAATAATACAACTAATATTTCTCATTTTGAGATTGTTGAGATTGTTGTAAGCTCATTTTAATATTATTTAACTCTTTTCTAAACACTTTCAGTAAGTAAAATGATCTCACTGTATTGGCAGGTAACTCTGTTGTATGGAATGTGCTCGAAACCAGCGAAGCAAAGTTCTTTGCCAACATAAAGAGATCATTTTACTTAAAACAAGTAAAAATACCTACAGATAATTGAACTAGTCTTAAAATAAACTTAGAACAATCTCAAAATGAGGAATATTAGATATATTAACTAGATATAAGATCATTTCATGTGCCAAGATACCATCTGCAATGTAACTAGCTAGTTAGCGAACCAGCTAACATCAGCAGACAGTTGCTTGTGCTAGCGTTCGGCTTTGATAGCCTGTTGTATTGTTATACGCAAAGTTAGCTTATGAATTTTCTCTTCTTCTGACATAAAAATGGTGCAAAAGCTAAATAACACAGATGGTTTTATACAGCTTTAACTACAGCTACTAGCTAGCTGCTAATCTTGCTAACTAGTGGAACAATCAAATGTGTTGCATGCAACTTTAATTATCTGCCTCGAGTAATTAAGAAGTTGGAACAGTTTCCTGTTAGGGATGCGGGATAGCAGCAATTTAGGGAACTGCAAATTGAGATTGTATCAACTTTATGCAGATTAATTATAATCTAAATCATCAGTTCTAGCTAATTCATAGACAAGGGTTGTCTGAAGTCCCCAGTCTGTTCCTACTGGGATTTTTTCATATGTCCAATATGTCACATAAAGAAATGAAAGAGAAACTTTAAACCTTATAAATGTATAACCTCAGTCTGTATTCAAAAGGGGAACTCCACCAAAAAAATTTCCTCATAATTCAGTGATTAAGATGTAAACAGAGAGATTCAGAGTGGTTTGGTGTGAAATGGTTCAGACGTCTTTACAGTGGTGGTGATAGGAACCAGGGGTCGCCATGACTACAACACAGATAGGCATTTTATTTACTATCCAGAACCACCAGTGAACCTACACGAGTCTTCTGAGTTTACATGGAATGTTGATGATGGAAAATAGTGGAAAATCTGAAATAATAAGTTTTCTTTGGGGACTATTTTGCCTCACAGCGCCCTGCATGTATCCCTCCACCATGAATGGAGTTTAAGTTCTCTAAACTATCATAAAACAGTGTCTCAGTCATCAGGCAGTGAATTCATAACCATTTACTGTAGGAACTTTCTGTGAGGGAGCTTTTAGAGGTGGACGTCTGGTTCCTATCACCACCACTGTGAACAGTTCTGACTCGGTAAGTTTGTCTAGAACGGAGCGTTTCACACCAAACCACTCTGAACGACTCTGTTTACATCTTAACCACTTAATTATGCAGGAATTTTGAAGTTCCACTTATATAATATTATATTAGGATTCATGCCCAGAACAATAACAATATTAGTGGTCCTTGGTTCTTCAAGGGTTCTTTAGTAAATACAGTGTTTCTATATAGAACCATGAACGCTCAAAGAACCCTTTGCATGCTCAAATGCAAAAAAAAATCAAATGCATGGTGAAATGGTTCTTCAGATTGATGGAGGATGTTGTATTTGGTTCTATATAGCACCAGAAAGTGTTCTTCTATTGTAACAAGCTTGATATCGTAACAATAGAAAAACTCTTTTTGGTGCTGTACAGAAAAGGTCTATATAGAACCATCTGCAGCACATTCTCCATTAATCTGAAGAACCCCTTCAGGATGTGAAGAATCCTTTAGTCATGCCAAGGGTTCTTTGAGTGTCTATATAGGAGCCCCAGATGGAACTAATTTTCCATAGGTGAAAATTTATTTGTGGTAATTTTTTACCAGCAATACCAGAAAACATTAAAAGTATCTCTGGAACTACTTTCTCTTTTATTGCTCCAGTGTTTTAAAGTTAGATAAAACCTCCCAAGAGCAGCTTTAGTGAGACGTTCTCTCATCCTGACACCTGCACTGAGATTCAGATCCGCATCTGAAGTCACGGTACGTACAGCACAGACCCCGCAGACGGAGATTAGATGGAAAAAAGCAGGAATATTCCTTAAAGAAGATGAAAAGAACTCAATTTAGCGTGAACATGGAGGCATCTCTCTTACCTTCATCTTCTGCTGATGGTGGTAGATCTGCCAGGCGATTTGGACGTGAACCGCACACCATTTACCCGGCTTCTGCACAGCGCCGAAGCGGAACAGACAAAAGGGGTTAAGCGGCATTTATAACGAAATGAGAGGTTTAAGACAAAAACCCAGAATATCATGTTCTGTAGAGAGATGGAAAAGTCAGAATCTTACTCTCACTGAAGTCCTGAATGGATCTGTTACCTGCAGAAGAAAAGCAGAACAGACAGAAAGTAAATCGAAAAGCAACACTCTCTTTCACTCAACCTATAAATGTGCCTGCAAATCCTTCACACGGCGATATTTCATCAATTATTATTACCACTTTTGTCCATTTCCAAAGAGAATAGTGTTCGGTTTGAATGAACTCTAGTGTTTCCGATGTCAATAAAGGCAGTAGGGAACCACCAGGCCGTTCTAAGTCTTCAGAGATGATATAAAATTGAATTAATTGAATTAAAATTCTAAAAAAAATAATTTTTCTTACTTAATTTTTATTGAACTGGATCATCACGCTTGTTGTTCTTGAACTCTATCGTAGTAGATTGAACAAAAGAGTCAAAACCTTGGAACGCCCAATGAAAAATTATCCAATTAGGATTCTGGGGTTCTCTCCATCGTATCTAGGTAGATTCAGCCAAGCGAGCTCTCCCATTGGTTAGGACTTCAGGAGCTGGACTGAAGGCCTTACATATTAGATTAACCACGTACACAATTAGAAAGTGGGAGAGGAATCAACCAGTCATGCTGTGGGACCAATTTAGTGGGAAAAAATGTCTTCTGGAAGTTCTAGATACGTCACTGAATGTGAATATGAGCCGTAGTCTAAGCAAATTTGGGTTAGTTGTTAGGAATGGAAAACAGCAGCGGCAGCTCTTTACTGAAAGAGTCACCGTAACACTGATAAAGCTCACATACACCAATCAGGTATAACATTCTGACCACCTCCTTGTTTCTAGACTCATTGTCCATTTTATCAGCTCCACTTACTATATAGGTGCACTTTGTAGTTCTACAGTTACAGACTGTAGTCCATCTGTTTCTCTGATACTTTGTTAGCCCCCTTTCACCCTGTTCTTCAGTGGTCAGGACCCCCATGGACCCTCACAGAGCAGGTACTATTTGGGTGGTGGATCATTCTCAGCACTGCAGTAACACTGACGTGGTGGTGGTGTGTTAGTGTGTGTTGTGCTGGTCTGAGTGGATCAGACACAGCAGTGCTGCTGGAGTTTTTAAACACCTCAGTGTCACTGCTGGACTGAGAATAGTCCACCAACCAAAAATATCCAGCCAACAGCGTCCTGTGACCACTGATGAAGGACTAGAGAATGACCAACACAAACTGTGCAGCAGCAGATGAGCTACCGTCTCTGACTTTACATCTACAAGGTGGACTGACAAGGTAGGAGCGTCTAATAGAGTGGACAGTGAGTGGACAGTGTTTAAAAACTCCAGCAGAACTGCTGTGTCTGATCCACTCGTACCAGCACAACACACACTAACACACCACCACCATGTCAGTGTTACTGCAGTGCTGAGAATGATCCACCACCCAAATAGTACCTGCTCTGTGAGGGTCCATGGGGGTCCTGACCACTGAAGAACAGGGTAAAAGGGGGCTAACAAAGTATCAGAGAAACAGATGGACTACAGTCTGTAACTGTAGAACTACAAAGTGCACCTATATAGTAAGTGGAGCTGATAAAATGGACAATGAGCGTAGAAACAAGGAGGTGGTCAGAATGTTATGCCTGATCGGTGTGTATATGTTAATGTCTGTTACAAGCTTCACATGAACGGTCCTTGTTAATCTAGAATGGCCAAAAAAAATTCACATAATAGGTGTGCTAACAGGAATTTTATCATAGATGTGCTTTTTTCCCTGAAGGCCGACTTCTGGCCATGGAGTAAAACTGAGTGTTTTTACGACTGATATATTAAGTGAAACATACCCGTGGGTCCTTCTGCAGAAGGGTATGAGGAACTGCTCCTGGTCTTGCTGCTACATCAATGGGGTTAGACGCCTGAAGAGAAAGTTGAGAAATCAACAACTTCACATAAAACACGATCAGATATTCACTAACGGACCAAAGCTCTGTTAGAGCAGAACCGGTTTAAATAGAGGAGGTTCTGGACTTCTGAGCTTCGGCAGTGATGAACAGCAAATATTTCAAGCTTCGGGCCACGAGGGCTGAGAATAACCGTGTCCGACACCACTGTAAAATCCAAACTCGAGGTGCAAAGGGCAGCATCTCGGCCTTAGTGAGGGTCCAGTATGGTGGGGTGCCGTTTGTGGCCACGCTGGGAAAACATGCTGTCTAGCACTGCATTAGCGTGACGTTCCACATTTGAAAGTGCAATTTAAGTATAAATATAGTGTGTTTTTAGCCGTTAGCGCCGGAGAGGCTGTGTTTTTAGCCGTTAGCGCCGGAGAGGCTGTGTTTTTAGCCGTAGCCGGAGAGGCTGTGTTTTTAGCCGTTAGCGCCGGAGAGGCTGTGTTTTTAGCCGTTAGAGCCGGAGAGGCTGTGTTTTTAGCCGTTAGAGCCGGAGAGGCTGTGTTTTTAGCCGTTAGAGCCGGAGAGGCTGCGTTCTTAGCCGTTAGAGCCGGAGAGGCTGCGTTTTTAGCCTTTAGAGCCGGAGAGGCTGCGTTTTTAGCCATTAGAGCCGGAGAGGCTGCGTTCTTAGCCATTAGAGCTGGAGAGGCTGCGTTCTTAGTTTTTAGTGTTTCTTCTCTCCGTGTTTTGCGCTGTTTTAAGCTAATTAATAATAAAGCTGTGCTATGGAGCGTGACCTCAAGTCGTCTAAGGTTCTCCTGAGAGCCCGAATGCTGTTTGCCTTTATTGATAGCTGACATTGAGCCTGAAAAAAACAATATCCAAATCTCAAAATTAAAAACTGAATACTTATCCAATTAGCTAATATCCGAATTGCTGAATATCCAGATCCAGCTCTACTGTAATGTCATTTGTAAAGGATCTGACTGGCATCAATTATCACAAACAGTAATTTTACTTAAAAAACCTGGAACCAAAACTGGGATGTCTGTTCACAAGACAGCTTATTACTTATTTGAACATCTGTGGAGCATCTGTAGGGGGCGCCATCCAAATAAAGTGGGACCCAACAGTCTCATATTGACTATATTTAAGTTAATTGAACTTCCCAAGATGTAATTCTGTTCAGTTTAGAGATTAAGTTATAACCGCTGGACTGTTTCCTCAGGAACAGAGAAGACGCTCATGCGGAATGACTGTAAAAGCCCTCAGTGATGCTACAGTGGTCACTAAAGCCACTGCCGGGCCACACTGGACCATGATAACTCAGGCTGGACTATAAGCCCTGTAGCCGCCGTCCAGAACCGATTGGTGGCTTACCCACGGGTCAGAGTGATTGGTATGCTGCCAAGCTGAGCGCTAGGCTTATCTCTCTCTCACACACACACACACACACACACACACACACACACACACACACACTCACACACATAGCAGCTCAGAAAACATTTAATATCCACACAGAACCATTCAGCTGTTCAGTCACAGCCATAATGGAAAAGCACATGCTGTTAGATTCAGAAGCAGCTTGTTAGTGTTCACCGCCCGTCACAAGTTTGGGTTCACTCTGCAGTCGTTTGAGTTCCAATTCAAATTTACACCAATCAGCATTAACATTAAACCACCTCCTTGTATCTCTTCTCACTGTCCATTTTATCAGCTCCACTGACCACATAGTTTCACTCTGTACTTCTACAGTTACAGACTGTAGTCCATCTGTTTCTCTGCATACTTTGTTACCCTGTTCTTCAGTGGTCAGGACCCCCATGGACCCTCACAGAGCAGGTACTATTTGGGTGGTGGATCATTCTCAGCACTGCAGTAACACTGACGCGGTGGTGGTGTGTTAGAGTGTGTTACGCTGGTCTGAGTGGATCAGTCACAGCAGTGCTGCTGGAGTTTTTAAACACCTCAGTGTCACTGCTGGACTGAAAACCAAAAATATCCAGCCAACAGCGTCCTGTGGGCAGCGTCCTGTGACCACTGATGACGGACTAGACAATGACCAACACAAACTGTGCAGCAGCAGATGAGCTATCGTCTCTGACTTTACATCTACAAGGTGGACTGACAAGGTAGGAGTGTCTAATAGAGTGGACAGTGAGTGGACACAGTGTTTAAAAACTCCAGCAGAACTGCTGTGTCTGATCCACTCGCACCAGCGCAACACACACTAACACACCACCACCACGTCAGTGTTACTGCAGTGCTGAGAATGACCCACCACCCAAACAGTACCTGCTCTGTGGGGGTCCATGGGGGTCCTGACCACTGAAGAACAGGGGAACAAAGTATGCAGAGAAACAGATGGACTACAGTCTGTAACTGTAGAACTACAGAGTGAAACTATATGGTCAGTGGAGCTGATAAAGTGGACAGTGAGTGTAGAAAGAAGCAGGTGGACTGAATGTTATGGCTGATCTGTGTGTTAGTTTGTCATTGTTAGTAAACACAGTGGTTCTATACAGAACCAGAAACACTCAAAAATCCATCTGCATGCTTAAATCATTCTTCAGATTGAAGGAGAATGTGTTGCATATGGTTCTACTTAGCATCAAAAAGGTTCTTCTACTGTTACGATATCAAGCTTTTAACAATAGACGACCCTTTTTTTGTGCATTATAGAACTCTTTTTAAAAAGGTTCTAAATAGAACCATATACAACACATTCTCCATCAATCTGAAGAACGATTTCACAATGCAAAGAACCATTTAAGCAGCCAAATGACTCTTTCTGTAAAGCTCCTTTGTGACAACAGCTTAAAAAAGATGGTTCTCGAAGGGTTCTTTAGTAAAAACAAAGGTTCTATATAGAACTGTGAACACTCAACAAGCCATCTGCATGCTTAAATGGTTCTTTGCATGGTGATATGGTTCTTCAGATTGATGGAGAATGTGTTGTATACGGTTCTATTTAGAACCTATTTGAAAAGAGTTCTATATAGCACCAACAATCCTCTATAGAACCATATACAACACATTCTCCATCAGTCTGAAGAACAATATCACGCAAAGGACCATGTAAGCATACAAATGGCTGTTTGGGTGTTCCTGGTTCAACATATACTCACTGTCTTTACTAAAGAACCCTTAAAGAACCATCTTTTTTAAGTGTATAGCTGAGTCCAAACTCTAAGTGAGCGAGCGAAGAACGAGAGAGGCAAGAAAAAGCTCCTCAGAGCTAAACAAAGACTTGAAACGAGAAGCTTATCGCAAACCGACAGAGGAAACAAAACCATTTGTATTAAAAACATTTTTAAAAGTCTTGAGTTTTGATTCTCCCCAAACTACAGACTGACACTGTGTGTATTTCTATATAAATGGAGATGTTCCTGACCTTTGGTTGAAAGGCTCCTTGCAGAGAGCTGAAGGGGCCGGGGTGAGGGAGCAGGGGGGGCATGCCAGGCATTGCCGGAGGGTACGAGGAGAAAAACTGCAGAAACAGAGAGAGAAACAAAACAACCAGGATCAAAAGCTGGGCCTTCAGATGTTAGGCCTACTGTGAATAACCGACTCTAAATGTAGGTATTGTGATATAAACTGAGTCTGTTCTACAGTTTCTCATTAGGCTGAATGAATAACCGACTCTAAATGTAGGTATTGTGATATAAACTGAGTCTGTTCTACAGTTTCTCATTAGGCTGAATGAATAACCGACTCTAAATGTAGGTATTGTGATATAAACTGAGTCTGTTCTACAGTTTCTCATTAGGCTGAATGAATAACCGACTCTAAATGTAGGTATTGTGATATAAACTGAGTCTGTTCTACAGTTTCTCATTAGGCTGAATGAATAACTGACTCTAAATGTAGGTATTGTGATATAAACTGAGTCTGTTCTACAGTTTCTCATTAGGCTGAATGAATAACCGACTCTAAATGTAGGTATTGTGATATAAACTCAGTCAGGTCGTGCTCCGGTCTCCTCTATAAGGCAGGTGGATATAATAAACGTTTGCACTCAGTACGTTTGCAGGGTTAATCTTAGACGTGTGTTCAGGTTTAGGTTTAAGTGTTGAGTGATCTGTGTGGAGGCTGTGAAGAGTTTTCTGTACTTACACTCGACTGCCTTAAGAAGGGATTGTCCAGCTTTGGAGCGTACTTATCAAACTGAGAGAGAGAGAGAGAGAGAGAGAGAGAGATGGGGTGAAAGACAGAGGGAAAAAGAAAGAAAGGAGAGACACAGAAAAAGAAAGATATATAGAAAGAGAGAGGAGAAGTGGAAGCGAGACAGAGTGAAAGAAAGATGGAGGCAGAAAGAGAGAAAGATAAATGAAGACAAAAAAAGAGAGATAGGGTGAAAGAGGGAGAGAAAGAAGAAAAAGAAAGGAAGAGAAAAAGAATGAGTGAGAGAGCAAGAATAAGAGAGGGAAAGGAAGAGACGAGCAAGAGAGAAGAGATAGGATGTGTGAGGGAGAGAAGAAAAAGATAAATAGCAAGAGAGAGAACAAAAGAAAGAAAAAGATAGAGAAAAAGGGGGGGAAGATAAAGAGTGGGAGAGAGGGAGAAAAGAGATGGAGAGAAAAGAGAAACAGAGGCAAAGAGAGAGAGAGAGAGAGAGAGAGAGGGAGAAAAAGAGAATAGGAAGAGAAATGAGAGAGAGGGAGAGAAAGGGAGAGAGAGGAAGACAAAGACAGAGAGAGAGAGAGAGAGAGAGAGGGAGAGAGAGAGAGAGGAAAAAAGAGAATAGGAAGAGAAATGAGAGAGAGGAAGAGAAAAGGGAGAAAGGAAGACAAAGACAGAGAGACAGAGACAGAGAGAGAGAAGGGAGAGAGAGGAAGACAAAGACAAGACAGAGAGAGAGAGAGAGAGAGAGAGAGAGAATAGGAAGAGAAATGAGAGAGGGAGAGAAAAGGGAGAGAGAGGAAGACAAAGACGAGAGAGAGAGAGAGAGAGAGAGAGAGAGAGAGAGAGAGAGAGAAAGAGTACAGGAAGAGAAATGAGAGAGAGAGGGAGAGAAAGGGGAGAGAGAGGAAGACAAAGAGAGAGAGAAATAAAAAAAAACACATCAGCACCACAAATCACATTGAAATCAAAGGCATGTGTGACCAAAAACAACATGAAAGAGATTTAACGGCGGAGGAGGAAGCGGCGCGTTTACACAGCAGAATAAAAACCAGATGAAGCTCAAACGAATTAAAGCCGCTCAATGAAACAATTACACAGCGAAACAGCCACCCAGCCGCACATGAAAGAGCAGAGAAGAAAGAAAAGAAAAGAAGAGAAAGGAAAAGAAAGGAAACCTCTCCGCAGCAGCTGGCCTTGGCAACGAAGAGAACACACGGCTCTCAGAGCGGAGATAAAACTGCTTATTTGGCAACGACAGCAAAGCGAACGCTCGGCTGGTGCCGAACGAGTCTCGACCTCGTCACTCTGTGTTTCTCTCTTTGGGGAAAGCGAGTGATGCTGTCGAAAGTCGCTGCTGTTTCACTCTGCGGTGAGCAGAGCTGTCCTGAGGACCAGGCCTGAGGCCGGGCATATGATGTGGCCGATGATGTCATGCAAAACGATGTTATATGACGCTATAATGAGGTGAGAGACGACAATATATCGCTGCTGTCGGAAGAAAACCTCGTATCTCCATTTTTGTCGTTTTTCAGTTTTTAACATAACATGGTGTATAAATTTTATGATGAATGGACCAAAAGAAACGACCCAAAACGACTTGGAAAAAACTCTGGTTCCATTGACTTACATTAAAAGTAAAGTATGTTTTTTACTTCTCCTGTAAAGTTACCATTAACCTCTGCTGTCTCGTTCTGGACCAGCTTTATGCAAATGAGCTGAGCGGTGACCAATCAGATTGTTGATACGTGGCGCGGCGTGACGGCCACAGTCACACACTGAGATTCAACACTAGAACACACACCGAGCCGGAGAGACAGGGGTTCGTATGTTATTATTAGTTCAGATTATTCGTTTAATGTCATTTATATTGCAACCAGGGAGGGGGGGGTGTTTTAAGTTGGGGTTGCTGAAATTTTAGGCAGGGTATACGTGGCCGATGATGTCATGCCATTTTAATACATCAAACAGAACGTGTTATATGACGCTATAATGAGGCGAGAGACGACAATATATCGCTGCTGTCGGAAGAAAACCTCGTATCTCCATTTTTTGTCGTTTTTTCAGTTTTTAACATAATCTGAAAATGCCTGCTGCTCTTTACGTTGTATGTAAATTTTATGAAGGACGGACCAAAAGAAACGACCTAAAACGACTTGGAAAAAACTCTGGTTCCACTGACTTACATTAAAAGTGGTTAGCATGATGAACTCCAGTAAAAGAAGCACTGTAGCTCTTCAGAGCAGGTCACGCTGGTAAGAGAGACTGTTGGCGATTGTTCTCTGAACTTTATCATCGGACAGAATTTTATAGCCTACCATGCTAACACTAGCCTATTAAAGGGGGTCAGAAACTGCTAGTTTGATGAACTCTATTAAAGGAGCCCTGAAGAGAGGAAGACTTATTGAAGAAGACAGACGCTGGACGTCATAAATGTGTGTGATGCTGTCAAAAAGAAAGGAGAGTGACCCTCTTAGGCTTTATTAAAGAGATTCCTGGAAATGTGAATCCAATCAGGCCAAATTTAATCACTTTATCAGAGTTTATACCCCCCCCGCCTCTGCGCCGATGGCCGCTAGAGCGAAATACAAAAATCTCTTTGTTATCTTCACTGAAACGCTCTGAGTTTCAGTCTGTTAGACGCGGACGAGAACCAGACGGAGAACACAGGAGTGAGAAAGCTGGTTATTCACATGTACCGAGGAAATTAAAGTCCAGTTCTGCTCCATTAGTGCAGCTCTCAGGGAGAATTTGAGTGAATGTGGGCTTTTGTAGCTTAAACTGGGAGACGAATTGGACGGCAATAGACATACTTCGGTCAGAACAGGGGAGGACGACCTCCAGAGAAGCTTTAAAGGTAGCTATGACAGAATATTTGTGGGCGGAGCCTGTAGAGGGTAATTTAATCTATGTTTTCAATAACATGAGCCCAATATTGCGGCAGATAAAACTATAAAATCAGCTAAAATCCAAAAAGCTCGAGTCTGAGATGAGCCAATCAGAAAAGCGCAAGTCCAAGTCCAGTCACAAGCCAGGTCAGCACGAGTCGAGAGTCAGTTAAGTGCAAGTCTGAGTCGAGTGTCGGTAAGCACGAGTCCGAGCTGAGATTCAGTAAAGCACGAATCCGGGTCACAAGTGAGTCTTAGTCGAGTCAGGTAAGTCCAAGTTGAGTCACAAGTCAGCTAAGCACAAGTTGAGAGTCATTTAAGCTTGAGTCCGAGTCACGAGTCAATTAAGCACAAGTCGGAGTTGAGCCCCTGAGTCAGTACTGCGTGACTCAGATGTGAGTCTTGAGTCAGTAAAGCGTGAGTGAGAGATGAGTCATGAGTCAGTAAAGCACGAGTCCAAGTTGAGTCATGAGCTTGTAAAGCATGAGCCTGAGATGAGTCATGGATCAGTAAATTGTTAGTCAGAGTTGAGTCAAGTCAGTAAATAGTGACTCCATGATTAGTCAAGAGTCAGTAAAGCGTGTGTCCAAGATGAGTCATGAGTCAGTAGAGCATTAGTCCGAGCCGAGTCACAAGACAGTAATTCATGAGCCAGGATCAAGTCACTTGTTGTAAAACATGAGTCAGAGTCGAATCACAAATCATTTAAATGCGAATCTGAATCACAATTCAGTAAATCATGAGTCAGAGCTGAGTCACAAGGCAGAAAAGCATGAGCTTTTTTGAGTTCAGTCACTTGTAGAGAAACAAGCCAAGTCCGAGTCCGAGTCAAATCACGAGTCAGTTAAATGCGAGTCTAAATCACGAGTCGGTAAAGCTCCAATCACGGGTCAGTTAAATGCGAGTCCGAAACACGAGTCGGTAAAGCTTGAGTCCGTGTCGAGTCACGAGTCAGTTCAACATGTGACCAGAGTGTGAGTCGCTGATTAGACTTTTGCAAACTTTTACTATTTTATTTTTTCTGATTTTTTGTTAAAATATAAAGAAACTGTGCATAAAAATGAGCAGATTTTTTCAACATTTCTCCGCAGGTGTCGTTTGATTCTTTTTCGCTTCAAAAATCAACGAAATATGTAATTTGGTCAGGGAATGCCCAAACTTTGGCATGCAGCGTGGAGCCACGGTGACCGCCGAATCAGACGTGTGAGCTGAAAACGCTGAGTTAGCTTCCTCCCTCGTTATGACGCTCGATCTGCTTCACGTTAAAGTGGCTCAGTAAAAAAACAGCACGGCTTTAAACTGCTAACCGCAAACGCTCCGACTCAAACGCCCGACAGCTTTATTACACACAGCTTCGGCTAATTAAGACACGCTATTTCATCTTTAAACAATTAAGGATATTCCTTTCACTCAGAGAGAGAAAGAGAGAGAGACAGAGAGAGAGAGAGAAGGAGAGAGAGAGAGAGAGAGACTGACGCCGTGTTGCCGTTTGGAGAGCCAGCTGCTCGGGGGCGTTCGACAATAAACAAATACACATTCATAATTTCATTAATTAAAGCCATTAGCCGGAGGCTGTTGCTGTTCAGGCGACTCTGCTGCGCGAGCAGAACCACAGCTGGGAACAAAAAAAAGTGTTGCAGGAACAAAACAACCGTAACATGAACAGCATCTCTGGTTTGGCAGTGAAGCAGTAAAGATTAGAGTCACTGAGGAGGAAAACAAAGACATTTGAAACAGTTCACACACAGTCAAACCGCCATAAACGCTCAAAACGTTGTGTAAACATTGCATCACCTCTTTCTCGAGTGTCTTCACAACGGCGTCGTAAAACATTTCATACACGCGGCACAGAAACTGATCTACACTGCAGGCCAAAAGGTCAGGAACACATTTCTATTATAATTTATTATATATGGTTTACTTGCATTACATTGACATTATTATATGATATATAACGTCGTATGGAAATGTTTGAAAAACCTCCACGTTGCATGTTATTGTTGATTGTCTAAGTGAAAATAAGTTAACACATCATCTACAGAGACACACCTTTTACTGTACAATGCGTATTTATTTACTGAATTTAATACGGTGAAAAAAAAATAAATGCCATAACTTTTGCACGTTACATTTTATGTTTTAATTTTTGCCCCAATGTGTTCAATTCAGCAAATAATCAGTATATAAAATGTGCAGAAGTGTGTCTCTGTGGAGGACGTGTTAACCTGTTTTTATCCAGACAATCAAAAACAACAGAATCGGACCAAACTTTTGCACCCACACATGATGTAGCAGTTCAATTATATTTATAGCTTGTATTATATAAAATTAGAAGATGTTGTACAGTAATGTTTATATATTTATACATCATTACATCATACATTAGATCAATGTATTATATACTGTATTCTAATATGAGTATGCATTTTTTGTGAATTATGTTTGGGTTACTTTTTTTATATCATTATTATGTATCATTTATAATATTTTATAGGTCACACTTTATTTGGACGGTCCCTATAGATGATCTGCTACTTAAATTATATATATAAAAAAAAAAACTTTCTGGTGAGTTATCAACAAAATTAGTGTAAGGATTTAATAGAATCTTTCGCAAGTTCAGCTGTAGCTAATAGATGTTGAGTTGAATGGTAATTAAAGAGGGACTGAGCATCTACAGTTCACCACCAAAATAAAGTGTCACCATTTTATATTAAACTCAGCAGGTTTTAGTTTAAAATATACTTATTTAAAATCATCATGGTGAACAGTCTGTATGTAGAAGTGAATTATGACTGTTTTTGGTGCATAAAATCGGACAAAATCGTTAAAGTGCAGGATATGGGCCCTTAAAACTAGACAGCAGTAAACATTCTGTGCTGATGTTGGCGAACTGACTCAACCGTAAAATATTCCCAAAACATTAACGAAAACTGCTGCTTGTTTCCATTATTTTGGCCTGTAGAGTAATGACACAGGAGGGAATATCAGCACCATGTGCTCGAACACGCTCTTGGCCCAGACATAAAGAGAAACGTCCTGATTTTCATCCGATAGGATCATAATCTACGATTCATAAAAGCTAACGCTCAACAGGCCGCAGTAATCGGCTCATCTTGGGGTCGCGACCCCGGCGGATTTAGCCGAAAACAGGCCGGCGAGGAAAAACTAGCCCGCCCTTCCAAATCCGCGTGAAAAAGTTTCGGCCGTCGGCACACGTTTCAAACTGCCTCGCTGATTTATCGCGGCTCAGAGGAGATTAATTTTTCCGACCCCGGCCTGCCAGCGTTCGCCTCTAATGGCGTCTCGGCACACGGAAGCAATTAGGCTTTATCAAACGAGCCCCGCTGACGTCACCCCTTTCATCTGCGCTGAGCTCACTGTGTTCAAACCGCACCATTTGACTGCGTTCCTGTGAACAGGAATCAAAACAATCAGACGCATGTTAACCCTGTGACGCCCTAAAGGCCGGCAGACCTGGCCAGTGACTAAGCTGATGACATATTACACTATTAGAAAAACATTTAGGTCCACTGATTCAGAACAAACTCAGCTTTGCATTTACAAAACTTACTGAACATATATATTCAGGATAAAAGATAAAAACAGACCTGCTGGGTGTTTATTTAACCCGCTGACAGCACACAGACAAACTGTGAGCACACAGTAATTCAGAGTAATAGTCAGAAAAGATTAGGCTGAAGTGGAATTCCACCCATTTTTCAAAATCTCAGCATGTTTAAATGGTTAAGATGTAAACAGAGTCGGTCAGAGAGGTTTGGCGTGAAATGATCTGTTCTAAAAAACTTACAGAATTGCACACTGTGGTTGTTATAGGAACCAGACGTCCACCTCTAAAATTCATTTTTCCAGATTTTGCTATTTTAATGTCATCAAGATTACATATAAAAACTCAAAAGACACATGCAGGTTCACTGATTGTTTTGGATAGTAAAAAAAGGCTAAATAATGATGGATCCAGAAACGCTGCCACCTTCTCTGGGCCCGAGCTCTTTAAAAATGGACTATGAAGTGGAAAAGTGTCCTGTGGTCCAATGAATCAACATTTGAAATTCTTTTTGGAAATAATGGACACTGTGTCCTCCGGGCTAAAGACCGCTCGGCTTGCTATCAGTGCAGCTTGCTAGCAAATGCCAGTGTTCATGATGGTATAGGGGGCATTAGTGCACATGGCATGGGTGACGTGCTCATCTGTGAAGGCACCATTAATGCTGAACGATATATACATGTTTTGGCAACATATGCTGCCATCCAGACGACGTCTTTTTCAGGGAAGGTCTTGATTATTTCAGCAAGACAATGTAAAACCACATTCTGCATGTATTACAACAGCATTGCTAGGAGACCCTGAACTGATGAGCAGCTGAAATCCTGTATCAAACAAGAATGGAAAACATTTCACTTTCTAAACTACAGCAGTGTCTCCTCAGTTCCCAAACACTTAGTGTGTTGTTAAAGAAGAGGTGATGAAACACAGTGGTAAACAGGCCCCCGTCCCAACTTTTTTCGGAACGTGTTGTTGGCATCAAATTCAAAATGGGCAAATATTTTTCAAAAAACAATAGAATTTCTCAGTTTCAACATTTGATTTGTTGTCTCTGTAGTATTTTCCTTTAGAAATATGGTTTAGATGATTTGCACAACATTGCATCCTGTTTTTATTTACATTCTGCACAGATCCCAACTTTTTTGGAAATGCAGTTGTGTATCCTTAATATATCAACATATTTTATGTTTATATCACAGCAGATTTTGGTCTAAAATGTATTTTAAACTCCTTCATGGTGGAGGGATACATGCAGGGTGTTGTGAGGCAAAATAGTCCCCAAAGAAAACTTTTTTCCCCATCTTTCCACTATTTTCCATCATCAACATTCCATATAAACTCAGAAGACTCGCGTAGGTTCACTGGTGGTTTTGGATAGTAAATAAAATGTCTATATTTGTGTTGTAGTCATGGCGACCCCTGGTTCCTATCACCACCACTGTAAAGACATCTGAACCATTTCACACCAAACCACTCTGAATCTCTCTGTTTACATCTCACACACTGAGTTATGGTGGAATTTTTGACTAAATCAGTGGAGTTCCCCTTTAACCTAATGTTGAAATCAGTGTTTACGTGGTGTAAACGTTGCAGTGGCCTCAAGTTCAGACCTACAGGGTTAAACATGGCAGTGAGTGCATCACAGCAGGAGTGTCAATATTTGCAGTTGTTGGGGCTGAAGGTTGATCTTGTTATGACAGGAGTGTGAAAAGCTTGTGAGAGTTTGTTCAGTTTAACGCCTCTTCAGTTGGAGCTTCAGGGAGTCCAGGCTTCACGGCTTAGTGTTAATTAATAATCGCCCACACATGCTAATCAATACGCTGTGAAGGAGCCACAGTAAGGCTAAATATATATAATGAAAGAATGTAGGATATACATTTGTTATGGTATGCTAGGTAATGCTAAGGTAATGTTATGGTAGGTAATGCTAACATAAGGTAATGTAGGTAATGCTAAGATAACATTTTGGTAGGTAATGCTAAGGTAATGTTATGGTGGGTAACGCTAAGGTAATGCTACGGTAGGTCATGGTAAGATAATGTTATGGCAGGTGATGCTAAGATAACATTATGGCAGGTAATGCTAAGGTAATCTTATGGTACGTAATGCTAAGTTAATGTTATGGCAGGTAATACTAAGATAACGTTATGGTAGGTAATGCTAAGTTAATGTTATGGTAGGTAATGCTAAGATAACGTTATGGCAGGTAATCCTAACTTAATGTTATGTTAGGTAATGTTAAGATAACGTTATGGTAGGTAATGCTAAGTTAATGTTACGGCAGGTAATGCTAAGATAACGTTATGTTAGGTAATGCTAAGTTAATGTTATGTTAGGTAATGTTAAGATAACGTTATGGCAGGTAATGCTAAGTTAATGTTATGGCAGGTAATGCTAAGTTAATGTTATGGCAGGTAATGCTAAGATAACGTTATGTTAGGTAATGCTAAGTTAATGTTATGTTAGGTAATGCTAAGATAACATTATGGTAGGTAGTGCTAAGTTAATGTTATGGCAGGTAATGCTAAGATAACGTTATGTTAGGTAATGCTAAGTTAATGTTATGTTAGGTAATGTTAAGATAACGTTATGGCAGTTAATGCTAAGTTAATGTTATGGTAGGAAATGCTAAGATAACGTTATGTTAGGTAATGCTAAGTTAATGTTATGGTAGGTAATGCTAAGATAACGTTATGGTAGGTAATGCTAAGTTAATGTTATGGCAGGTAATGCTAAGATAACGTTATGTTAGGTAATGCTAAGTTAATGTTATGTTAGGTAATGTTAAGATAACGTTATGGCAGGTAATGCTAAGTTAATGTTATGGCAGGTAATGCTAAGGTAATGTTATGGTAGGTAATGCTAAGATAACGTTATGGTAGGTAATGCTAAGATAACGTTATGGCAGGTAATGCTAAGGTAATGTTTTGTTGGGTAATGCTAAGTTGCAGTGACACCTTTGGGGGCAGCGATGAGTACTGTTTGTTTATTTGAGCTCGAGCTGTTTCTGTTTTCACTCTAAAGTTTTTTTAAGGCAATGTTAGCTTAGCTAGTGCTAATGCTATCGGCACAGTCCTGTTTCCAATGAACAGTGGACATATTTCAGGGCCGGGGATTGTGGGTAGGATGGGAGATTTGATCTGTAGAACTTTTTTTCCCACATTTCTGGCTGCAGTACAGGCCGCTGAGTGATGCCTGTAGAGGGCGGCGGTGAGTAAAGTTTGTTTATTTGAGCTGCAGCTGGAAATTCTCTTTTATCTTCGTGAACACTCGCAGTTCCAGTTGAGGATAAAGTCACCAAGCACTCTGACATCACTAAGTGCACCAGCATGTGTACTAAAATTACGTGTTGTGATGTCGATTGATGTTTAAATCACTTCAAACAGTTTGTTACAGTTGGCTAGCAAATGCTAAGCTTTTTGAACTTCTAACAATACAACTTTCAGAATGAAGCAGCCAGTAATGTTTGCTTATTTGAGCTCGAGCTTCAGCTACCTTTGTAAACAGTTTTGTTAAAATATATTAGGTAGCTAAGTAGCTAAGACGACTTACACAAGCAAGTATTATAGCTATTCTAGTTTATTAGCGCTTGTGCTGCATCCGTCTTACCTTTGTAAGCAAAACAACATTAACTAGCTTGGTAACTAAGTCTAATGTTACTGGCTCATACTTTAGCACTGTCCCGATTCTGAGCAATGTTTGTTTATTTGAGCTCTGTGTCCTCAAAGTGTACATTTCTTTCCCTAAAACAGTGTTAGCTAGCGACTAGCATCTACTCTAGTCCTATTTCTGACTGATGTTTGTGTTTTACTTCTATATCTGACTGATATTTGTTCAATTGATCTCAAGCTCTGTCCTCAGATTGTAAAAAATTTATAAAATAGCATTACGTAGCTATTAGCATGTTTTCTAGAACTGTCTCGTTTCGGAGTAATGTTTGTTTATTTGAGCTTGAACTGTGTCAAGAGGCTATTTTCCCCAAAATAGCGTTTGTTAGACATAAGCATGTATCTAGTACCATATTATTTATTTGAGCTCAAACTCTGTCCTCAAATTTTAAATAATAAAATTGCGTTAGTTAGCTATTAGCATGTATTCTAACATCGTTCCCATTCCTGAGTAATGTTTGTTTATTTGAGTTTGTTCTGTCCTCAAGTTGTAGTTTTTTCCCTAAAACAGTGTTAGCTAGTTCTGTTATTAGCATGTGCTATAGCACCTCCCTAGCTCTGTCCTAAAATTGTAAAAATTAAAATAGCATTTGTTTAGCTATTAGCATGTATTCTAGCGCCACATTATTTCTGAATAATGTTTGTTTATTTGAGCTCAAACTCTGTCCTCAAATTGTAAAAACTAAAATTGCGTTAGCTAGCTATTAGCACGTATTCTAACATCGCCCCCCTTCCTGAGTAATGTTTGCTTATTTGAGCTTGACAAGAGGTGTTTTTCCCTAAAATAGCGTTAGTTAGCTATTAGCACGTATTCTAGCACCATATTATCTATTCTTTATTTAAGGTAGGGTTTACATTGAGGGGAGCCTTCATTTACAATGTAGCCAAGAGCCACAAGAGTTATTTCTGAATAATGTTTGTTTATTTGAGCTCAAACTCTGTCCTCAAATTGTAAAATTAAAAATTGCGTTAGCTAGCTATTAGCATGTTTACTAGAACTGTCTCATTTCCGAGTAATGTTTGTTTATTTGAGCTTGAGCTGTGTCAAGAGGTGTTTTTTTCCCTAAAATAGCGTTTGTTAGCTATTAGCATGTATCTAGTACCATATTATTTTGTTTATGAATATTTTTTTGTTTATTTGAGCTCAAACTCTGTCCTCAAATTGTAAATAATAAAATTGCATTATCTGGCTATTAGCATGTATTCTAACATCGCTCCTGTTCCTGAGTAATGTTTATTTCAGCTTGTTCTGTCCTCACGTTGTAGTTTTTCCTTAAAAAGTGTTAGCTAGTTGTGTTATTAGCACGCATCACCCTATTTCTGAGTGTTGTTTATTTGACAGCTGGGTCCTCAGTTTATAAGAACTTCCCTACAATATCTTCACTAAATTAGCATTAGCTAGCTGTGTTATTAGGACGTATCCCATCGCGGTCCCATTTCCGAAGAGCGGGGGGGGGGCGTATTTAAGGGCTGGGGATTGTGGGTAGGATGTGAGATTAGATCTGTCCGATCTTATTTTACTTATCCTCACATTTCTGGCTGCGGTACGCACCATGGGAGGTGCAGTGGGCGGCCCAATGATGGCGGCCGGGGGCAGGCTGGCGGGGAAAGGCGTGAAGGTGTGCTGGTGCGTGTGTTGATGCTGGTGCATATGCTGGTGTTGGTGAAACTCTGCCCTCAGGAGCGACATGGGGGCCAACGGGGAGCCGGCCGCTCCGGGCGCTGACCCCCGAGCCCCACGCTCGGAACTTTGAACCAGGAATCGGTTGTTCAGCTCCTGACGAAGAAGGTCATGCTCTGCAAGAAAGGAGAGCGAAGGGGAGGGGAGAAAAGCAGGGGAAAGGAAACAAACGAACAAAAAAAAATGGAGGGAAGACAAAGGAGGGGAAAAAAGAAACAAAAAGGAAAAGAAAAACAAAAAGGCAACGGCGGCCAGTGAGTTTTCACAACAGCGAAAAGAAGAGAAAGAGAATAGTCACCTGGCCTTCTCTGTTTCTCCAATTCAAGCTGTGAGGGTTTTCTACGTGAGGACTCATTGGTGGTGGTAAGAGAGTTGCCTGTGACAATGTGCCAATCAGAATCCCCGAATGAGGCTGGCAATACATGATTGGTTGGTTGAATGATATCAACAGGCTGGTATCTGAAGACAAGAGAGAACCGAGAGTCACCTCAGCAGAAAACAAACACAACTTCCTCCCTACAGCTACACTCTGAACAACACAGCTCTCAGACGGAACCAAAGGGGCTCTTTCGAAGCCGTGCCTTAAAAGAACCACTTTTGGTTCCCTAAAGAACCTTTAAAGGCTTCTTTTTTGTAAATGAGAAATAGAAACTTAAGGTCACTCTTCAACGGAACCGAAAAGGGTTCTTTCGAAGCCGTGCCTTAAAAGAACCACTTTTGGTTCCCTAAAGAACCTTTAAAGGCTTCTTTTTTGTAAATGAGAAACGAACCTTTTTTGGTAAATGAAATGTTTGAGTGTGAAGAACCTCTTTAAACTTCTAACAACGTAAAGGTTCTATACCAATCAATGGAACCAAAAAGGGGTTATTTTGAAGCCATGCCTTAAAAGAACCGCTTTTGGTTCCCTAAAGAACCTTTAAAGGCTTCTTTTTTGTAAATGAGAAATAGAAACTTAAGGTCACTCTTCAACGGAACCAAAAAGGGTTCTTTCGAAGCTGTGCCTTAAAAGAACCACTTTTGGTTCCCTAAAGAACCCTTAAAGGCTTCTTTTTTGTAAATGAGAAATAGAAACTTAAGGTCACTCTTCAATGGAACCAAAAAGGGTTCTTTCAAAGCAGTGCCATAAAAGAACCATTTTTGGTTCCTTAAGGAACCTTGAAAAGAACCTTTTTGGTAAATGAGATGTTTTGGTGTGAAGAACCTCTTTAAACTTGTAACAATAAAGGTTCTATACCAATCAAAGGAACCAAAAAGGGGTTATTTTGAAGCCATGTCATAAAAGAACAACTTTTGGTTCCCTAAAGAACCTTTAAAGGCTTCTTTTTTGTAAACGAGAAATAGAAACTTAAGGTCACTCTTCAATGGAACCAAAAAGGGTTCTTTTGAAGCTGTGCCATAAAAGAATATCTTTTGGTTCCCTAAAGAACCTTTCAAATACTTCTTTTTTTTAAAATGAGATGTAGAAACTTAAGGTCATTCTTTAATGGAACCTTTAAAGAACCTTTCAAATTAAGTTCATATAATGCAATAGTTCTATACCAATTAAAGGTCATTCTTAAAAATAAAGGTCTCAAATAGAACCAAAAAGGTTCTTTTGAAGCCATGCCATAAAAGAACCACTGTTGGTTTCCTAAGGAACCTTGAAAAGAATCTTTTTTGGCAAATGAGATGTTTGAGTGTGAAGAACCTTTAATGTTCACATAATATAAAGGTTCTGTACCAACTCTTAAAAATAAAGTTCTGAAATGGAACCAAAAAAAGGGTGCTTTTGAAGTGATACCCCAGAAGAACCATATTTGGTTCTCTATACATTTTTCAAAGAACCTTTTTTATAAATGATATGTATGAGTATGAGGAACCTTTTTAGGTTCGGTGTAAAGGCTCTACACCAATTAATGGAACCAAACAGGGTTCTTTCAAGCTGCTGCCTAAAGAACCTTTCAAAATAAGTTCATTTAATGTAATGGTTCCACACCAATTAAAGGCCATTCTCAAAAATAAAGGTCCCAAACAGAACTAAAAAGGGTTCTTTTAAAGCCAAGCCATAAAAGAACCACTGTTTGTTCCCTAAGGAACCTTAAAAAAAACCTTTTTTGGTAAATGATTCTATACCGACTCTTTTAAAAATAAAGCTCTGAAATGGAACAAAATGGGTTCTTTTGAAATGATGCCAGAGAAGAACCATGTTTGGTTCTCTATAATTTTTTCCAAAGAACCTTTTGGTAAATGATGTGTATGAGTATGAGGAACCTTTTTAAGTTCAATGTAAAGGTTCTACAACAATGAATGTAACCAAATAGGATGCACTGCCATGAAAGATGTTTCCCTAAAGAACCTTTTAAAGACTCCCTCTTTAGAGGAACCAAAAATGGTTCTAGTTCTTTTGAAACAATGAAGAACCTTTCAGAGTTCACACAATGTAAAGATTCTATAACAATTACAGGTCACTTTAAAACAAAGATCTCAAAAGGAACAAAAAGTTTTGCTGCAATGCCACAGAAAAACCATGTTTGGTTCCTAACGGAACCTCACAAGAAATGTTTTCTGGTAAATGAGATCTATGAATGTGAAGTAACTTTTCAAAGTTCATACACTGCAAAGGTTCTATACCAATTTAAGGTCACGCTTAAATGAAACCAAACAGGGTTCTTTTGAAGCGATGCCATAAAAAGAACCATGTTTGGTTCCCTAAAAAACCTATTAACATTTTATTTATTTTTTTTGTGAAAGATGTAGAACCTTGTCAAGTTCACATAATGTAATGGTTCTATACCAATTAAAGGTCACTCTTAATTGTGAACTAAAAAGATTCTTCAAGGCAGTAATACAGAAGAACCACTTTTGGTTCCCTAAGGAACATTTGAAAGAATTTCAAAGAATTTTGGTAAATCAGATATACGAGTGTGGAGAATCTTTAAGGTTCATATATTGTACTTCAAGATGAATTAAAAGTCACATATAAATGGAACCAAAAGGGTTCTTTTGAAGTGATGCCATAAAAGAACCCTAAGGAACCTTTCAAAGTACCATATTTGGTAAATAAGATGTATGAGTGTGAAAAACCTTTTAAAAGTTTATATAATGTAAAGGTTCTATATGAATTAAACATCACTCTTAAATGGAACAAAAAGGGTTCCTCAGGGCAACGCCATAGAAGAACCACTATTGGTTCCATAATGAATAACTGACTCTAAATGTAGGTATTGTGATATAAACTGAGTCTGTTCTACAGTTTCTCATTAGGTTGAATGAATAACCGACTCTAAATGTAGGTATTGTGATATAAACTGAGTCTGTTCTACAGTTTCTCATTAGGCTGAATGAATAACCGACTCTAAATGTAGGTATTGTGATATAAACTGAGTCTGTTCTACAGTTTCTCATTAGGTTGAATGAATAACTGACTCTAAATGTAGGTATTGTGATATAAACTGAGTCTGTTCAACAGTTTCTCATTAGGCTGAATGAATAACTGACTCTAAATGTAGGTATTGTGATATAAACTGAGTCTGTTCTACAGTTTCTCTTTAGGCTGAATGAATAACCGACTCTAAATGTAGGTATTGTGATATAAACTGAGTCTGTTCTACAGTTTCTCATTAGGCTGAATGAATAACCGACTCTAAATGTAGGTATTGTGATATAAACTGAGTCTGTTCTACAGTTTCTCATTAGGCTGAATGAATAACCGACTCTAAATGTAGGTATTGTGATATAAACTGAGTCTGTTCTACAGTTTCTCATTAGGCTGAATGAATAACTGACTCTAAATGTAGGTATTGTGATATAAAGCTGTCTAAGTTTCTCATAGCTGAATGAATAATGACTAAATGGGTATTGTGATATAACGAGCTAGATGAATGGGATTTTTACCAGCGCTCTTTAGATCTTAACCGATGTTTGTGGGCGGAGCCTGAACAGGTCTACTGTAAACTACACGCACAGTGTGAGGTGGTGTTGTGGCGCGGACTCTTACCTGGGTATGGCGTAGCGGCCGGGTGCCCGGGCACCACCAGGCTGTTGGTGGGCAGGGTGGGCGGTGGTGGCAAGGTGGCAGGGGTGGCGAACATGGCCGGGTGGCGGGGGAGGTGCGAGGGGGAGCGGATGGAGTAATGAGGGGAGGGGAGACCAGCGATGGAGAGAGGCAGGGGTGGGGCAGGGGAGGGGAGAGTGAGGTGGTGGGGGGAGGGGGGGAGGTGGTGTTTCGGGGGGAGAGAGGAGGGGCTGTTGCTGTGGGAGAAGAAGAGAGGAGAGGATTAAAATTAGACTCAGGTTTAGACCAAGCCTATGAGCATTAGCATTAGCCGTTAGCACCCGGGTCTAAGCTGTTTTTTGTGAATGTAAATCGCCCATTTAAACTCTACTGAGTTCCAAAGCTATTATGTACACTTTGGTCCCATAAAGTTTACTGTATCGCTTTAATTGTGACATTATTAAAAGGGGAATTCCACCAATTTTTCAAAATTTCCTCTATTATTCAGTGGTTGAGATGTAAATAAGTCATTCAGAGTGGCTTGGTGTGAAACGGTTCATTGTAGACTCTGAAATTGGAGAGACTACATTGAACATTGTGTTATATTTGCATTTGAAACCACTGGGCTGATCAAATCTTCTTGCTGTGAGTTTGGTTGGGAATCCTTTTCTATATGGAAGACATGAATGATTTATATGCAACGCACGTAATTAAATTTGCTCACATTTTTCACCAATTTTGTGATACTTTTGCTTAACTAAATAACTAAATTGCTGAAATTTTAGCAAAGTCACTGAAATGGTTCAGATGTCTTTACAGTGGTGGTGATAGGAACCAGGCGTCGCCATGACTACAACACAAATATAGACATTTTATTTACTATCCAGAACCACCAGAGAACCTACACGAGTCTTCTGAGTTTATATGGAATGTTGATGATGGAAAATAGTGGGAAATTAAAAAATACAGATGTTTAAGGCCAAAATCCTCTCAAAGCTGTCATAAAACAGTGTCTCAGTCATCAGGCAGTGAATTCATAACCATTTACTGTAGGAACTTTCTGTGAGGGAGCTTTTAGAGGTGGACGTCTGGTTCCTATCACCACCACTGTGAACAATTCTGACTCGCTAAGTTTATCCAGAACAGAGCGTTTCACTCTGAACAACTCCATTTACACGTAATTATGTAAAATTTTGAAAAATGGGTGGAGTTCTCCTTAAAGTAGTTGAAATAGGAATACAGGGAAATGAAAATAAAATGGAATTTAATTAGTTTAAATTAAATTTAAAAGAACTACACAAACAAATTAACAGTAAAAAAAAGTTCCAGCATTTAAAAAAAAAGTTTTTTTTTAAAAACATTTTTATTTCTCCCTCCTTTTTCTTCTTCTGTTGTTTTTCTTCTGCCTGAACTTCCAGTAACTGGTCCAAAAGTCTGAACCATCTGCGGTGTGAAAACCGAACCATGGTTCAGTTTGATCTGGATCGAGACCACCTCTTCTGGTCAGACCAAATTTCGGTCCTCCGAGGCGCCTTTCACACCTACTATTTTGGTTCGTACCGAAATGAGAAGTCTTGGTCTGGATCAAACAAGGTTTGTTAGCTTTCTTGGCATGTAAAACTAGTTTGTGTTTGTTCAGAGCAGCCTGTAAGGTGAAAAATGAGCACTGGAGTTTTTCTATATTCTATATTTTCTCACTGTAGTTTTTCTTTTTTCTGTAACAGCACTTTATTATCCTAATTTAATTTTTAATTAATCTTCTCTTTTAAAATATATTTTTTTAATCTTGTTTTAATCATGTTTTAATTTCAATTCTCCTTTACTTTATGTTGCTGTCTGAATGATAAATTTGTATAATCTTTGTATTTCCTCATCTGTAAAGCCCTTTGAATAACTGCAGTGTATAAAAGGTGCTATTTAAATAAACTTGCCTTGCCTTGCCGAGCAGATTTGGCTGAACCGCATAAAATTGTACACTTTGTACACTTTGCAGTCTGAGAAGCGAGATTATTAATATATATTAAATAAAACTGGACCCAGGATTGAGCCCTGAGGGACTCCACCGGTTACAGGAATTAAATCTGATCGGATCTGTTTTAGTTACAGTTCAATTAGTTAGCGTTATAGAATGTGTTGGAGTAGTGACGAGAGCGGTCAGAGCGCCCCCTGGGGTGTATGCACAAAATTTAGGTTATAATAAATTTTGAGGTGCTGCGCGTTATACATTGTACAGCATAATGTGCCGTGTTGCCACTAAATTCAGTTAAATTCAGTTATATATTACATTAAACACAGTCACAGGTTTTACATCGCAATTTCACATCCCACGAAGTCACCAAGTCACTGTATTTTAATCCCTACAGTTAGCTCTCAGACAAATATTCTGCTAGTATGTTGTTTTCGTGAAATGGCTGACACAAAAGTTTCAGCTTCAAGCGATTTATAATTAAATTTCTTACAGTGACATGAATGATGCTTTGAACGCAACCAGCAGATGGCGTAGTTCTGCACTTTCACTCCCCATAGTAGTAACCTAACTTTTACAGAACGTCAATTAAACACCACGTTAGCCTGCTTGTAGCTTGTGCACATGAGCATTATTACATGACATTATTCAGGGGATCCAGAGATAATTTACAAATATAAAATTAAATGCTAAAATACTAATTCAGGCCTTGAGTTCCTTATTTGACCACGGCGTCAACTACAGAATAGTGCAAGACCATATCACAGAGTACAGACTGTATCAGAGCATAGATTAGCATGTCCCGATGGGATACAGAGGATCCGGATCGGAGATGATTTTAGGTGTATATTAAGCCAGATCAACTTCCGATCCTTTATAATATGCGCTCTATGTACTTCAACGTGTCATAAGCCCTATTCAGACTGGATTAGTTTATCAGGGGAGCGCCTACACGTCTCTTTAGAGCTAGACTCGTGAATACGCATGGCAATAAAATTACGGAGGGAGGTTTGACTTTTGGGCTGTAATTTAATCAAAACGGCACAGCATTTTCACTCGCGAGTCATGATGGGTTTAAAAACAAAAGTGTTGTGGAGACATTCCACCTCAGCTGCCGCACCACTTCTAGTTTAAAACCGGAGAGAAAGGAGCTTCACAGCAATATGAAATCTTAGTGCGCTGCACTGCTTTAGATATGAAACCATAGTGTCAAGTGTCATAGGCTACGTTTACACAGCAGGTAAAAGTGGCCCAAATCCGATCTTTTTCTCCGTATGTGACTCAGATGTGTGTCTGTGTGGCAGTGTGAACAGCAAAAAACGTATCGAATGATCTGCGGCAAAGCGACTCAGTCTGAACAGCCAGATCGGAATTCTTGCGACCTTTATGTCAGTCCAACTCAACATTCGTCATCATTTCGAGCTGTAAACATTTAGTCTGACGTTTCTGTACCAAAAAATATAAAGAGACTCATCAAACCGCTTCGTGCTCGAAGAGGTTTTTAAAGAAACGGCTGAACGCGGCTGGAGGAGGCCGAGGCTGCAGCGTCAGAGAACAGTTTAAAGAATCCGAGGACACGAACCAAAGAAGTGACCGTGGCCGAATAACGAGCCCTTTATACGGCGAAGTCGAACACACTGTGGGTGATGAGTCCAGCTGTCAACCACTGGAACTTAATAATCTCTCCTGTGATGCTGGCGAAGACGAATCTGAAGCTCCGGGAGCGACTGGCGTTCGCTGGCCGTCATGATTGTTTACCTCTGGACGAGCCACGCGAAGCATTGTTCATTTGTGCATGTGGCTCAGTTTAGGAGCTGATGTGTTCAGACTGATGTCACATTCAGATCACATTTACAAGATATTGTGAACAACCAAACAAAAAAAAATCAGATTTGGGGAGAAAATCAGATTTGGCCCACTTTTACCTGCTGTGTAAACGCAGCCATAGTGTCAAGCCTCTATGATTTCATTTTGAAATTCAGGACACGTAGCTGAAAACTGAAAACTAAAACCAAACAAAATATACATGTAAGAAGACGTTTAATTTAAGATAACATATTTATGCGGTGAACGCTTAAAAGATGCCAGGTTCGGAGGAAGAAGAGCTAAAGAACTAGAAGACTTTAATTTTAGAAAATTTTAGTTTAAGTTTTAAACAGCTGGCTGAATTCCAGTGCACCTCTATAACGAGCGAAAACACCTCGTTTCTTAAAGATGCGAGGGGGTGGGGATGGCTTTAGAACTCCCGTCTAGCAGTGTGAAGTTTCTCCAGCGGGGGCGCTATTAGCTTTAGTGTTTGCCATTCAGAGAAGAAATGGTTGTGAACCCACACCAGCAGGATCTCACCAGCACGCACATTTACAACTTTCAAAACCTGAGAAAGTTTATTGCAAAAGATACCGAGTGAGTTAAGCAGTGACTCAAACCCTGCTGTCCTGCACCAAGAGCGAGAGACAGCGCCTCCTTGTGGATTTAGACAGAAATGCGTTTGGTAAACTGGCTTAAAATTTTGATACTTAGACCTCCATGTATCGATACTACTACTAAAAATGTGATATTACACTGTATCTTCTTTTTTGGTAATTATGGGCTTCATTTTCAATATTCGACTAATAACAGCAATTAAATTTTGAGTAAATTGATAAATATTGTATCACTAAATTAAGATATTTAGAAATATTTTGGAGATAAATTCGACAGGCATCACCTTCCCTACTGAATCTGCAGTGTTTGTTTACCTGATGTCGTGAAGGCTGTAGGGCAGTGGATGGTGGTGGCTGATGATTGGTCGGCTGTGGTGGCCTGGGGGCGGGACTCTGTGCTCCGGTGGATGTGATAGGTTCCTCAGGAGCGGAGGGGTGGGGTCAGGGGGTGCCGACTCTTTCTTGATGCTGAGTGCGGGTGTGGAGGCGTGCTGTGTTGCGGGTGGGGGGGCTGCGGGGGCCGCAGGGGCGGGGGACCCCGTGGGGGCGGAGCCTGGGGTGGGGCTGGGCACGGCCGGAATAAAGGAAACGTTACTGCTCTGTTCCTGACTGCGCTGGAGGCCCGAGACTTTAGCAGAGCTGCAGGTTTTAGACTCCGAACTCTCATTCGCCGTCACACCTGCAGAGACAAACAACAACATTCAGGGTCCCGAGATCAGGCTGAGCGCTTTAGTCCGTCTTCACAGGTAACAGTGAGTCACACAGAGTCAGAAACCACAGAATCAGGTCTATTAATTACTGAACACCACACGACGGGCTGACTGACTACATTTGGGAAGGGAAGAGAGGAAACTGGGAGAACTGGAATTTTTGACCACTATTCACTGTGTCTATCTCTCTCTCCCTCTTTTCTCTCTCTCTCTCTGTGCCTCTCGCCTCTCTTTCTCCTTTCTCTCTTCCTGTCTCTTTCTCCCCCTCTCTCTTGCGCTCTTTCTCTCTTATTACTCTCTCCCTGTTTCTCCCTCTTTCCTCACAGTCTCTCTCTCTCTCTGTTCCTCTCACCCCTCGCTCTGTCCATTTCTCTCTCTCTCTCTCTTTCTCTCCTTCCTCATGGTCTCTCTCTTTCTATCTGTTCCTCTCACCCCTCTCTCTGTCCATCTCTCTCATTTATTATTCTCTCTCTCTTTCCCTCTTGTCCCCCCCACTCATTACTTTCTTTCTGTCTCTCTCCCTCTCTTTCTCTCCTATCTGGTTCTCTCTCTTTCTTTCTCTCCATCCTGTCTGTCTCGCTCTCTCTCTCTCTCTCTGTTCCTCTCACCCCTCTCTCTGTCCATCTCTCTCTTTCTCTCTCATTTAATACTCTCTCTCTCTCTCTCTCTCCCTGGCTCTCTCTCTCTTTCTCTCTGTTCCTCTCACCCCTCTCTCTGTCCATCTCTCTCATTATTCTCTCTCTCTCTCCCTTTCCCTCTTGCCCCCCCCCCTCATTACTTTCTCCCTGTTTCTCTCTTTCTCTCATACCTGGTTCTCTCTCTTTCTTTCTCTCCATCCCGTCTGTCTCGCTCTCTTTCTCTCTGTTCCTCTCACTCCCTCTCTCTCTTTCTCTCTCCTTCCTCTCTCATTTATTATTCTCTCTCTCTCCTTCCTCTGTCTTGCTCTCTCTCTTTCTCCCTCTCCCTCTCTCTTATTACTCTCTCCCTGTCTCTCTTCCTCTCCATCCTGTCCTCTCCCTCTTTTTTTGCTGTCTCTTATTACTCTCTGCTTCCTCTCTCCCTCTCTTCTCTCTCTCTCTCTCTCTCTGTGGGTTTTATGAAGTGTTTAATCAGGTCATTGTCATGCTCGACTATAATCAGATGATCCAATTTCTGCGAGCGATCCAGTCAGAATGAATAAATCAGAGCTAATTAAAGTTAAATGCCGCTCCTACTCGCAGATTTACTGAGCACACAAGCTGCCATGAAATAATTATGTTTCAATTGTCCTGTGAAAAAGGATCGCGCACCCTTTATTCTGCCCTTTCAGCTCTCTCTCTCGCTCTCCACCCCTCCCTTGCCCACTTTACCTATCCTCCTCTCTCGCTCTCTTTTACTCTCTCTGTCTCTGTCTCTCTATCTGCCTTCCAGATCATTCCAGTCATTTCTGCAGCCTTTTTTTTTAAACACCGTCTCTTTCCGCTCTTGCTGAATTCTGCCGGCTCCGCGAAGCACAAGTAGCTTTTAGCAGCCGTGTCAAACTGAGTGGGGTAATTTAGCCTTTAGAAACATGCAATCTAGATGAGGCGGAGAGGCCGCGGCGCTAAGAGGATAGAGACAGCAGTAAGTGGATGAAAGTGTCTGTGATTACGGAGAGGGCTCTGTCAGCGCTGAGAGAATCGGACAGGGAGCAACGTGGAAAAAAAACACCACGTCGCTAAAGCACATTCATCGAGTCACATGAATATTATAATCCAGAAATCCAAAGACCACCAAACTCAACTAAAAACAAACATTTCATCATTCCCGTAACAAAACCTCATTACTGTAACAAAAGCTCATTATCTCATTTCATCATTTCCGTAACAAAACCTCATTACCGTAACAAAACCTCATTATCTCATTTCATCATTTCCGTAACAAAACCTCATTACCGTAACAAAACCTCATTATCTCATTTCATCATTTCCGTAACAAAACCTCATTACCGTAACAAAACCTCATTATCTCATTTCAACATTTCCGTAACAAAACCTCATTACCGTAACAAAACCTCATTATCTCATTTCATCATTTCTGTAACAAAACATCTAAACCTCATTCTGCAACAAAAGCTCATTATCTCATTTCATCATTTCCGTAACAAAACCTCATTATCTCATTTCATCATTTCCGTAACAAAACCTCATTACCGTAACAAAACCTCATTATCTCATTTCATCATTACTGTAACAAAACCTCATTACTGTAACAAAACATCTAAACCTCATTCCGTAACAAAAGCTCATTATCTCATTTCATCATAGCTGTAACAAAACCTCATTATTGTAACAAAACATCTAAACCTCATTCCTGTAACAAAAGCTTATTATCTCATTTCATCATAACCTTAACAAAACCTTTATATCATTATTTATTATTATTATTACTGTAACAGAATGAAATATATATATATATATACACATATATATACATATTATATATACACATATATACATATTATATATATATACATATTATATATACATATATATATATATAAACACTTTTATAGTGTAAACAATAAATGAGAAAAATGATGATGCATATAATGCACTAAACGGTATGAAGTGTATTGCATTGGTCAGAATTTCAAATGTGGAACATGATGCATCCAAAAATGACAAAGAAACAAAGTGTGATGAAGAGAGAGAGAGAGAGAGAGAGAGAGAGAGAGGGAGAGAGAATGAACGAGTGTGAGAGAGAGAGAGAGAGAGAATGAACGAGTGTGAGAGAGAGACATTGCACTGCTCAAGCCTCTAATTAGAGCACTTCATGCAAGCTGAGGTCCAGACAGCTTCGTACTACGGCCTCAATTAGAACCACATCAGCCTCTCTGCGCTCGCTACGCTAACAGAGCCACGCGCTAATGGAATATTAAAGCCCTTTAATCATCCCCGCACTCCGACTCCGCCAACACGGCCGGAAAGAGCCCAGCTGAAATCTTCGCAACGGAAACGGAAACAGCGACTCGGTTCATTTCAGTTCAGCTTCACTGTCATCATACAAACACAGCAACAATACACAAAACAGCTCCCTCTACTGGCCGGAGCTGAAACTGCTTTTTTTTAAGGAATACAATGAGAAAAGATTAAAACATTAAACTCCTCGATTCAAGCTGGGAGAATGAGGCGATTATTTTTCTAAAACAACCTACAATTTAGCCAGCCATGAATTCCTAGCTTTAAAAGGAAATCTGCTTTTATTAAGTCCACTAAAGCGAAATCACACAGACGAAGCAGCTGCCACAGTGTAATATGTAATACGTATAAATACTCATTGCACAAAACTCGTTTCGTTTTAATTGTTTATTCATTATGGGCTGCCACCTACAGACAGTGGTCTATAGGGGGTATTACTGCCCTCTGTAAAATGGTGTCAAATGGGGAATTTGACAGTTTCCAGAAATTATGCGGCTCCTTTGACCTTGGTAAACAGGATTTACAGATCCGTCACTTCTGTATGAAAGAGGTTAAAGGCCCTAACCCCGCTCCTTTCTCAGGATTGATTCAGTTTTTATGGATGCGTATGAGGGTGAAGGAAATAAAAGGGTTATTGGTTATATAAACCGAACAAAGACATCTGTTTAATGAATAAAAATTAAAATGAATAAAAATTCTACTAGCTTTGTGAGACTTCACTGGGAACAAGATACACAGGAAAAGATTCCAGAGGAAGTACGGTCACGAGCATGGGAAAACCATTGTACTGCCACTAATTCATTGATTTGGAGGGATTTTTGATGGAAGAGCCTGATCAGATTTTTTTATAACGCCCAAACTCAAATTACGGTTAACTGGGCCCACTTCCCCTGCTGGAGGGAGTGTGGGCCAATGGACGTAGACCATGCGCATGTAGTATCCTTTTGGATTAATATGGGGAGACTTATTTCTGTGGAGCTGTCATTTAATCCTATGTATCTTTTTGTAACCCCTGAAGGCTTAAGAAAGAGTGAAGGCTACCTACTGAATATATTTCTGGTTGCTTGTAAGAAAGCTGTTAGAAGAACCCCCCCCAACTCTGGACTTTTTGTTGTTGAAATTGTGACTTATATTCACTCCATGAAAATGTTGACTTACTCCCTACGTCTTTAAAAGGAGAGAGGGGAAAAAAACTGGATGAAACGGGATTGCTATACCCGAGTAAGCGGGGTGAACTGAGACCTTTGACTCTGATCATCCTGCCTTTCTATGTAAACAGAGATCGCTGTTGAGTTTTATGTTTGAAATGCTGCACCTTTCAAATAAGACCTCATGTACTTTTTTATTTCTTTGCCGCCTCCTTTGTATTTTATTTATATGAATGTGTATTCGTACAAAACAACATAAAAAAAACAATAAGTTAAAAAAAATTGTAGGCTGCCACGGATAATCGATCCATTACTAAAAGTTGAGAAAAATCTTCAAAATTGAATTGTACTTTTGTCACAGAGGGTTAGTGTTTATATATTTATATAAAATAGTTCTATTAAAATAGTTAATTGTGATTAATCGCATTATTTTATTATCTCGATTTCATTTAATAAATTAAAAAAGATTTTAAAAGGGCAGTGCATTCAGTTTGTGCTGTTTGAGCGGCTTTTTAAAGTAAGGCTTACTTAAAGTATTTAAGAATCTTGTTTACTGAAATTCATTTTTATTGTTTAAAAAAATCAATTAATTACCAAAAAATCGCCAGTACATTATTCGGTCACCACTATAACAGACAGTGGCAGCCCAGTGATGGCACACTGAGGTCCAGACTGCCGTGAAGGCCGCTGCTGGACGTCGTCCTTTGTCGCTAATCTGACATTAGCTTTGCCATTTCCATCCCAACGGTGTTGATAAGTGTTAGCAGGTAGCTAAGCCCGGATCGGTCTGCAAAAAAGAGCTGCGTTCTTTCAGAAACGTCTGGCCAGATGCTCCGGCGGATAACTCTGCCCGCCGCCCATTCAAAGGCAAAAAAGGGAGGAAGAAATGTCCCTCGTTTCTAAATGTCGCCCGGCGCTGACGTTGCCGTGGAAACCGTCTCCCAGCGGCCAGCTCGCTGCGCGGCCGGCCGCGGTCGGAGACTGAGCTACTCTGGGCGCGGCGGGCGCTGGGCTCATCTTAATGATGATTCTAATGGAGCATAATGGCAGCCAGAAGACAGCGGCACGCTTTCTGCTCGGCTTCATGCTCATTAAAAACAAGGTAGACTGAAGCGTCCAGACAACCGCCGTCCATAACGAACGGCCCACGATGTCGCACGCTGTCACTTGACGGGAAAATGTGTCACGGACAGGACCGCCTGCAAAAAACAAGATCTAAATTTCACCCAGTCCATTAATCTGCGGAAAAAAGAGAAAAAAAACACAGAGGCGGCCTGTAAAAACGTCCCATTACTGACCGTCGACTTTATCCTCGAATTTCTGAGCGCAATCAAAATTTCATCTTAGTTATGAACATCGACGTTCGACAATGTACGACTGCAAGACCAGCATATGGGTCATTCTACAGAAGCGTCCACTTTCCTATCTGTCCATAGGAGTCACTGGTGTTACTGATCATCACTGGTGTTCCACATAATAAAGGGAACATCAGAGACATTTTTAATGAACAATGCATTTTACAGAATAACTGCTACAGAACATCAAACCACATGTTGTCAATCATGGAAAATCCACTAAAATATGGAATTTAATCCATTTGTGTTCTATTTTTTCACAATTACCTCAGAATAAAGTCGGTCACACCAGAGACTTCAGCTAAAAGCTTCATATGAAATCATGAGCTAAATGAGAAAATCTCTGATAACTGAAAGACACAGTGGACTCACCATGAGCTTTTCTTCATAGATCCTCAGAAAACGGGTAAAAGGAAGTCGAGTGATGTCATCAGTGTGACTTTTATTTCAAAATAAGAGATTTTTTGTTACGCGGTAACACCAGTGACTCGACACCACTAAATAACATTTATTTGGCATTTGTTTTCTTTATGTCATTTAATTCATATATTTCATAGTCATGTATAGATTATTGTAGTTACAATTGCAGAAAAATGTGTTTTTTCCCCCAAAATATGTCCTCAGCCTTCCCACACGACTGTGGGGACGAGCTCTTCTGTGGTGATTGGAATTCTAGATAATTGATTTAAAAACCAATATTGCTGAATTAATGGCTAATAATAACTTGTTTCATTTTAAAATATAAATAAATTGTATCCCTAACATGTTTTTTAAGTGTGATATATCTGTAAATGCTAGGCACACAAAAATGACCCATATGTTGTGTTTTGGATGCTGGTACGCTGGCCAACCAGCATGACCATACTGGGTGACCAGCTAAACCAGCATAACCCAGCTTAGATCAGGTTAGACCAGCTTTTTCGTCATTTCCTTTTCCTATTTCTCACCGCTCTCTCTCTCATTTTCTATCTATTCTTCCTTCTTCTGCTCTTTATTTTACTTCTTTCTTTATTCTCTTCCTTCTTTTTCTTCACTAATTCCTTCCTTTTATTCCTTCACTTTCTCTTCTTTTCTCTTAGTGTTTGTTCTTTTTCTCCCTTCTTTTTTCCTCCTTTCTATTCCTCCATTTTTCTTTCTCTTTATTTTCTTCCTTCCTCATTTTCCTGCTTTGTAAACGCTGTATTTAAATCAGGAAATGCAAATCTGGTTAATTATGTAATTATGTTTCAACAGCAGATCAAAGTGACAGTGACGACTCCGAGGGGTTAAAAACGTGACTCGAAACACGCTGAAGAACAACAAAACCTCTGCAGAGGTCAAAGGTCACTCTGAGGAGAGAGCGCGATGGTCTCCTGGGTCATGTTGGCTTCTCCGGTCACCAGATGACTCTCTAGCACACTATTGATCTACACTCCTTCTGGAACCATCCGTCATTAGCGCGTCCCCAGAGGCGGCGGGTTCGGTGCTCCTGGAGCAGGAACGTGCAGAGGAACCGAAGGCCGGGCGGATCTCTGAGGACCTGCCGTCACGCTGGTATTCACTGTGAGCATCTAAACGAGTTGTGGGAGGGAGCTGGTCTCTCTACGGGAAAAATTAATTGCACCCAGTGCTAAACAAAAACGTTCTAAAGCTGATACAGTTTGTCCTACATGCACCACTACAACTTGGCAATTTAAAGGTGCAGTGCGTAAAATTTCTATTAGCAGAAATGAACGTAGTAACAAAACCATGTGTTCATTAGTGTTTAATCACCTGTTCATTAGTGTTTAATCACCTGTTCATTAGTGTTTAATCACCTGTGACTATGAACCGTTGTGTTGTTGTTAATTGAGAATGAGCCTTTTATATCTACATAGTCTTCCAACAGAGGCCGCCATGTTGCGCCGCCATGTTTCTAGAGTAGCCCAAGTGGACAAACCAAACACTGACTCTAAGGGCGGGGGGGGGGAGGGGGCAGCCATTCTCACATTCTAGCCATTCGTTCCCTTCCCTCTTCTCGTCATTTTTTCTATTCTTCTCTCTCCCCTCCGCGTTCTTCTCAAAAAAGCAGAAAACCTGACGGCCACTGTAGGTTCTACTACTCGCTTGGAAAGGGAGGGGTGAGGGAGGCAACCTCACCACTAGATGCCACTAAATCTTACACACTGCACCAGCGTTAGCACGTAACATGTATTTAGCAAAAGTCCTATTTTGGCTATTACCAACTCAAAATGAAAATATTTGGGGGAAAATGTTCATGAGACAAAAACGTATCAGCTTCGTTAACAACGACTAACGATCCTGTAGTTATTGTGAGCAGCTTTACATTCATTGACTCCGTCACGTCAACTAAATGTGCAGGAAAGTTAGCTTGCATGTAGCATATTTGACTATGTAACGACCTTGTAATTCAAATTTTGCAGTGATGTTTCGGGGAAAACTTATCGAACTAAACCGTATTAATTTCGGCGCTCGCTGGTTAATCACAGTGTACTGTTATGAATACAGAAATACGTAGCCTTGCATTTATGTAACGTACATCAGTCAAATGAGCAGGAATGTTAGCTTGCATGTGGCGTCTGTGCCATTTCAACTACTTACCGACTTCGTAAGTGAAAATATTCGCAGGACAAAAACGTATCAACTTCGGAGCGTGCTGGTTGACCACACTGTATAGTTTAGGGCTGGGCAATGTGCAATATTTTAATATTATCATGATAAATTATGTCACAATATGCTTTTCCTAGCATATCTTGGATATCACCAGTACTTAAAGAACACTAATGGCATGTTTCACTACAAAGTGAGCATAATTAGGCCTGTTTAATTGGATTTAGTGCAGCGCACTTTTACAGTTTGAAAAATATAAAATTAAAACACTTGTTTTATTATTATAATTTTTACAGATAGATAGATAGATCGATATATCTTTATTGGTTTTTAAAAAACATTTAGCAGCTCTAAAACTGACAGCAAGTACATAAAATATAAGGCTAAACACCTAAAGATAAACACAATGAGGTAGTATTTCGCTGTTGTCGGAGGAAAACCTCGTATCTCCAAAATGGTAACTTTACAGGAGAAGGAAAAAACCAACTTTACTTTTAATGTAAGTCAATGGAACCAGACTTTTTTCCAAGTCATCTTAGGTCGTTTCTTTTGGTCCATTCATCATGAAATTTAAACACAATGTAAAGAGCAACAGGCGTTTTCAAATTATGTCAAAAACTGAAAAATGACAAAAATGGAGATATATGGTACATACTATTGCAAAATAAAATGATATATAGTGGAAGATGAAATATCTCAGTCTTAGTCTCAGTCTTAGTCTTAGGGAGTCTTACAGTATTTTATATGTGGCACCACAGGTTCTATTTTGTCTGTTGCAACTTATTAAATCTCAGAAAAACTAAATATCGTGATGCATATCGTGTGGTGAAAATGCCTTGAAGTATTGTGATATATTTTGCCGTATCGCCCACCCGTAATGAACTTATAGCAACAATGACTCGCTTTCACATTAATTACAATAATTAAATGTTAATTAAATGTGCAGGAATGTCAGCTTGCATGTAGCACGTGTTCAGCATTATTGCTATTTTGACTCTGTAGTGACTAATTAATTTAAATTACGCAGTGATTTTTGGGGGAAAAGTGCTCTGAGAACAAAAAGGTACCAGACTGGGTTTTTTCCAGTTACTCAGCAGCCACACATGAACACTTCGGGCTAAAATCACCCACACGCCAAAATACGAACGTGAGCTCATGACATGTGATGCTTCTGACTGTATAAGCGTCCTCTGCTCTGCACTTTGAAGCAGTGGAAAATAAACAGACTCTCTTTAATGAAAGATAAACAAACGTAAACAAGTAAGTATTTCCAGCCGTCTGTCTTATTTACGACCAAAACAACTCGACACAAATTCAGTCGTGTTTCTGACCCCCGAAGTCGTGAGTAGGAACTTCTGAGGAGCCTCTCAGACCCGGAGCTGATGTCCAGATGCTGAGGGCTAATGATGGACGTCCTCAGAGGTCCGTATGGGCCTCAGTTCCTCTGCACGTGCCGCCGTAGCTGGACCAAACCCACGGCCTCTGGGGACGCTCTAATGACGGATGGTTCCAGAAGGAGCGGGCTGACCTGCGGTGTTGCCCCGCAGCTGTCACGCCAAGATATCCTTGACCTTTGACCTCAATCCAGGCCCAGACAGACGCCTGCCTGGAACATCTGGACGGCTGCCCCGCTGTTCCTGTCACACGCTCACAAGTTCTATGATGAAAAGCTCAGACAGATGGCAACAGTCACTGAGGTACTCTCTCTCTCTCTCTCTCCCTTAGTATCTCTCTCTCTCTCTCTCCCTCAGCATCTCTCTATTTCCCTCTCTCTCTCTCTCCTCTCTCTTAACATTTCTCTCTACTTCTCTCTCTCAGTATCTCTCTATTTCTCTCTCTCTCTCTGTCCTCTCTCTTAGCATTTCTCTCTACTTCTCTCTCTCAGTATCTCTCTATTTCTCTCTCTCAGCATCCATTTCTCTTTCATCTCTCTCAGCATCTCTCTATTTCTCTCTCTTCTGTCTGTCTCAGTGTCTCTCTCCTTCCTTCTCCTCCTCTTTCCCTCTTGCCTCTCTCTCTCCCCTTCTCTCTTTTTCCCTTTCTTCTCTCTGTCTCTCTTTCTTTCACTCTCTCTATTCCTCATTCTCCATATCTCTTGCCCTGCTTTTTCATTTTTTTCCATCTTCTCTCTTTCTCTCCTTCACTCCCCTCTTCCTCTATATATCTCTCTCTCTATTTCTTCATTTTATTACTCTCTCCCTCTATTTCTGGTTTTCTCTCCAAAGGGTAGTTCTCACTCTTTCTCTCTTTTCTCTCTCTTTCTGTCTCTCTCACTCTCTCATCTTTAACAAAAGAACAGAATTCTGTAGCTCTGTAATTTGATTTTTGGCCAAACTGTCGCTTTAATATTGTGCGCAGCAGCTGAAAAGCTGGCGTCTGAATGCGCTGGAGGAGCGCCAGGCTTTGCCCTCTTGTTTCTTGCCCCAACGTTTTAAACTGCCTCCAGTTGCTCATGCAAATGAGGATGAAAATGAACGTGTTACTGTAGCGATCGGCAGCGCTCGCGACATAAAAACCAAAATAAAAACAGCGCGCATGCAAATGAGGTCTTCAGAGGCAGCAGGGGATGCAAATTCTCTGGAATGACCGGGGGCTACTGCTGCTCAGACGCAGCTGCCTACCGCAGCGAAAGGAGAAGGGCTCGACGCCCCGCGCTCGCAGCTCATTTCCAAGGCAAAACGCTAAACGTGGAGGATTTCTCCTCGTGTGCGTACGAGGCCCCGCGTAACCCCATGCTGACGCTCCCACACAAAGAAACGAAAACGAAAACGGAGAAAAACAAAATAAATAAACAAAGGTGTTCATCTCTTCAGCATCCTGCTGAGCTCCCTGTCTCTATCACCATGGGAACCGCATCAGCATCACTCGTCGTTCCACCTGTACGGTCACCCGGGCTTGGTTATCCTTCTTCACGAGGTACCAAGGATGGGACGTATGTGTGGAGCAGGTCAGTGTATGCACATATATGAAGAGCTCATCTGCTGAAAAACAGATCTCTATTTTAATGAAATGTATTTATTGTGCATTTCAGGTAAATATCAGTCAAACTGTTGTTTTGATTAAGTAAAAATAACTCTATATAACTTCAGGTAAGCTACACAACTTAGTTTTTTTATTATTTAAATGTTGTTTTTTTGGCTAAAGCAGAAAACTCCAATTGTAATTTAAATTTAGAGTTAAACACAGCCGTTTAATCTCAGGAAGAGCCCCTTCCCTGAGGCTGTGACCTGCTGAACTCCACAGCGTCACTTTAACCGCACCCCCTCACTGCACTGTTACTGTACTTTATATCCTGGTATTATTGCACTATTCATATTTGCGCAGTTACTGTACAAGTTTACTCTGCATACTTATCTTTTACAAATGCTGCTCTCACAGAACACTACCTACATTAGTACGCTCTCCACTCACTCTGTATCTCCAAAATGGTAACTTTACAGGAGAAGGAAAAAACAAACTCTACTTTTAATGTAAGTCAATGGAACCAGAACTTTTTCCAAGTCATTTAGGGTCGTTTCTTTTGGTCCATTCATCATGAAATTTACACACAATGTAAAGAGCAACAAGTATTTTCAAACTATGTCAAAAACTGAAAAACGACAAAAATGGAGATATATATGTATATTAAATTTATACTTCGTATATAATTTTTTTTTAACACTCTACCGTCTTTCTGCACTTTATATGTAAATAATACTGCACTTTGCACTTCTGGTTAGATGCAAACTGCATATCATGGGCTCTGTACCTGAACTCTGCACAACGACAATAGGTTGAATGTAATCTAATCTAATCTTAATGGATACCAGTTTCTTTAAGGTCAATATTTAACACCCTTTAACATAAAACAAGCAGGTAAAGATCTGAAGACTGAACACAAACAGCCCTTAAGGTCAATATTAAACATCAATAAGATCAGAGCTCGGAAAAACCTAAGGCTGAATCTCAAGCGGCTCACTGTCCCTAAACAAACATGCATACGTTATATATATATATATATATATATATATATATATATATATATATATATATCAGTTTGGAGATTCGAGTTTTTTCTGACAGCAGCGAAATAAATAAATACATACATACTTACATACATAAATAAATAAGGGTATCAACATGGACTGAAGTATGAACAAAATTCAGCAAAAATTCAGTTTTCCAGGTGGGTGTTATTACTAGGGGTCACACAACTACTCATTTTCACTAGCTGACTAATCTGCATTTGCTGACACTCCAAGTTTTTTTTTGTTGCACGGACTAAAACCCTTTTGCTCTGAGTGACTCTAAACCTTAATTATGATTATTTTATTAAAACTAATGACTGAACAGTCCATTCTGTCTCTACCAAAACAATCAAACTGTACCAAATGTGTCAGTAGTGACTGTTTCAGTGACAATTTTAGCTCATTCTGAGCTCAGAAACTCAGCAAACACAGCTTTGAACAGCTGTTCACACAGAAAATCATCATATTTTACATTAAAACACTAAAAAGTGCTGAACTGCAGAAAATATGACGATTCTTAATGTTCCACACTGATTTTCAGACTTTGGGACTCATTTACTTCAAAACTATGGGATCTAACTGCTCACCATGTGGCCATGAGGGACAGGGATGCAGCCTCACTTCCTGCTCTGAAACACAGGGGCGTGGCTAAAATAAGGCCCCACCCACAGACTATAACTCTGAGTTCCGGTAGTGATGAGCGTTTTTAGAATTAGGTTTTTTATTTAAAAAACTGAACTCTAAATCTTTCAACTTTAAAATGAATTAAAGATTTTTTACAAACAAAAAACATTAAAAAAGCAAATAAAAAACTGTTATTTTCAGAAGTGAAATGATGATTTTGTATATATTTAGCTTTTTATTATCTCTATTAATGCCTTGGGTTTAAATACATCAGAACGAAATCTTGCTTCATTTTTTAGATGTATTAATTTTTTTACTGTAAGTTTGAACTAATTTGGTGTAATGGTCCAGACAGACTGAAAAACGTACGTATTTCTCGTTGGCCTGCTGTTCTGTTCACTGCAGCAGAGCAGAAACACACAGTAGTTTGTATGACAGCCCACCCCAGCGCTGTAATCTGACCCTTGACTCTCTCTCTCTCTGACCCTGACAGACCTCTGGCCTTTCCCTCCGCTGAGACATGCTGAACTTGAGCTTTTGGGGGGGGGTTGGGGGGTTGGGGGGGGTGTTCCAGGCCCTCCCAGATTGTTTTTGTGTGCCAAACGGCTCATCGTTTCATTAATTAGCGTGCGGCGCTGGGCCGGCGCTGGCCAGCAGCTGTCTGGATTGATCAGAAACACAGCGGTGTAATTACGGAGATAACTGCAGACAATGCTGTCTGCTCTAATAACGGCTACGGCCTGCTGAGAGCCAGATACGGCCTGCCAGCAGCAGCGGGAGCGCAGGATTAGCATGCAGCGCTAACAGGAACACACACATACACACACGCGTGCGCCAGGGCTGCACAATAAAGAAGAAATGACAGATGTGTAGGCCATAGATACACATAGCTAGATGCCGCACTGGGTCCAGCCAGACACGTCAACAGCGCCGCCATTTTGAGGGAGGTCAACATCGCTGCTGGACTGCATTCAGTACCATTACAGAGCGGCAGTTTAAGAAAGATACTGTCCGAAATTACACTAGTTTCAGGAATATCACACTCAGAAAGGGGGATAGGATTATATAACGGAGGGAACGCAGTGACCCACACTCATGTCTGTGTGGCGTTTATGTAGATATGGTCGTGTGCTTGGTGAAGCACAGAGAATCTATTGATGTGATTGTTTTTTCTCTGGTTTTATATTAAGATTATGTCATTTAATAGTCTATTCAGAGTCTTAACTTTATGTAGTAGTTATTTTTTTCCTGTTCCACCTTAAATGGTGCAGCTTCAGGCACCAGAAAGAGACTGCTGCGCCATTTAAGGTGGAACGGGAAAACTCGACCAAGAAGCTGGCGAACTGGAAGCCGACTTTAGCTCCGTCCTTCTGTGTATTAAGATTAGAAGTGATTCACACATTGGGTTTTTACCGGAGCACTAAACCCACATCAGGTGAAGACTGAATACTTCCTGCTGGTCTGGACGGCTAATTATCACGATCAGTTATTAAAGTAATAAAAGCTACCGAGAGCAGATCTGTGCAGCCTGGATTAATCTGTGCCTGAGGATTATAACTAAACAGATTTGGTGAAAATCGGTTGAGTAATAAGGAAGTTGTGGCTGATTTAATCCTGAGACTCTTCGTCTCTCAATACAAGTGAATCTGTTCACAAGCGGATCTCGACCTCTCCAACATGGCGGACGCGCAGACGTATCGCCTCAGATAGAGAACAACAGACAACGCAGCATCTCGGTATGAATATCTATGGTGTAGGCATTTTGTTATGTATTGCTAAACTTTAGCACTGGAGCTAAGAGGCTGATACAGCTAACTAGCAAAAGAACCCAAGCTATTTCATCCAATGGGCTTTATAGGTGCGTGACCAGGGGCCCGAGCCACCAGGGGGCCCCAGTGAGAAATTATGAGAAGATATTAGTGGTTGTTTTGACTCATGGTGGGAATTTTAGTGGCACAGCGAAAAAAAAACGTGCTAATTTGTCAGTGTATTATGGTCGATCGTACATCCCTGTCTTTCCTCAACACTCGCTCCATTTTCTCCTCCAGTTGTTGCTTAGCAACTGTTACACCATCCACCTTTACTTTGGTCAAGCTCTCAGGGTTTTTTTTAGTAGCTAACGCTAACGTTAGCTCCTAGGAATGTAAGTTGAAGCCCCAGGAATTCAAATGATGAGCCTGGGGCGTCTGCAGAAACGAGGCCTGATACTTCCACAGACTACAGGAAGCCCATTTCCAAGATTATAAGCACCCACAGCAGCAACGTGCTCAACTCTGCGGTCAGTGAGCTGCCGTCGTGTTGCACGGGCCTCGTGTAACCTGCTGTAATGTCATATAAAATTCAGTAACAACCCAAAAAAGGTAGCCAGGCAGGCAGAAACCAAATATTTGTACCCAGGGGCCGTTAAATCGACGATCCTAAATACACACAGACACACTGTTATGTATATACATGAACTAGAATATGGACACCATTCAGTTGTCCAGGTAGGGCTGGGCGATACGGCCGAAAACGTTATCACGATAAAAAAGTTCCTATCAGTCGATCGATAATCATCACGATAAACGTCAAATCGTTATTTCTTTCAAGTTCAAAGGCTGAGTTTTGCTCCTGAGTGGTTAATTGTCGTTAGCCTCGTAGCTCCAGAGCTAAAAGTAAATGAACAACCTTCAGACACCAAACGTGCACCGACTGGTCGACCACATTTAAGGCGAGGCAGAAACGGGATAAACCTGATTTTCTTTTACCAAATAACTCCTTTGAGAGCACCAGATCACCACAGAGAACGTGCCAGAAATTCATACAGCTCTTACTCTTTTCTCTGCGCTCTCTCTCTCTCTCTCTCGCTCTCCCTCTCCCTCCCTCCCTCTCTCAGCGTGTCGGCTCCATAAAGCTCTTACATACTCAACAAAGGCTTTTTGCCACACGGCAGGAAAGCGTCCTCCATCAGCCTCGCCAACCGCCTCCAACCAGATTTACACAGCTCAGAGAGAGAGAGAGAGAGAGAGAGAGAGAGAGAGAGAGAGAGAGAGAGAGAGAGAGAGAGAGGCAGAAAAAAGACAAAACAGAGACAGAAAGAGGCAGAAGAACAGGCAAAACTGAGAGAGAAATCAAGAGATGCAAAAGAGAGAAAAGAGTGAGACAGAGAGAGGAAAGGAGAGACAAGAGAGACAAATACATATATATTTGAATGTGTGTGTATATATACATATATATATACATACATATATATACTATATATATATATATATACACATACATACACACACACACACACACACATACATATATATATATATATATATTTGTCTCTCCCTTTTGCTTTTTTCCTCTTTCTGTAAATCTGTATAAACATGTGTATACATAGACACACACACACACACACACACACACACACACACACTTATAGAGGTGGGCAATATGGTAAAAAATGTAAATACCTACATAAAAAATTTAAACACTAAAAATACTACTACTTCTCTCAATGATGAAATATGTAGTTGGTCAGTGTCTACATGTACTGACCATATACAAATAACAATATATACTGCCCGCCCATAAAATATATATGGAACGAAAGCAAAAGAGAGATTTATAAGGCTTGGAGAAAAGGAGGGAGAAGAGAAACGAGAGAGAGAGAGAGCTCAGAAGAGAGAGAGAGAGAGAGAGAGAGAGAGAGAGAGAGAGAGAGTGAGAGAGAGAGAGAGAGAGAGGATAAAAAGGCATATATATTTAAACCATGCATCTCCCTTTTGATTTTCAATTTTCTACATCATTTCAACACACCAGCTGTCCTTCACACTGTGTGAAAATTTCGTGATGAATGGACCAATAGAAATGCTCTAAAATCACTTGGAATAAAATTTCTTCATATTAACTTACATTGAGAGGTAAGAGTGTTCTTGCCTTCTCCTGTAAAGTCATACATATATACACACACACAGACTATATATATACATATATGTTTGTACTGACACACACACAAACATATACATACATACATACACATTTATGCATGAGAAGTGGGATACGGCAAAAATATAATATTGCAATATGGCAATACTAAAAAATACTACCAAGAACTGAACACAGTTACTTTTATTTGATATTTGGCACTAAACGAAGTTACAGGGCAAATTTTGCTCTCTTTGTAATGAAACATGCAGTTGGTCAGTGTCTACAAGTACTGACCACATACAGTCTATCATGATAATGATAAATACTGCCCGGCCCTAAAGTATATATGGAAAGAAAGAGAGAGAGAGAGATTTATAAGGCTTGGAGAAAAGGAGGGAGCAGCAATGGGGAGAGAGAGAGGAGAGAGAGAGAGAGAGAGAGAGAGAGAGAGACTATGGAGTGGTGCAGTGAGGTTAGGCTGAGTGCTGGTGGAGCGAGAATGTAAACAGACGGTGTGAAGGAGCAGAACTCCGAACACGGAGAGGATATTAATGTGGAGTCAGTTCATCTCTCTCTCTCTCTCTCTCTCTCTCCTCTCTCTCTCTCTGGGTTTCCTGTGTCACTGAGCTGTTATCAGTCAGTAATCACTCTTCTTCACTCGTTCTTCACCTGTCACTCCTCTCTCTCTCTCTCTCTGACTGAGGTGCGGTGGTGTGAAGAGAGTGTGTAAATATTTTTAGTCAGATCGTGTTCCGTCACCTGAGAACCCGGGTTTCTCACCTGAGAACATCAGGTTAAGAGAGCGGGTCATAAAAACACATCAGACAAAACGAGAGAAAACTCGGACTTGAAAACGAGTGCTACCGTTTTTAGCTTTAAGCTAACGTACTTTAGTCCAGGGTTATGGATAACAGTGCGTCAGACAGCGAAGGCCTGGGCGATCTGGTGACGTAATCGGATATCGTCGACGATGAACAAGAAACCCAACGATGTGTGAAAGGTGATTGGGGTGTTTTGGTTTAAAAAAACTGAAAATTACCATTAAACAGCTTGAAAAGTACGCTGGGAAACTGGGGTTCGCGTTTAAGGAGCGGGAACTCGCGCATTAGTAGCCTTTTACGGAGGGGGAGGGGGGAAGGTTTGTTGACCGTAATGCTAGCTTTACCGTATGGATTCCCCCCAAATCACTTTACGAATGGCATCAAAAACGAATGCCGACACGCTTTGGGGCTTCACTTCGCCCTCAAAGTGACTCGCTGCAGTAAAAACGAGCTAAAACGACGTAACGTTTATTATAATGACGCATGAAGCTGTTCTCAAAAGACGCTGGGCTGGTCAGTATTGTATTATTTAATATCTGAGTTTTATTATTAAAGATCTTCATTAAAAAAGTTAATATTTAAAAAAGCATATAAACTAAAACAGATTAGAAAGTAGGTCAAAGCTGCCATGGAGTGCATGTATTTTTCTGGGGGAGAGGGGTGGCGATATTATCAATAGATATATTAATAATATGGAAATACTCACGATATATTCATAATTTTTAAATTACATTATCAATATATCATAACTACTGGCTTACTGTCAGTGTCTAATACAAATTATTCAGTATTTACTACAAATTATTCAATACCTACTATGAATTATTCAGCATCTACTATGAATTACTCAGTATCTACTATTAATTATTTAGTATCTACTATGAAATATTCAGCATCTACTATGAATTATTCAGTATCTACTATTAATTACTCAGTATCTACTATTAATTATTTAGTAACTACTATGAATTATTCAGCATCTACTATTAATTACTCAGTATCTACTATTAATTATTTAGTATCTACTATGAAATATTCAGCATCTACTATGAATTATTCAGTATCTACTATTAATTATTCAGCATCTACTTTTAATTATTCAGCATCTACTATGAATTATTCAGCATCTACTATGAATTACTCAGTATCTACTATTAATTATTTAGTATCTACTATGAAATATTCAGTATCTCCTATGAATTATTCAGTATCTTTGATGAATTGCTCAGTATCTATTCTACAGCTGTGGGCTGAATGGGGTATTGTATGTGACAGTCAGCTTTTGTTCTTGCAGCTTTGTTTCCGTTTACAGACTGGGATGTTTTTGAAACTTATCAATTTGTTTATTTTAAAAAAAGAGATTTGTTTTTCCCTAATATCTAATCCAGGCCCTTTAATATCTCACAGCAATAAAAAAAATCAAAACAAACAAACAAACCTACCAACGTCGATTCACATCAGCTCTGAATCTTCTCTGACAGAGAAGAGCAGACTGGCTCCACGTGTTTCCAGCTCTGCTAATTCATCTCGACCTGCGTCGTCTTATTCTTACATTTTGATAAATCTCTCTTATTTTTTTTTTTAAGTCTGATCAAAAGCGCTCCACAAACGTCTGCGCTGCTTTCAGGCGCTTAATGGGCCGTCTCTGCATAAAAGCATTCCAGCCGGCCGCTGAAATCCTTCACAGATGCTCTGGAGCGCGTTATTTCACACTGAGCCGCCCGCAGCTCATGCATCATCAGCGCGGTTCTACAGGAGCCTTTAGAAAGCCGTGCGTCGCGGGCAGCGAGCGCCGCGTCCAGCCGAGATTGCATCGCAGGTGAAGCGATTTTTCTTTCTGAAGCTGAAAAACGGGCTGGGAGACAAAATCTACAGCTATTGTTCGTTCGCCGAGGGGAAAAACAGGTTTAATTTACAGCTCCTTTTCATTCTTATCAGCCAATCTCGCCAGGATCTTTACAGGCGCTTTAAAGGGCCCATAGCATGGAAAATCACCACTTTTTACTATTGCCATCGGAAACTTCCATGGATTTAGGTCTACTGACGTCAGAAACTTCCATAGATTTAGATCTATTGGTTTCGGAACATTCCATGGAATTAGGTCTATTGGTTTCGGAACATTCCATGGAATTAGGTCTATTGGTTTTGGAATATTCTTTGAATTTAAAGATAGAGGCATCGAAAGATTTCATGGATTTAGGTTTATTGGTATTGGAAATTTCCACAGATTTACACCTAGTTCTATCAGTACATTACATGGAATTAGATCTACTTGTTTTGGAACATTCCGGGAATTAGGTTTATTGGTTTCGTAAGATTCTTTGAATTCAAAGATAGAGGCAGTGAAAGATTTCACAGATTTAGATATATTGGTGTTGGAAATTTCCACAGATCTACACCTATTTCTGTCGGAACATTCCACGGATTTAGGCCTATTGGTTTCGGAAGATTCCATGGATTTAGGGTTGTTTGTATCGGAGGATTCTTTGAATTTAAAAATATTGGCATTGGAAGATTTCATGGTCTTAAGCCTATCGGTATCAGAAAATTCCACAGACTTCCTGCTATTCATATCAGAATTTAAACCTGTTGGTATCAGAAAATTCCCTGGATTTAGGCCTATAATTATCAAAAGATTCCACGGATACAGGCCTGTCTTCATCAGGTGATTCCACAGATCTAGGTCTGTTGTTGTCACATGAAAGAGAACGTAAACATCAGCAAAGCTCAAAACATTCACTCCAAAGTCTAAACACACCATACATGGAAACCAAACCGCAAAAACCGCATGTTTCTTTGTTGTTTTTGTGATGTCACAAAACACATTTCCTTATATTCGCTTCTTGAGCCTGTAGCAGTTTAGCCCCACCCATTCACGCTGAGTGTTTCGGCCCTGCGTTTTGAATGCGGCAGCCAATCAGAACAGGGTTCATTTGCATATATTGTTCTTAAAGGCAAAGTAAACCAAAACGGTGTGTTTAATTCAGAGAGATAAATATAAAAAATCTAAAAATGAATTATGACGTTACGACATGGGAGGAGATATTTTATGATGGTTTCCTGCAGAAAGAAAACATTTTTGCCATTTTCTGACTTCAAAGCAAACAGGAAAATGGAAGAAACGCAAACTCAAACCCGTCCACACAGAATGTAAATCAAATGCAAATATAATTTGTTGCGTATTTACATAAATATATTTAATTTAAATGAGAATAACAGACTAGTAAGGGTTAACAGCCAGTAACGCGGCCCATTCAGAGCTGAAGCACTCTGCAAACGACACAATGCAAAGACTCAGTGTTTACGTTAGCTTAGCATGTCCTTTCATGTAGAAGCAGCGCAGCTTAAGCCACAGAAAGCTTCCCGTCCAACGGCCGTTCGTCAGGAAGCCACGGGATAAGGTTGCACGGAAATATCAGGTTTACAAACACTCAGAGCCAATAGGAGCCACTACAAAAGAACTGAAGGGCTAAAGCAGAGGCTCCGCGCTGAGTGGCCGCCTTATCGGAGAGCAGCGCTGACCTCGGATCAGGTTTCAGCCAAAGTAGAAACATCAGGCTTTGTGTGAAGAAAAGCTGAGCCTGAAGCGGCGCTCTCTCTCGACTACGGGGAAAGAGGCTGATCCGGGATCAGATTTCGCCTCTTTCATGCCAGGACCTGACCGACGTATCTCTTTGCAGATAACACTGATATTACAATTCCATGGATTTAGGCTGACTGGTATCGGAAAATTCTACTGATTTAGGCCTGTATCTATAGGACGTTTCTACAGATTCACCTCTATTGGTATCAGAAACTTGGATTTAGGTCTACTGGTGTCAGACAATTCCATGGATTTATGTCTACTGTTATCAGGAAATTCCATGGATTTAGGTCTACTGGTATCAGGAAATTCCACGGATTTAGGTCTAATGTTATCAGACAATTCCATGTATTTAGATCTACTGGTATCAGAAAATTCCATGGATTTAGGTCTGCTGGTCTCAGACAATTCCATGGATTTAAGTCTAATGTTATCAGACAATTCCATGGATTTAAGCCAACTGGTATCAGAAAATTCCATAGATTTAGGTCTACTAGTGTCAGAAAATTCCATGGATTTAAGTCTACTGGTTTCAGAAAATTCCATGGATTTAGGTCTACTGGTTTCAGAAAATTCCATGGATTTAGGTCTACTGGTTTCAGAAAATTCCATGGATTTAGGTCTGCTGGTTTCAGAAAATTCCATGGATTTAGGTCTACTGGCGTCAGAAAATTCCATGGATTAAGGTCTACTGATTTCAGAAGATTTCACAGATTTAGGTCTACTGGCGTCAGAAAATTCCATGGATTAAGGTCTACTGATTTCAGAAGATTCCACAGATTTAGGGCTATTTGTACTGGTAGATTCCATAGATTTGGGAGTATCGGTATCAGAAAATTCCACAGATTTACAGCTATTTGTATCGGCATTTACACCTGTTGGTATCAGAAAATTCCACGGATACAGGCCTGCCCATATCAGAAGATTCCACAGATTTAGGTCTGTTGTTATTGGAAGATTCCAGGGATTTAGACCATTTGCTATCGGAACATTCCACAGATTTAGGCCTTTTTAGGGCTAAAGAATTCTTTGAATTTTAAGATACCGGTGTTGGAAGATTTAATGGATTGAAGCCTATTACTATCGGAATATTCCACAGATTCACGATGAGTTTTACAAGAACCTTGATTTATATTATGATGAACAGAGATCGTTGCTTGTAACAGTTTCATGCCAACAGCCACCATCTGTTTACCTTTATTACAGCAATACAGGTGATATTGCTGGTCATCCGATGACACGTGCCGGCATCGGCCACAAAATGATCATATCGGTCAGACCCTAATGTCCACCACGGCGCAAATCAATGGAGAAATATCTTCAGTGTGAATACTCGCGTAGCTTATAGCCACACACTAATACCGCAAACATGACCTGCACGGCACGACTAACACAACAAATCAGGTCAAATCATGGGCTTATTCCATCCAAATGACCAGCTGCTGACCACCTGACGCGAAAACGTCTAAAAATACTCCTCGGTGTGGAGCGGGAATGGATTCAGCCGGGGCTGCTTATCGCTCCATTAGAAAAACAGAGCCGTACCTGTTTACCGGGTCGATTTTCTGACCCCGGCTGTACTAAAAGGATTCATTTACGGCTGCCGATTCCCTTCACACTCCGGAGGCGCGTCCGGAGGGGCGTGCGTAAGTGGCTGAGTTACGAGAGCTCACTCCAGAAGCACTTTTAAAGCCGTTTAAAAGGAAGACCCAGATGGTTCGTCCTGTCTGAAGTGGCCGGCGTTAAAACCCATTCTGTCAGCACACCTGCTCTGCCGCGTCTTTGTTCCAGCAGGGAAATTTCACCTTTAGACTGACAATCTTATCAAATCCAGCTTTGTTTTGGCCCGTTTCCCCGAGGACTGGGGTCGGAGGTGGAAAGCTGATGGATCTATTGAGCTTTTAGATGATCTTTCCATTTCATCACTGTCAAATCAAAACCTAGTAACTCCATTTATTTCCATTTTTTCCTTTTATACCAGCTGCCGTTTACAACGGAGCAGCACAGGCGGCCCGAAATCACATGGGAAAAATCCTCGTTTTATCAGCGTAAACTGAACTTAAGGTTTTCTTTCTCTTATAAAGCTTCCATTTCGGAAAAAACAAGGCCACAGTTAACCTACATATAAATATAGTGTTAGGAGAATTCCACCAATTTTCTCCGTAATTTTGTGTTTGAGATGTAAACAAAGTCAGTCTTCGCAGCACAGGTTAAAGGAGCAGTTCAAAATGCTAATGTTGCTAACAGTGAATGAAAGTGAATAGCCACCGATTAGCATTATGCACTCATACAAAAAAACATACATACAATAATATTACAGTACGTTATATAGTACATTTAGCGGAAGCGAGACAATAAAAATAAAACTATAACGTCATCTTTAAACTTGAAAAACTGAAGTTAACATACTTTGAACACAACATTTACAGGAGAATTCAACTGATTTTCCAAATTTTCTGCACGGTTGAGACGTAATCAGAGAGATTCAGAGTGGTTTGGTGTGAAACGGTTCAGATGTCTTTACAGTGGTGCTGATAGGAACCAGGGGTCGCCATGACTACAACACAAATATAGACATTTTATTTACTATCCAGAACCACCAGTGAACCTACACGAGTCTTCTGAGTTTGGAATGTTGATGATGGAAAATACTGGAAAATCTGGGAAAAAATACATTTTAGGCTAAAATCTTCTCAGAACTATTGTAAACAACGTCTCAGACGATGCTGACTTGGTTTCACACCAAACCACTGTGAATGACTTTGTTTACATCATACCAGTTTAATTACAGAGAAAATTTGGAAAATGGGTGTAATTCTCCTTTAAATATAGTTGTTCACTAAATAGTAAACAGATACTAAACAAAACACCGGTATAGTGATTATGCTGCTATACGATACACTTTCCAGTACGTTAGACATTATAAGTCCCTGGTGAATCAATCATGTGATCAATAGTGTGCCTAATAATCTAATATACAATAATATTCTCTTATTGGATTACATGAAAACACTGATTCATCACAACACCCACAGAAACTCATCTAGAGCTGTGATCGGTCAGGACGCTCACAGACACAGTAAACAGCGCTGTGATTGGTTAGAGGGCTCATTTACATATCAGTTTTGCAGTAAAAACAAACAATATTTCAGTTTTTTGCTCTATGAGCTGCTTTAGCATTAAAGGGACAGTTACTAAGCGCACTGGAGCTACGAGGCTAATGTAGCTAACAAGTAATGGGAGCTCATTAGCCAGTTAGCATGGTGCTAACTGCATGTGGAAGTGTTCAGCATCTCTAATAGACCTGATTCTGTGGTTTCTGAGACTGTATGACTCACTGTTACCTATAAACCTGGACGAAATTCAGCCGTCAAGGTGGCCACTACTATTTTTAGCTCTGCTAACAAACTTATGTCTGTTTTTATTGGGAACAGTGTATTAAACAGTGTCGCACAGCAAATAAGCGAGTATATTTAAGAGCCCTTGACAATCAGAACATGGTTCTAGGCAAACGTGCTAACTGGAGTATTAGCCTCCATATTAGCCTCCATAGCTACATTAGCTTTATAGCGCTAAAAGTAAAGAAGCTTCATACACAAAATGTGTCTTGACCAACTGTAGTTCAGGAAAACAAGATTTTTTTGGCCAAACTATTCCTTAAATTCTGAAAAACCAACAACAGTAACAGCAACAACAACAACAACACCAACACCACCAGCGACAACACCACCACCAACACCAACAATAAACACCACCACCACCACCAACACCACCAACAACACCACCACCAACACCACCACCAACACCACCACCACCAACAACAGTAACAGCAACAACAACAACAACAACAACACCACCAACAACAACACCACCACCACCAACAACAGTAGCCCCGCCACAGCGCTAACTCACAACGCGGCATTAAATCTGCCTCTGCTTTTCTTTTTTTTCCACACATTCATGTCAGTCCCTGACCCTCACAGGTAAGAGTGGCCCCGGGGTCCGCTTTTGAACGGCCCTCCACAGGTGAGATCCACTCCAGGGGCCCACTCATCCGGCCTTCCCCCAGCGAGGGCACGCTTCAGTGGGGCTTAGCGTCACGCTCTCCAGAGTGGTGCTAAAATAACAGCCACTCCGCGCCTGAATGGGGCCATTGGAGAGGCAGGCTGTTAAGAGGCCTATCCTGCGCGCCGCGACGGGGGGAATTCACCAGTAGCCAAAAACAACACCAGAACAGATGCCTGTTTGATTAATGGGGGGGGACCACACCGAGTCTGCGGACTTTCTCCCTCCCTCCTGACTTCTTTTCCTGTGAAAGTAGCCTCCTGTCGAGCTGTATTAGCGTGTGTGTCTCAGCATAACACAGGGCAATTAATGGCCGGCTGAAACGTAAAATATGAGCAGCCAACACAAGCGGCTCTCTCAGACCGCCACGTCCCACCGAGCTTTCCGGCATGGGCAGATTTTTCAGGGCTAATTAGCTTTAGCCTCTCGGTGGAGCAAAACAACAGAGGGAATACGGACAAACTGAGCTAATGTCTGCGGCTGACCCGCTGGCACAGATAACTAACGCCAGCCTCGATTTCTACGCAACAGCAGTTCTTGGACATTCAGTATCACAACAAACTAAATATCACACGACACTAAAGTTAGCATTAATAAACTTATACAAATTAATAAACAAATACATTCATTTAAGGAATAAAGATAATGTGTTAATAAAGTAAACATGTTATCATGAATAACAATAGGTTAGTATTAATAAAGGTGATGTGTCAGCATTAATGAACTTAATTAGTTAGTATTAATAATGTTTTAGCATTAATTAAGTTAATAAGTTAGCATTAGTGAAGGTAATGTGCCAGAATTAATAAGCTTAGTATTAATGATGTGTTATCATTAACTTATTAAGTTAATAAGTTAGCATTAGTGAAGGTAATGTGTCAGCATTAATGAACTAAAGTTAGCGTTAATAAAAAAATGTATTAGCACTAATAAACTTAATAAATCAGCGTTAATAAAAGAAACGTGTTGGCATGAATAAAGTTTATATTAAACTAGATACCAAATGGTATTTTTACATGCTTTATTCAGCATTTCATGTTGGAAACAATAAAATGATGAATAAAACACCGTAATTATCTATTTACGATGTTTGTTGTCAGGTTAATCGAGATTTACGCACCACTTGAAACACAAGCCATTCTGCATATTCTCCAGAAAAACTATGGCAAATTACTAAAAACACTTTTCATTGTAGGAACACTGTAAAGAGTGTTTATCGGATTGAATCTTAACAGCTCTGCTTTTCATTTCTGATTTTTGCCGATTTGGGCCAAATCAGCATCTGCAGTTTGATTTGTCTGAAGGCAGAACACAACGCAGATGTAGTGTTAGCATAACTTTCTATAGCCACTTTTACACGCAGCCTGATAATCTGTTAATAATCCGACTAAGAGCCCAGTCGGAATAGTCCAGTCCGATTGAGGCCATTCGGAACACAGTTTCTGTGTCCTGTAATCCTGTAAATAATCCGTTAAATACATTCCCAGTTGAGGAGTTGAAGTACGTTGTGCGCATGTGCGTTTGCGTCAAAATGTCTGGGTCAGGACCAAACCGAAGGAGGGTTTCTTTCGTTTGCAGTGTGAAAACTTTTTTTGGAACAGTTTGGACTTTCAGACAATTACAGGAAGTTGACGCAGGCCCTCATCTCCCATTAAACAACAGAAGAAGAAACCGAACCGGGAGAGAAGTAAAAAATGTCCAAATATTTAACTGTAACTGTAATTTGGACCAGCGAAAAAGTCAAAAGTCAACTTAAAAAATCCACAAAACTGCTGAAATCTCTCCCTTATTCTCCGAGAGGACGAACCAGAGAGGAAGTTTATTTTTCTCCATTCAAACGGAAAAGGCTGCTCGCCGAACTGACCACACCCTGACGCCAGGCGCTCCTCTACAAACCAATCGGTGTCCAGTACAGGGAGATGCAGCCCACGCAGGTGACGACAGGACGCAGTCCTTTAGCGCACTCATCAAATCATCAAATAACAAAAACATGAACCTCGCTTCGGACTTTCAGGCGTGAAAACACCCTCAGAAATAGTCAGCAGGATTGATGGCTGAAAACTTTCATCCGGAGGTTTCGGGTCATCGCGGTGGGACTGGCATCCAGCTTGTGTGTCTCGGAATGACGCAGGACGTGACGTCTTCCCCTCGCGTCTTCTTTAGGTACATGTGAAACACATTTTCCTGAGTCTGACATCATTTTAAAGTAATTAAAAGCACAAGCACGCCGTCTGAAAACTCAGGTAACTCACTGCTGCTTGTAATTTTGGGCCTGATTACTTGCAGCGGGCATGTAAACGGGGATTTCCATCAGAGTCACCATATAAACACCTCAGTCTTAATCTAGAAGTGAAGTAAATTCAATCGGATTGGCAAAAATCTATGTAAACTCAGCCTGTGAGGGCGATTTTAGAGGTGGACGTCTGGTTCCTATCACCACCACTGTGAACAGTCCTGGCGTTTCACACCAAACCACTCTGAACGACTCTGTTTACATCTTAACCATTTTATATATAAAAATTAATACAGAATTTTTTAAAAAATGGGTGGATTTCCCCTTTATCACTTACTGACTTCTCAAGAAAATAATGGGGGAACTACAGGTCTGTGTCTGCTATTTGTTATGGAGTCCGTGTGCGTCAGATCAGAGGAACAACAGGCCAAAAACGCCGCTAATGACCATGAGCTAAAATCGTTAAATGTAAAAAGTCCCCAGGGACTCACGACAAGTCAAATTACACCCGTCCCTCGCAGCGTCGTGCCACAACCGGCTCTGCGCCTGCTTTGAGCGCTTTGAACTCGGCCCGGCGTGGGCGTTACTGTTTCTGGTGGCTGAATTTCTGTCCGCTTTACCTCCCGTCCCGTGGCTGTCTTCATAAGAGCCGTTTGAACTGCTTCCCAAAAACGTCGAATCCATTACGAGCATGTTTGCGATATCTGTCTAGTCTGGTCCCTGCCAGCCACTGAACATTAGCCAAGCTACATGTTTGGCCACAGGCAGCCACCATCTGGCTTCGCTAGCGCACATAACCACCTCCTCTGCAAACGGCCCTGGCTTCAAACGCAAGAACGCGATGAGGCTAAGGGCTGAAAATCCCCAGCCTGGCAAAGTTTCAATCAGATACAATAGAGCCGAGCGCGTATCCACGCATACGCCGGATATTCACGGCCGCCGAAATGCAAAAAACGACAGAAAGGAAAGCCTCTGCATTCGATCTGAGAGCGTGTACAAATCTCTCAGATCCCGCTGCAAGACGAACGATTATCCCAGGCTGAAGGAGCCCTGCCCATCAGGACAACTTGATGTCTTTCACTGCACACCGATCAGGCCTAACATTCTGACCACCTCCTTGTCCATTTTATCAGCTCCACTTACTATATAGGTGCACTTTGTAGTTCTACAGTTTCAGACTGTAGTCCATCTGTTTCTCTGATACTTTGTTAGCCCCCTTTTACCCTGTTCTTCAGTGGTCAGGACCCCCATGGACCCTCACAGAGCAGGTACTATTTGGGTGGTGGATCATTCTCAGCACTGCAGTAACACTGACGTGGTGGTGGTGTGTTAGTGTGTGTTGTGCTGGTACGAGTGGATCAGACACAGCAGTGCTGCTGGAACTCCATAGCCAGAACACAGTGTTGTAATTAAAAAATACTGCATTAACCCTCATGGCAACAATTACATTATCTAGATTTTACTAAAAAGCAGTAAAATAAAATCTGTGTTTCCTATTTAATTGTGGAAAAAGGGTCTTTTACTTTAAAAGGACAAATACCTTATGATGTCACATGACCAGGAACTCTTATTATGACGTTGTTATTATCATACATTGCAAATACCAACTAAAAATGTATTAATTTTCACTATTTCTAAATACTGGGTTGTACAATTTACTAAGTATAAGTTGGATTTCTTTAGTCTTGTTTTCAATAAAATGATGTTTTTAGAGAAAAATTCTTTTTTATGTATTTTTTAGATTTTATGGCGTTGTGCTACAATTGTGCATTACCAAATACCCCACTTTAAAAAAAAATATATATATATATATATATATTTTTTTTTCAAATATTTCCACAATTTAAGCAATTTTAAATAACCAAAACACATTCAAACATTTTTAGCACGTTTAAGTAATAATTCATGCAACAGAGGGTTAAACAATGACAGCAGTGAGCTGAAATAACTGAGACTACTGTGTAATATGTGAGAAAGTAATAACTGAGAGACTGTTCTGCACATAAACAAGCTCCAGTAATCAATAGCTGAAAGTATGCGGTTGTTTTCTAGCAAGAGTGGATAAATAAACACTAAATAGCCCTTGGTGTACAGCAGGTTTCAGATATAGGGGGTACTTTTACAGTAAATCACAGAATTTATCTCCTATTACGCCAAATATAGTTGATTAGCCAAGACATGTTTGGTGTCTGAAGTTCGATTTTTTAGTTTTTACAAAATAACGCCTACAAAACATCAAACCACATGTGAATCATGGAATATCCACTAAAATATGGAATTTAATCCATTTGTGTTCTATTTTTTCACAGTTACCTCAGAATAAAGTCGGTCACACCAGTGACTTCAGCTAAAAGCTTCATATGAAATCATGAGCTAAATGAGAAAATCTCTGATAACTGAGAGACACAGTGGACTCACCATGTGCTTTTCTTCATAGATCCTCAGAAAACAGGCAAAAGGAAGTCGAGTGATGTCTTTAGTGTGACTTTTATTTCAGAATAAGAGATTTTTTGTTACGCAGTAACACCAGTGACACGACTCCTGGGGAACTCTTATTATATATTTCATAATATTTATTTGGCATTTGTTTTCTTTATGTCATTTAATTTATATATTCCATAGTCATGTATAGATTATTGTAGTTAAAATTGCAAAAAAACATGTTTTTACCTCAAAATATGGCCTCAGCCTTCACACATGACTGTGGGGACGAGCTCTTCTGTGGTGCTTGGAATTCTAGATAATTGATTTAAAAACCAATATTGCTAAATAGAGGCTCAAGAAGGTGTAACTGTTAAAATAACTTATTGTTTAATTTTAAAATATAAACGAATTGTAACTCTAACATGTTTTTCAAGTGTAATATATCTGTAAATGCTAGGGAGACAGAAATGGACGTTTCTGTAGAATGACTCATACACAAAATAAATACCTGAACGATAAATAGGCAATATACAATAAACAATCAATTCTCAGAAGTGTGCCTGTTCATAGACAGTGTGTATACATATATGCAAAACGTGCCATTAAATATTAAAAATTAAAATGAAACCAAATTGTAAAAACTTAAAAACTATAAATAAAATATTAAATGTAAATAAATAAAAAAATATTAAATATTTAAATATTATCACAATTGGTGCCAAACAGTGAAGCCTACCAGACTGAAAATACCTCACAGCAGCAATAATAATAACAGTATTAGTAATAATATAGCAGCAATACCTTCAAGCCTCTCCTTGGGGGGAAAAAACACAACAAAACGAAACAAAAGCAACCACGTCACATTATCGTCAACATCAATGTTTAATGCGCTTTAATGCACCGCACTTTAAAACATAATTCAGCCAGCGGTCAGACACAAAAGCAATACACCGCAAGGGCTGATGATTCAACAGCACCACACTGATTTAAAAACGAATGAATAAATAAAAAACAAAAGAAATGCAAGTGTTGTCGTGTCATTTTCTCCACTCGCTATAATAAATCTGGACAAATCCAGCCTGTCGGAGTCGCCCGAACGCCACGGTGGCTTTGAAATGGCACTTGTGCTCCGCAGCTATAAATAGAACATGACAATAAAAGCGTAATTTAAAAGGCCATAAATACTGAAGGGGGTATTAAAATAATTCATGGAATAATGCAGTGCTGTTTTTCTGCAAACGGTGGGCATTTGGTTGGGGGGGGCGGTGGAGGGGGTCCTGTAATTGCTTTTTTTTCCCCCTCCCTCAAGCTGCCTCCTGTCTCATATCAAAAAAGGCAATCTCTGTCAGCGATGGTTCAATTAATAATTAAACACGTGTTTTATCTCCGCCATGCTCGCGCTATTTATTTCCATCCTCCTGACAGGCCGGGATACACAAACAGGGTTAAAGTGCTATCAATAACTACGAATGCACAGGAAACACACGCACTTAAGCGCTGGGCCGACTGGGAAGAGGAATAATGGGGGATTAATGAAGAGAAATGAACGCCATTCTTTCATTTCGGCGAATCGGCGCGGTGCTCCAGCGTCTGGAGCTGATTAAACCGCGACATTCAGAGAGACTTTCACCCACTGAAAATGAGCAAATCAAATCAATAAACTGAACAGGAGAGCGTTCGCGTCTTCACGACAAACAGAGATAAGGCAGAAAAGAAGGAGCTAAAACAAAAGACGCCAAACAGACATAACGCGCCGCACGAGGAGCCGCAGCACCGCCCACAAGCTCGGAATCACTTATTACATTAATAATCTTTGACATTTTGTATACGATAAGAATGTAAACGTAGATTTAAATATCACAAACTGGATACAAAATGGTGGATTTGTTCAATATATCAAATTGGTATCGATACTGAATCATATGCAAAAGTTTGTGTTAACATTCTCTAAAGAGACAAACTTCTGCACATTTTAATACACAATTACTGCTTATTTACTGTGTTTAACATATTGAGGGGAAAAAATTAAACATCAGATTTCACACAAAATTTTAAAAAATGTTGACATTTTTTATTTTATGTTTTATTTTCTTACCAAAATGTTACATAAATAGACAGTATGCACTAAAATTGACTATCTGTCTGTTTCCAGCAAACGATGTGCTAACAAACTATTTATTTTAAAACTGTTTATCTTGTAGTCATTTATTATTGTCAAGCATATATATATATATATAAAAATATATATATATACACACACACACACATATATCGCTGTTGTCAGAAGAATATATATATATATATATATATATATACACGCACACACATACGCACACTTGCTCTACAGTTTCTGTTTATTTTCTGAGTTTATATCATAACATATCAGACAGAAAATAAAACAAAATATATAAAATTTGATATTATTATACATATTTTTTAAATAGATTAATTTCAGCAAATAAACAGTAACTGGCAGAAGTATTGGAATATGAGGCCTAACGCAAGCCAGAGACACTAAATCTAGTCAATACACACCCAACTGGCATCTAGAACAAGTCCCTAAAGTAGCATAGCAACCAACCAACATCCAAAACACTCAACATCCAAAACTACCGCTAGCCTCAGAAGCTAACTCTACTCAATATCCCCCATTAGCATCTTATTCCAAGTCCCTAAAGTAGCATAGCGGCTGACCAGACTTCAAAATACTACAGCCTGACGGACATGAGGCCCCACGCTGGCCACAGAGGCTAGCTTCTGTGTACACCCCATTAGCATCTAGAGTCCCTGAAGTAGCACAGCGACTGACCAGACTTCAAAACACTCCAGAATGCAAGCCACAGAAGCTAGCTCTCGTCAATTTATACCCCATTAGGATCTAGATCAAGTCCCTGAAGTAGTATAGCGACTGACCAGACTTCAAAACACTCCAAAGTGATGAACGAGAGGCCTAACGCTAGCCACAGAAGCTAGCTCTGGTTAATATGTCCCCCATTAGCATGTAGAGTCCCTCACTTAGCACAGCGACTGGCCAGGCTTCAAAACACTGCAGCCTGACAGACATGAGGCCTCACGCTAGCCGTTAATCCGATCACATAAAGCTGCCCAGCATGCATCCTCATTGTTAGGCGTCCAGCCTCGCTCCGTCTCCCTCGCTTCCACACCCTGACCGCCGCAAAGCTGATTAGCCGGTTAAAAGGTCAACCTCCATTCATTATTTAACGGGCAGGAGGCCACAGACGCAGCGGAGCAGAGGTTAGCCCGCTGACCTCAGGGGCCCAGACACCGGCCTGCATACAAACACCCTCAAAACCTCACACCTTAGAGGACACTCACACACAGGTCTGTCCTGATGCCCAGTCAGGAGCTGGGATCAAACATACATACCCAGTATGTATTATTTATATACGTTTATTTATGCAATTATGTCTGAATTTGCTTTTTTGACTCTGCTTTTTATGGAACAAAACAAACGTTTGAAAATTAATACGATTTTTAATATTAATTTTCACTAAAAATTCAGAATGTTTTTCCATCTCCTATAAAGTGATTTTAGAGAAACAAGGTTTTGTGCCAACAGCGATGATATGCAAGTACTTACACGCAATAATGTGTCCCATACGTATCAACATATATTTAAGTACCAATAATAATAATGGCCCTTGTGTATTATTTATACCTATATGTAGTATGTCCCATACGTATTATTTATATGTAAATACCTTTATTAATAAAAGTTCTTAATACTTGTCCCATATGTACTATACATGTATCTATACATATAGATCTATGTATTTTTAAGTACCTATGTGTAATATTTCCAATATATTATATACACATAAATATGGAAGTATATATAGTCTTAATACATCCTGTATGTATTTTATATGTAAATCTCTACATATCTCTGTGTATATATATATATATATATATATACACACACATACCAACACACCAAGATTTTGGAGGAATTTGCCTTGGCGCAGTTGGTGCTAATGTAAATAGAGTAATTGAGTAATAATAAACAAATATGTACAACATAGAGCCACAGAACATACATATCTACTTATCTACTGTATCTAAGCTAAATGTACAGACTTTATCAGTATAGATAAGCTGAGATAAAAGTATAATGGTATGCGTATGAGTATATATATTAATAACACACACATGTATATTTGTAAGTACCCATGTGTAATAATATTTCCAATATGTATTATATACAAGCAAATATGTAATTATGTAGTAATATGTGCCATGTAATATATAAGTAATTATCTACATGTAATAAATATGTAAGTACCTATATGTCATATTTAGTATATATTTTGTATATATACCTATGTCATATATATAGTACTGATATGTAGTCATTCCGTATGTATTAAATATATGTATAAATACCTACATGTGCACTGTATGCATGTCTGTGCACATTCTATGGTGTCGTAATGAGAAGAGCTGAGTCTTTTATTGACTTGCAGTAATTAGCAGCAGAATAAAGGGCAGCTCGGTGCTGTTGAAGCAGACAGAGAGGTTGATTAGCGATTGGCCGCGGAGACCCTGAGCTGTAGCACATAATGAGGGCTTAGAGAACAAGCCGAACACACACACACACACACACACACACACACACACACACACACACACACACCCTCCAGGGAAATGATCCGGAACAATCCGCTAACACCAAAACCTGGACCGGATAGCACATTTCTCACTCGGCAGCGATCTTAAAGCGACAGTGAAAAGAGCTAATTTAGCCAGTTTTCCCCAAATTCAGTCGACCAGCCAGGACACGTCTGAAGGTCACCTATGAGGCTAAAGCAGCTAACAAACAATGGAAGCTTACACACCCCAATTAGCGTGAGGAGATGTTCAGGATCTCTAATAGACTTGATTTTATGTTTTCTGTCACTGTAGTAACATAGCGGCTATCTCTCTCAAAGCCTGCATTTTGTTTATGGGTCATTCTACAGAAACGTCCATTTCTGTGTCCCTAGCGTTTACAGATATATTACACTTAAAAAACATTAGGGTTACAATTTCTTTACATTTTAAAATAAAACGTAATAAGTTATTTTAACAATTTCACCTTCTTGAGCCTCAATTCAGCACAGAAGAGCTCGTCCCCACAGTCATGTGTGAAGGCTGAGGCCATATTTTGAAGTAAAAAACATGTTTTTCTGCAATTTTAACTGCAATAATCTATACATGACTAAAATATATGATAAATTTCTTTATGATTAAATATCACAAAGAAAACAAATGCCAAATAAACATTATAAAATATATAATGAAAGTTCCCCAGGAGTCGTGTCACTGGTGTTACCGCATAACAAAAAATCTCTTATTCTGAAATGAAAGTCACACTGATGACATCACTCGACTTCCTTTTACCTGTTTTCTGAGGATCTATGAAGAAAAGCACATGGTGAGTCCACTGTGTCTTTCAGTTATCAGAGATTTTCTCATTTAGCTCATGATTTCATATGAAGCTTTTAGCTGAAGTCACTGGTGTGACCGACTTTATTCTGAGGTAACTGTGAAAAAATAGAACACAAATGGATTAAATTCCATATTTTAGTGGATTTTCCATGATTGACAACATGTGGTTTGATGCTCTGTAGCACTCACTTTGTAAAATGCATTGTTTATTAAAAATGTCTCTGGTGTTCCTTTATTATGTGTAACACCAGTGACGATCAGTAACACCAGTGACTCCTATGGAGAGGTAAGAAAGTGGACGTTTCTGTAGAATGACCCTTATACTTTTATCCCACCTCATCTACACTGATACAGCCTGTACGTTTAGCTTAGATACGGTAGATATGTATGTTCTGTGGCTCTATGTTGTACATATTTGTTTATTATTACTGTATTACTGTATTTACATTAGCACCAACTGCACCAAGGCAAGTTCCTCATACACGGTAGCCACCCCCCTGATCTACTCTTAAGCCCCAAATTATAATCATAACTAGAAAACGTGTTCAGTGTTCAACATTCTGACTCTCGATCCTTCTCAGAAATCTCCTATAACTAGGATTTATTCACAACTCATGGCTATAGATGTATTTTCTCCCTTAATAGGATCACAAGTGCTTGGGAACGTGAGCTGGGCTCTATTTTCACGGAGCAATGGTGGAACAAAGCCATATATGAAGTACGTTCAAGTGCTCCTTGCGTAAGACTTCAGCTGATACAACTTAAGGTATTAGACAGAGTTCAGAGGTCCAAGTCCCCCTTATCAAACCTTTATCCAAGTGTCTATCGGTGTGATAGATGTGCTGCTACCCCATGTAATCTAAGTCGTATGTATTTTCTTTGCCCTTCTCTACAAACATTTTGGTCGGATTGTTTTCAGATAATGACAAAGGTTTTGAAGTTAGTATGAAACCCTCTGTTGCAATATTTGGTGTCTCCACTGATCTGCCCCCACCCACTGGAGTTCAGCCGGATATCCTTGCACTCACATCCTTATTAGAGAGACGTCGTATTTTATTATTGTGAAAAGTCCTCGAAACCAGCTTCAGCTGCATCACGGCTCCGGAACGTTATACATTTTCTTAAATTGGAGAAGATTAGATTCACGTTAAAGGGTAACGCGGCTGCTTTCCCTGCTAAACGGAAGTCTTTTCTTTTGTATTTTGATGCACTCCAGGTTGTGTCCAGGTTTTTTTGTTCCCTTTTTAATATTAAGGTTGTTTTTATTGTTGTATTGTTTGAAAATCTTGGTGTGTTGGTATGTGTATGAGTGTGTGTGTGTGGTATAATTATAAAAAAAAACCGAGGAGAAGGAAAAAACCTACTTCACTTCTAATGTAAGTCAATGGAACCAGACTTTTTTCCGACTCATTTTGGGTCGTTTCTTTTGGTCCATTCATCATGAAATTTACATACAATATAAAGGGCAACAGGCGTTTTCAAATTATGTCAAAAACTGAAAAACAACAAAAATGAAGATGCAAGGTTTTGTTCCGACAGCAGCGATATATATCGGTCCGCTGGCTTGATAAGGTCGGCAACCCACCGACTGTTTGCCACTGCTGGTCCCCCCTCGGACCACCCAGATTACTGTCCTGCATACATGTTTTAACTAGTTTTAATCTCCTCAAACAGATTTTAAATGCACAGAGACTTTTATTTTGGAAAATAAACTTAGACAAATATTACAAACAAAAGAGAGAGAAAAAAAGTAGGCCTGATTTAAAACGATTTAATAGAAAGTGTTGCTGACACTGAGCTGGATTAAAGGCTGCGTTCACATTACCAGGCTGAAGTGGCACAAATCCGATTTTTTGCCCTAATGTGACTCAGATCTGATGTTTTCAGAGCTGTGTGGACACAAATCTGATCTTTTCAAATCCGACCTGAGCCAGCAGCGCCGAACAGACGTTAAAGCCTGTAAACGGTGGAAAAGCAGCTCATCTCACCTTTTTCTCCTTCGTCTCACTCTAATAATGAAGCTGAGAGCTGATCAGAGTTAATTATCTTCTCAGCGAAGCTCGTTCTGCTCGTTAGTTTGTGCTGATGATGAACGTGATTCATTCACGTGACGTTACTGAGTAGGATGAGCTCATGAGGGTCAGTTCAGGACGGTGGTTCGTCACATTAATGACAGATTTGAATCACTTACCTGAACCAGTGTGAACCATCCTGTCAGACGGATTGAAGCAACGAGGCTTGTAATGTAAACGCAGCCTAATTGACAAAGTATAACTAAAGAAAAGGAAGGAGAAACGAGTAAATTGAGCCGTGAGTGGAAAACGAGTGATGATAAGTGGAATTCTGTCTAATACTCTGCTTAACCGCCGGTGGGCCGCCTGGAAAATGCTGAGCTAAACGCCAGCGGACCACCAGCTTTCTTTTTCCTTAACCTCTTATTCTCCAGAGTAGATTTAGGTTTGTCCATCTGAGTTTACATGATGAAATCGTGAGGCAAATTATTCAGTAACTGCATAAAATAAATGTACATTTTTTATTTATTTATTTATTTTTTGTAAAAGTTCCCCTCAAATTAACAGAACGTATGTTTTATGATACACATATCGCTATATGCTTACAATTTACTGCTGAAAGCCAAAAATCTTAGACGCTCTTTGTATTATTTTATAAAAGTAATGTTTACAGAGCAGATCACTGAAGAGACGCCATCTGTTTATAGTTTATAGCCCAGATTTGTGAAAAATGGGTCGACTTTCAGTAGAACAAGAAATTGTGAGTTCAGCTTCTTTTATTATAAGGGTTTAAAATGACATCACCCATCTATTTGACTGGAAAGAAGACAGCTCTCATACGACCCCCACCTTTAGAATGTAGCTTATGAAATATGAAAGTTATGAAGAATATGACGACGTGCGTTTTGGAGTAAGATCAGTAGAAAAATGCCATTTTTTTAGTTGTACTGACTTATTTTCACATAGAAAATCACATAAATGTGTAACTGTTTCAAGCTTTTAAACACAACTGAGTGATTTGGTGATTATATTATGATTTTTATTTGTTTTGGGAGTATCTCAGTGCGTGTGCTGTGATGACTACAAGAAGACTAAAGGCATCTGAAATCTGTTATTATGTGTGGGGATTCTCACATTTTCAGCACCGTTTAGGGTTTTATAAATCCTGTGGCCTCGCGATCCCGACGCTAATTCTGATTCCGGATGAAGGCCGAGGGTCGAGGCGGGAGACAGAACCTCCGTTTTAACGCTCACATCAATTAGGCAAATGTGTTTCTCTCTCTGCACGGCGCGATTCGCAGAGCCGCCTCTGCGCCGACTCTCGCTAACAACCTGCAAAAACCACACATTCCAGTCCAGGCCGGCGAGAGAAAAACCTGCCAAGGCACATTAGCCGCGCTCCACGCTGGGCGGCGGCGGCGGCGCGGGCGCGTTTCTCCTCTTTTCCCTCCTTTTCTTCTTCTTTTTCTTTTCCCCACTCTCTCTCCTCTCTCCTCCTCCCCTTCTCACTCCCTTTCTTCCTTTGTTCCCGGGGCCTAATCCAGTATGTGTGGGCTGGTAACTTTAATGGAAACAATTTATTAAGTCCGGCTTAAAATGCCATCTGCTGTTAAGCCTCCCCAAAGCCGCTAAAGCCGGCGGTCTGGGCGCGGTTTCTGGCGGCGTTTCGCACGTACAGTAATGCGCTGTTTAAAATGAGCACAACGGGGCAAAATTAATCAGGATTAGCCGGCCAGAAATCCACTTCACAAATGGCTTTTCGCCGCAATCTTCCCAGCTCTATCCCAGCATGCCCTGGGGCTCGCCTCGCGGACCCCACGCACCAAAAAACTGGCCGCACAGATTTACTCTGGGGGGCTGAAACGGACAGAAAGGCTTAAAAACATTCACTAACACAAGCACTTCTGCTGCTGAATCTCACCTAGCGCCACACCAAACAACACGGTCTCACCCTCAGACGGTGCTGTTAGCATCACCGCTAACAGAATCATGATGTGATTTTGTCTAAATTATTGTAGAGAATTCCCAGAGAAGAGAACAGTGTCTGCCACTGTGTTGGTCAGACAACAGAGGGCACTCCTGAGTAGCAGTAATGCCAACCAATCAGCGCTCAGTAGCAGTAATGCCAACCAATCAGAGCTCAGTAGCAGTAATGCTAATAAATCAGCGCTCAGTAGCAGTAATGCTAATAAATCAGCGCTCAGTAGTAGTAATGCCAACCAATCAGCGCTCAGTAGCAGTAACGCTAACCAATCAGCACTCAGTAGCAGTAATGTAATGTAGTGCACAAAGCCTTTTTGCTGTAAAAAACAGAAATATACTGTTACATTTTCTTTAATTTCAATTTTTAATTTCTTTAATTTATATTTCTGTAAGAAAGACTAATTTTAGCCATTTATTATATTAAAATTGTCAAAAAATTTTACATAGATCACAGATTTTAGTATTTTAATTTTATAATTTCATTCGATTTTTTAATGTATTATTATTATTATTATTATTACAAACTGTAGTTGGAAGTGGCTTAAACTGGTGATTATGTGACTCATAGCTCAGCGAAACAAGCAGAGAAATTATGTGGAAAGAGGAGATATTTTATTATTTATTATAATTTGAACTTTTTTTCCATATTTTTCGACATTAAAAACAAACTATACAGACTCGAACCGCCACAGAACGCAAACATAAATGTCATTTATCGCTGCTGTTTATTACAAAACTACCTCATTACATAATTAACACTGTTAAGCTGCTCATACCTTCATACTGACGTCAAACAGCGTTTAAACAGGGCTTTACGCCGAGTCCCTCTCAAACAGAGCAATACAAAATCAATAAAACGCTGACTGCGCTCTGAAAGCCATAACCGTAATTAAGCATGATTGCACTTCATTAAACAATGTTGGTTCATTAAAAAGCTACTGCTGAAAGAAAAAAACGGAAACAGCAGCCGAACAGCCGCGGATAGAGAGAGCGAACACAGCGATTCATCAATATTAGGTGCCGTAATTTGAGCCAATTTGTCTGTGAAAAACTAGCTGCATTAAATCATGTTGAATAATCTAATAATCTCAACACGAATTAACATCACTGTGTGTGAAACACGAGAAGCAGCTCAGCGCCAAACGCGATTCAAACAGGATTACACTGAAAAACAGCCGCCGCCAGCGCCGCCCGGCACACCGGCGCCGCAGTAAAGGGTCCGTAGCTGCAGGCTCCCACCGTACTCTCTCTCCGAGGTCCAGCAACCATGTCTGTGTCCTTTTATGTTCATGATTCATTTTTATATGATCATTTATTCAACCGCTTATAAATAAACAGGCTGTTTATGTTACTGTGCCATTAAAGGGCCGTTATCCTATATTTTTCTTGTATTTTATTCTTATATTTTATAGGTCCACTTATGATGTTTCTGTACTATTATGTACAGGATTCATTTTCAACATCATTTTTGCAGCACTTCACAAATAAACAGGCTGCTTTTGTTATTATGACATTAAAGGGCCAATATCCTATGTTTTACTTGTATTTTACTGTTATCTATTTTATTCTTATATTTTACAGGTCCACTTATGATGTCTGTGTCCTTTTATGTTCATGATTCATTTTTACATGATCATTTTTTCAGCCTTTCACAATTAAACAGGCTGTTTTTGTTACTGTGCCATTAAAGGGCCAATATCCTATATTTTTCTTATGTTTTATTCTTATATTTTACAGGTCCACTTATGATGTTTCATACTTTTATGTACAGGATTCATTTTTATATGATCATTTTTTCAGCCCTTCACAATTAAACAGGCTGTTTTTGTTACTGTGCCATTAAAGGGCCCATATATTATTTTTTTAAATATATATTTTATTATTATATTTTATAGGTCAGCTTATGATATTTGTGTCCTTTTATGTTCATGATTCATTTTTATATGATCATTTATGCAACCACTTATAATTAAACAGGCTGTTCTTGTTACTGTGACATTAAAGGGCCGGTATCCCTACATTTTCTTGTATTTTATTCTTTTCCTCTGAGGTCCTCTTACAATGGTTGTGTGTTTTTTATGCACAAAAACAGTTTATTATTCTAAGCGATCTTTACCTCTTTACAATTAGACCCCTCTGTTTTTGTTACTGTGCCATTAATCGGCCTGTATCCTATATTTTTCCCTTATATTTTATGGGTCCACTTATATGTTTGTGTACTTTTATGTACATTATTCATTTCCACATGATCATTTTTCAACTCTTTACAGTTAAACAGGCTGTTTTTGTTACTGCACCATTAAAGAGCCAATATCCTGTACTTTCCTTGCATTTTATTCCTCCCTGATGACGTTCGTGCAGTTTTATGTTTCTGTTTTATTCTACTTTTTTTTAGGTCCGCTTATGACGTTTGTGTGCTTTTATGTACATGACTCATTTCCTCAACCACTTATAATTAAACAGGCTGTTCTTGTTACTGTGACATTAAAGGGCCAGTATCCCATATTTTTCTTGTATTTTATTCTTTTCCCTGAGGTCCTCTTATGATGGCTGTGCGGTTTTTACGCTCTAAATGAGTTCATTTTCTCAACACATCTTTACCTTCACAATTAAACAGGCTGTTTGTGCTACTGTGCCATTAAAGGGCCCATATCTTATATTTTTTTCTATATTTCATTCTTAAATTTTTTTAGGTCTACTAACGATGTTCGGGTACTTTTATGTACATGATTCATTTTCGCATGATCATTTATTCAACCACTTATAATAAAACAGGTTATTTTTGTTACTGTGCCATTAAAGGGCCAGTATCCCATATTTTTCTTGTATTTTATTCTTTTCCCGGTGATGTTTGTGCAGTTTTAAGCACCAAAATCAGTTCATTTTTCCAACCTCTGTCTATCTTTTACAATTAAACAGCCTGTTTTCACTACTATGCCTTTAATGTTGATATATGTAAATGAGCTCTGTTCTGATTGGCTGCCCTCATTCAAAAAGCACTCTAGTGCTGAAACGGCGTTAGTGGGCGGGGCTAAACTGCTGTAGGCTGAATAGATGAATATATGCAAATGTGCATCACAATGAATTCAAAACTGGCTTTTTTGCTGTGTAGTTTAAATGAATGGGCTGTTTATGGACATACAATGTTTACATGCTATAGCAACATATTCAGAATATATATGAAGAGTTTAATAAATTAAAAAAACAACAATTATTAATATGACAAGCGACTCCAAACTTTCGGAAGTGTGATTCTGTGAAGGAGGCGGTGGGGGGTTGGTGGGGGTTCCTCCAGGGCAGAGTGATTTGAGGCACGCAGCACCTTCGATTGTTCCCGCCGGAGCACTGTAATGGGACATAAACGCTGGGGAAAAACAGCCTGGAGGAACATGGCGTTCTGGAGAGAGCGGCGTTCCGGAGAGAGCGGCATTCCGGAGAGGATATTATTACTGCAGCAAACACATACATACATACATACATACATACATACATACACGACTGACGGACCGAGAGGGAAAATCATTTACAAAAAAAACTGTGTTTAAAGGGCCAAAATCCTGGAAAACTGAGTTATTCTCACTTTTATAAAATAAGTAGGATGTAAACAATGTTAAAGTTTCAAAACATACCATTCACCCCCCCCCCTCTATACGGCCCATACATTAAATATAGGCCTGTTTAGAATTCACTGTTTCTGCGATGTCACAAAAACACATTTACATACATACCAAACTGGATCAGAGTCAGAGCTGAAACACATCTGGGACTTTTAACTGGTTTTGGACTTCAGACTAAAGTCCTTTTGCTCTGAGTGACTCTAAACCTTAATTATGATTATTTAATTAAACTAATGATCGATCGTTCCATTCTGTCTCTACCAAAACAGTCATAACTACCCAAACTGTACCAAATGTGTCAGTAGTGACTGTTTCAGTGACAATTTTAGCTCATTCTGAGCTCAGAAACTCAGCAAACACAGCTCTGAACAGCTGTTCACACAGAAAATCATCATATTTTACATTAAAACACTAAAAAGTGCTGAACTGCAGAAAATATGACGATTCTTAATGTTCCACACTGATTTTCAGACTTTGGGACTCATTTACTTCAAAACAATGGGATCTAACTGCTCACCATGTGGCCATGAGGGACAGGGATGCAGCCTCACTCCCAGCTCTAAAATGCAGGGGCGTGGCTAAAATAAGGCTCCGCCCATATACTAAAACTCTGGAGTGATGGAGCTCCATCCAGTACCTTTGGGATGAGTCAGTGATCCAGAACTGACCATCCAACATCAGTACCTGACCTCACTAATGCTCAATCAAATCCTCACAGCAATGTTTAACATCTAGTGTAAAGCCTTCCCCGACGAGTCGAGGCTGTTACTGAGGCACTGACTCACTATTAACACCCTTCACTGGTGTCTACAGACTTTTGGACACGTTCAGAGATTTAAGGCAGACAGATCTGCGGATTCTCTGTTAAAGCCAATATTTACGACACTCTTCCTCAAAGCATGATAATCCCTCTCTCCTCTCTTTCCCCCTTAATCCTAATCCTCAGGCTTTCTCCTGCAGCATCCCACTACTCCCTGAGGAACAGCGGTCAGGATTGTGATGGGATTGGGGTTGGAGTGTAATTCCGGCTTTAATCCAGCGGATGATTGTGTCGTACTCGCTCACATTAGCCGGATTTCGAGGATGATGCTGCATGTTTGACCTTTGACCCACATGCTGTTATTTGTTGGGATCATAACAAAAACAAACGACAACAACTACCTTTCTCATCACTACAGGTGGGCGATACGATTATATGATTAAATTACATCACAATTCACTTACATAAGCACAGTCTCATGAGCTAAAGGGGAATTCCACTAGTTTTTCAAAATTTCCACCATACTTAAATGGCTCACAGTGGTGGTGATAGGAACCAGACGTCCACCTCTAAAAGCTCCCTCACAGAAAGTTACTACATGAAATGGTTATGAATTCACTGCCTGATGACTGAGACGCTGTTTTATGATAGTTTTGGCCTTAAACTCCATTAATGGTGGAGGGATACATGCAGGGCGCTGTGAGGCAAAATAGTCCCCAAAGAAAACTTATTATTTCAGATTTTCCACTATTTTCCATCATCATTCCATAGAAACTCAGAAGACTCGTGTAGGTTCACTGGTGCTTCTGGATAGTAAATAAAATGTCTATATTTGTGTTGTAGTCATGGCGACCCCTGGTTCCTATCACCACCACTGTAAAGACATCTGAACCATTTCACACCAAACCACTCTGAATCACTCTGCTTACGTCTCACACACTGAATTCAGTGGAATTTCCCTTTAAGGCTGGGTGAAAAATATAACATTGCAATACTCAAAGATATTTTCATGATACACAATATGTTTAATTTTTGTGGAGAAGTAGGAACGGAGAAAATGTACTAGCAATATTTTTTTATGTAAATACCAACAACAACAACAACAACAACAACAACAATCATCTCTCTGATTTGTTTCTTTCGGTCTTGCTGACTCATTAATATCTGTGAACGAATCACACAAACAGGAAAACACACAGACGGAAATTTGGGGTCTGACTACAGTAACGAGTCAAAACTCATCTCCTTTCACTCTCACTCTGTCTCACTCTCAGTCTCACTCTCAATCTCTCTGGTGTCAGTCTTGCTGTATTAACACCAGGTAACCATCAGACAGAACACATTTCACTGTTTAGTGTATAGTAAGCGATTCGATGCATCATAAAATCTCAAAGTTCAGTACAATTCCATTTGATTCAAATATGATTCTTTAGGAAACGATTCAATGGATCAACAAATTTCAAATTCAATTCAACTATGATTCATTAGGAAACTATTCAATGTGTCATCAGGTCTGAAATTTCACCATGATTCAATTGGACTATGATTCTTTAGAAAACTCCAATTCAATATGATTCAAATATGATTCCCCAGGAAACGATTCAATGCCTCAAGAAATTTCACATTTTACCACAAATCCATTTGAGTCAATGATGAGTCTTTAGGAAAACTTCAATGTCTCATAATAAAAAAATTAAAAATGAATGATTCTTTATGAAAAGATTCAATGCACACTGAATCACAAATTTCACTACAGTTCAACTGATTAGAATACGACTCCCCAGGAAACGATTCAATGCCTCACCAAATCTCAAATTTTAGGAACTCCAGAATTACATCGATTTCAATGATGATTCTTCAGATAAAGATTCAACGTGTCATGAAATTTCAGTTCAAATAGGATTCTGTAGGAAAAGATTCAACACATCATTGAATCTAAAATGTCACCATGATTCAGTCTGACTGTGGCTCTTTAGAGAACGTTTCAGTGCGTCACCAAATCACAAAATTCATAACAGGTCGATTCGATTCCCTAGAAAACGATTCAATTCGGCATCAAATCTAAAATTTTATGATTACATTTGATTCAACTGTGATTCTTTAGGAAAGGATTCAATGTGTCAAATGTTACATTTCATGTACAGATTCAAAGGTGACTTAAGTCTTTGGTACAAATTGTTTTTAAAACACTTCATACACAACAGAATATATATTCTTGTATTGAACATAAAGCTGAGTATTGAAGATAAATGTACACAAAGAGCTGCTTTACGATAAACTAAAGCTTTGCGTATCTTTATCCTACTTTATTTGAAAAGGAGCACGTGTGTGGTAGTGTGCTCACATTTTTGACGGACAGAGAATCTGTTCTGCACTGCCTGGCGGAGACGCAGCACGGCCATTCCTTTCCAAAGTGCTAAACGTATTAAACTGAATGATTCAGGAACGCCCCGGTTTGGCCCCGTCCCCTCCATTCATGGAGAAACGAGCAAACTCAGCCAGCTGTAGATGAAGTGCTGCACTGTACAGCACTGTTACTGCCCAAACACAGCCAAACCTTCAGCCTCAGCCCTAAAAACTCTCCCTGAACAGCAGCTCAGTGCTGTATTATATCCAGAACACATTTCCAGAACATTCTACAGAACATTCAAACTCCGATTAGCCAAAGAAGCCTTCAGAATCCAGTCAGAGCCAAGCTCACAATGCTAAATCAGTGTTTTAGCTGTCATAACAAAGGGGAATTCCACCGATTAGTGTAAATTACACGCATAATTAAACAGCTAAGATGTAAACAGAGTGGTTTGGTGTGAAACGCTCTGTTCTAGATAAACTTACAGAGTCAGAACTGTTCACAGTGGTGGTGATAGGAACCAGACGTCCACCTCTAAAAGCTCCCTCACAGAAAGTTCCTACAGTAAATGGTTATGAATTCACTGCCTGATGACTGAGACACTGTTTTATGATAGTTTTGAGAACTTAAACTCCATTCATGGTGGAGGGATACATGCAGGGCGCTGTGAGGCAAAATAGTCCCCAAAGAAAACTTATTATTTCAGATTTTCCATCATCAACATTCCATATAAACTCAGAAGACTCGTGTAGGTTCACTGGTGGTTCTGGATAGTAAATAAAAATGTCTATATTTGTGTTGTAGTCATGGCGACCCCTGGTTCCTATCACCACCACTGTAAAGACATCTGAACCATTTCACACCAAACCGCTCTGAATGGAGTTTTCCACGGATTCGTTTTGCAGAAATTGTAGAAAATTGGTGGAATTGCCCCTTAATGTAATGAGATTCTGAGATGACAGCGATGATGTATTTCCCGTGCCGATTTGCCGTAGCAGCTCTTAGAAAGCAATCCAGTCTGAATTCGCCCAACGTAAACAGTGATTTACAGAAATTCAGGCTGAGCCAATAAGAGTAAAGGAAGAAAACCTTTAGCTTTACCTTTAGATGCAGTCGGACTGAACAGCTTCTCTGATCCTACATCAGACGCCTGCAGGAGAAAACACAGGACAAACACATGGTCAGTACAGAAGACAGGACCGATATGGACAAAATATCAGTATTGTGATTATAATGCTGCACATCGTCATCGCGATACGCTTTACGATACATTATAAACAGATTAATCTGAACTAATTTGTCTCCATTTGCTGGAATACATGAATGTTTGGATTCATCAAAACACCCACAGAAACTCATCTCACCGGTCAGCACACAGTGAACACTGTGATTGGCCAGAGGGCTCATTTGCATATTGCTGATATTGAAAAGTCTAATATCTCAATAATGATCAGCAAAACATTTATTGTGCAACAACGCAAAAGATTCCACAGCTTCCTTTTTACAACAGCATTACGCTCTTTGTGACGTCACAACCCTTTTTACAATACAGCTAACCCCTTTGTGACATCATTTCACCCTTTATGACATCGTTATCACCCACCGTCTCTCTTTGTCTTTATGACGCTGCACAGAACTTCGCTCTTTATGGCGTCCCTGCCCTGTTTTTAAATTAACTGCATATTTTATGACATCACAGCATTTTTGATGAATGAACAACCCCCTTTATGACATCACAGCCTTCTTTAAGAATGAGGAACCCTCTTTATGACATCACAGCCTTCTTTAAGAATGAGGAACCCTCTTTATGACATCACAGCCTTTTTTTATGAATGAACACAGACCTTTTATGACATCACAGCCCTCTTTATGAATGAACAACCCGCCTTTATGACATCACAGCCCTCTTTATGAATGAATAAACTCTGACATCACAAACCTCTTTGACAAAACAATCCCCTTCATGACATCAAAGCCCCTTTTTTGACTGTATTACACCCTATATGACATCACAGCCCTCTTTATGGCAGAACGACCCCCTATATGACATCGCAGCCCCATGGTAGCCCTCTTTATGACATCATAGCTCTACTTATGCCAAGCAGACTGAGGATCCCATTAAAAGAGCAATAACAACATCTCTCTTTGAGACAGGGGGTGGGGGATGGGGGGGTCTTCTTCGGACAAAGAAAGGCAACATTAGGGGGCAGTGTTGTGCCACCCTGTAGACAGCCGGGTACAGAAGGAGAGAAGAACGAGTGGGAGTGAAAGAGAAGGAGGTGGAGAGGCTTCAGTAACGCTAATCCATTCTGCTGCAATTTCCATCCCGTCCTTTTACACGGCCAATCAAAACACGGTGACGAATGATGCTTCACGCTCGGCCCGGAGAGTCAGAACATCACAGGAAGAGACAAATCTGCCCATAAAGCGGCGAAGCAGCGGCCCAGACTAAACAGCGGCGCTTCCTTCCTCTAACGCGCCGACACGTGTGGCTTCTGGCACCGGGCGCCAAAAGAAAACAGCCAAACGTTCCTCGAAGAACCCAGAGCTCTTAAACAGGAGAACGAGCGTAAATCAGAACCAGACGCATCCCGCCCTCCCGAAACTCGCAGGAGGCCCGAGCGAGACAATGCGCACATTCATCCTCGTCCCCCTCGTCGTCTGCGGACGGGCTGGAGATCGAATTAAAAGACTCAATTTGTAACTGCAGAGCCGCTAAACGCTTCCAGCAGCTGCTTCTCACCTTCAGCGCACAGTCCACAGAACTCAGGCCCTGCAGGACCGTCCTTTAATACAGACAAGGCTCTGATTACAGGGGAATTACACCAAATATTCAGAATTTCTGCATAATTAAGTGGTTGAGATCTACAGAGAAAGAGAGAGCAAGAGAGAGATGTGACAGAAAAGAGAGAGAAGAGAGAAAGGAGTGAAGAAAGAGAGAAAAGAGGGAGAAAGAAAGAAAAGTGAGAAAAGAGATAAAAAGAGAGAGAAAAAAGAATAAAGAGAAAAGAGTAAAGAGAAAAAACAAGAAAAGAGGGAAAAAAGAGGGAAAGTAGACAGAGAGAATGAGAGAGGGAAGAGAGAAAAGAGAAAGGTGAAAGAAAAGTGACAAAGAGAGAAAACAGAAAAAGAAAAGGGAAAAGAGAGAGAAAAGGAAAAGAGAGAAAAGAGAGGAAGAGAAAGGGAAGAAATAAAAAGAAAAGGGAAAAAAGCGAAAGGAGAAAGAAAAGAGAAAGAAAAAGAAAAGAGAAAAAGGGAGAGAAAAAAGAGAGAGACAGAAAAGGAAGAAAAGAGTGAGAAAAAAGAAAGAGAAAGGGAAGAGAGAAAGCGAGAGAGAAAGAGAGAAAGACAGAGAGAGAGACTGAGAGAGAGAGAGAGAGACTGAGAGAGAGAAAGAGAGAGAGACTGAGAGAGAGAGAGACTGAGAGAGAGAGAGCGAGAGACAGAAAGAGGGAGAGAGAGAGAGAGAGAGAGAGAGAGAGAGAGTCAGTGGCGTTAACATACAGCTCCATTAATAAAGAGCTCTATTCTGTCGCTCCGCGGCGCGTCTGGGGACTCGTTTTGCCGGCGAGCGGAATTTAGCGCTACACTGGCTCTCTGTGCGCCGAGACGCTGAGACAGAGCAGAACCACAGGAGGCCGAACAGAACCAGCTCTGATTAAACCTCACCGGTGCTGCAGCCCTCAGCCATCGGCACAGCGGCTTTACACCAGAGCAGAAGATGAAAAGGAAGAGGAAGAAGAAGAGAAAGAAGAGGAACTGTGTAGATGTTCCAGCCGTCTGTTTATCTGAGCAGTAAAAGTGTTTATTTATATTTTAAAGAAACAATGAAATCTGAAAACTCGCCCAGTTTGGCATAAAGAGTGACTCTTCCACAGGTCCCCACAGTGCGAGTGTATAAACAGGTCCCCACAGTGCGAGTGTATAAACAGGTCCCCACAGTGCGAGTGTAAAAAACAGGTCCCCACAGTGTGAGTGTATAAACAGGTCCCCACAGTGCGAGTGTATAAACAGGTCCCCACAGTGCGAGTGTATAAACAGGTCCCCACAGTGTGAGTGTATAAACAGGTCCCCACAGTGCGAGTGTATAAACAGGTCCCCACAGTGCGAGTGTATAAACAGGTCCCCACAGTGTGAGTGTATAAACAGATTTTGGTCCCCACAGTGTGGCATAAACCCGGCACACACACACACACACGCAAATATATATACACACAGCTCTACACTTCCAGGATTGGGGGGGGAAGAGAGGGACGGGGGGGGAGAGAGGGAGACCAAAGGGCAGCAGCTCCATAGGAAGCAGAGCAGAGATTAGATTCAAAATGGAGGAAATTCAACCCACTTCACTGAGAGCGGACCCCCCGAGAGAGAGAGAGAGAGAGAGAGAGAGATAAAGAATAAGACCGAGAATGAGAAAGAGCTGAAAGGAAAAAGAGAGGGAAATGAGAAAGACAAGAAGAAAAGAGAGTGAGAGAGAATAACGATAGATAAAAGAGTAAAAAGTAAAAAGAGAGAAAGAAGACAGAATGAGAGAGAGCAAGAGAGAGAACAAAGGAAAAATAAAGAGAAAGAGTAAAAGAGAGAGAGAGAGAGAGAGAGAGAGAGAGAGAGAGAGAGAGAGATAGTAGCTTTGATTTAATTATTTATCCTTATGAACTTCTTTGATTTGTTTATATTTTTAACAATAATTTCATTTAACATGTTCTGTAAAGCTTTGGCAACACAGGCCTCAAATCCTGCCACAGCAATAAAGCATATTTGATGTAATTTGTGAGAGAGAGACAGAGAGAGACAGAGAGAGAGAGACAGAGAGAGACAGAGAGAGAGAGAGAGAGAGAGAGAGACAGAGAGAGAGAGACAGAGAGAGAGAGACAGAGAGACAGAGAGAGAGAGACAGAGAGAGACAGAGAGAGAGAGACAGAGAGAGAGAGACAGAGAGAGAGAGACTGAGAGAGACAGAGAGAGAGAGACAGAGAGAGACAGAGAGAGAGAGAGAGAGAGAGAGAGACAGAGAGAGAGAGACAGAGAGAGAGAGAGAGAGAGAGACAGAGAGAGAGAGACAGAGAGAGAGAGACTGAAATGCTGCTTCCTTTCAGCAGACGGAATAAGATGAAAAAAAAGAAAGCGATGAAAAAAAGTAAGTAAGAGGCTTAAAGTCCAAACAGAGTCACGTTTATACGGAGCCCTGATGGTGACATTCTGCATAAACTGAAATAATGTGTGGCCACGACTTAGTAAGGCGTGGGAACGAGATCTTAATACATGGCCACAACTTAGTAAGGTGGGGGAATAAGATCTTAATACGTGGCCACGACTTAGGTGGGGGAGCGAGATCTTAATACGTGGCCACGACTTAGTAAGGTGTGGGGACAAGATCTTAATGCGTGGCCACGACTTAGTAAGGGGGCGAGATCTTAACACGTGGCCACGACTTAGTAAGGTGGGGGAACGAGATCTTAACACATGGCCACGACTTAGTAAGACGTGGGGACAAGATCTTAATACGTGGCCACAACTTAGTAAGGCATAGGAACGAGATCTTAACACGTGGCCATGACTTAGTAAGACGCGGGAACAAGATCTTAATATGTGGCCACAAATTAGTAAGGCATAGGAACGAGATCATGCCTTACTAAGTCGTGGCCACGCATTAAGATCTCGTTCCCACGCCTTACCTAATCGTGGCCACACACTGTCTTTGTTTATACAGGATGTCACCAGCCGGGCTCTGTACATTCACACTCAGTGTTCACTTTATTTTGTCCACCTAGCTTGGATCCACACTGAGGCCACTTTATCAGAAACACTCCCCATAGAGCTGCACTGTGGGTTCACAGTTAAAGACAGTATCTAATCTGTTACTGTACAGTTTATCAGCCCCTCTACACTCAATCTGAGTTTACTTACAGGAGAACTCCATCACATTCTCAAAATTCCTGCATAATTAAAATGAGATGTAAACAGAGTGGTTCAGAGTGGTTTGGTGTGAAACGCTCTGTTCTAGATAAACTTACAGAGTCAGAACTGTTCACAGTGGTGGTGATAGGAACCAGACGTCCACCTCTAAAAGCTCCCTCACAGAAAGTTCCTACATGAAATGGTTATGAATTCACTGCCTGATGACTGAGACACTGTTTTATGATAGTTTAGAGAACTTAAACTCCATTCATGGTGGAGGGATACATGCAGGGCGCTGTGAGGCAAAATAGTCCCCAAAGAAAACTTATTATTTCAGATTTTCCACTATTTTCCATCATCAACATTCCATATAAACTCAGAAGACTCGTGTAGGTACACTGGTGGTTCTGGATAGTAAATAAAATGTCTATATTTGTGTTGTAGTCATGGCGACCCCTGGTTCCTATCACCACCACTGTAAAGACATCTGAACCAGTTCACACCAGACCACTCTGAATCACCCTGTTTACACTGAATTATGTAGGAATTTTGGGAAGTCAAGTCAAATTTATTTATATGGCGCCTTTTACAGCAGATGTTGTCACAAAGCAGCTTTCCAGAGAATCCGGGTCCACGCCCCCAGTGAGCAAGCCTTGGCGACAGTGGCAAGGAAAAACTCCCTCAACAGGAGGAAGAAACCTCGAGTGGAGCCAGACTCAAGAGGGGAACCCGCCCTCCTCTGGTCGACACCGGATAACAGCACAGACACAAAACAATAATTTGGTGGAAACAGAAATTTGGTGGAATTTCCCTACAACAACGCTGTGGCCTTACAATTCTTCTGAAATGAAGGTGTTAATAGTGAGTCTGTGCTGCAGGAACAGCCTCGACTCTTCTGGGAAGGCTGTATACTAGATGTTGAACATTGCTGTGAGGATTTGATTGAGCATTAGTGAGGTCAGGTAGTGATGTTGGATGGTCAGTTCTGGATCACTAACTCATCCCAAAGGTACTGGATGGAGCTCCATCACTCCAGAGAACCCAGTTCCACTGCTCCACAGCCCAATGCTGGGGGGCTTTATACCCCTCTAGTCCACGCTGGGCGTTGGACATGGTGACCTTAGGATCATGTGCGGCTGATCCAGAGTGTCCTGTTCTATTGGTCAGTGCTTTTCTATGGAGATTAAACAGGCTGTGTCAGTAACGGGTGACCTTAAAGTAGCTGGACTCACTCAGGAGACGGAATGTCCGGATACTTCTGGACGTCTGTCGTACAAAATCATTAAAAGAAACAAAACAGATGATCTGAAAAGTGAACAAAAGAGGAGAGTGACCTACATCTGCTAGCATGGAGTCACTACAGAGCGGCCAGATTTACACCCACAGGGCATTTGGGGGGGGGGTTGATGCTACGCTATAAGCTGCCTGGAGAGACAGCAAAAAAGAGAGAGAGAGAGAGAGAGAGAGAGAGAGAGAGAGAGAGTGAGAGAGAGAGAGAGAAAGAGAGAGAGAGAGAGAGAAATATGAGAAAAGAAAAAGAGAGCCAGAGAGAAAGGAAGACAGGGAAAGAGAGAGAGAGAGAGAGAGAGAGAGAGAAGAGAATGAGAGAGACAGAAAAAGACAGAAGAGAGAGATAGAAAGAAAGATACAGAGAGAAGGAAGAAAGAGAAAGGGAAAAATAAAGCAAGAGAAGAGACCAAGAAAGAAAGACAAAGAAAAGAAAGAGAAAAAGAGAGAGAGGAGAAAGAGACAGACAAAAAAAGACAGAAGAGAGAAAGAGAGAGAGAACAAGAGACATACAAAGGGATAAATATGAGAAGAAAAGAAAGAGAGAAAGGGAGGAAGACAAAAACGAGAAAGAGAGAAACGGAAAAAGAATGCGAGAGGAGAACAAGAAAGACAGAAAGGGGAAAGAGAAAAAGAGAGAAGGAGGAGGTTGATGGAAAGAGACAGGAGAATGAGAGAATAGGAGGGAAAGAAAAAGAGAGGAGAACGAGAGAGAGAAAGAGAGAGAGAGAGAGAGTAGAATGAGAGACAAAGTGTGAGAAGGGAGGACAGACCAATGACAGTAATTCTAATTCTGATGTAAAATTTTCTCTTCATCTCTGTTTTCCTCCTCCTCCTCCTCTCTCTCTCTCTCTCTCTCTCTCTCTCTCTCGCTCCCTCTCTCTCCCCTCTCCCCCCGTGGACAGAGGGATGTTGTCCAGGCTCTGTGTGAGTGTCGGTGTCCTGTGTCCAGTCTGAGTGCTCTGATAAAAGCCTCAGTCATCACCCTCTCACTGCCCCTCAGTGACATCACACACTGGGCCTGGAGCTCTTACCCTCACAGCCCAAAGGGGAACTCCACCCACCTTTCAAATTCTCTGCGTAATTAAACAGATAAGATATAAACAGTCATTCAGAGAAACTTGGTCACCAGTTTTCTCTCTCCTCTCTCTATCACTCTCTCTCTACCATTCTCTCTCCTCTCTCTATCACTCTCTCTCTACCATTCTCTCTCCTCTCTCTATCACTCTCTCTCTACCATTCTCTCTCCTCTCTCCACCATTCTCCCTCACCTCTCTCTATCATTCTCTCTCTCTATCATCTCTCCTCTCCTCTCTCCACCATTCTACCATTCTCTCTCTCCTCCCTCTATCACTCTCTCTCTATCATTCTCCCTCTCTTCTCTCTATCATTCTCTCTCTCTATCATTCTCTCACTCCTCTCTCTACCATTCTCTCTCTCCTCTCTCTACCACTCTCTCTCTCCTGTCTCTAGCATTCTCTCTCCCTTCTCTATTCTTTCTTTTCTCTCTTTCCCCTTTCTCTCTCCCTCCCTTCCTCTATTCTCCCTTTATCTCTATCCCCACATTTCTATCTCCTCTCTCTTATTCTCTCTCCTCCGTCTTTCATTCTTTCTTTTCTCTCCACCTTCCTCTCTGCATCCTCTCGTTCTTTCTCTCCTTCTCCCTTTTTTCTCTCATTTCTTTCTACCCTTCCTCTCTTTCTTTCCCTCGTCCCTCTCTCCCTCCCATTCTCTCCTTCCTCCCTCCTCTCCTCATCCTTTTCTCTCCATCCCTCTCTCTCCCACTTCTTCTGTCATTGTCTCTTTTTTCTCCCCTTCTCTTTCCTTTCTTTCTTTTTCTGTCTCTCTTTTCTCTCTTTATACCGCTCTTCCCCCTTTCCCGTTTTCTTTCCCTCTACCTCTCTCTCTACAATTCTCCTTCTCCCCTCTATCATACTCTCTCTCTCTCTCTCCTAATGACCTCCTACATGCTCATTTATCACAAGCTCTCTCTCTCTCTCTCTCTCTCGCTCTCTCTCCCTCTCTCGACCGCCTCCAGTCAGAACAGGTGTGTGTGTGAGAGAGATTACAGCCCCCCCGAGCCCCCCGCCCCCCCACACAGCTGTACCTAAGGCATCATTAAGATGATAATGTATTCCACCGAGTGACCGTGTAAAATGCAATACTACCCACAAGTCTTTGCAGCTCTGCCTCCAGCGCCGCGATCCCCCTCAGCCGTGATTGGCCGAAGAGGGGGGTCTACCCCTCGCTTGGCAACAACATCCATCGCCACGGCGACACTACAGAAGCTAACGCGGCGCAGATCCATAGGCTTCATCCGTTCTGCCGTCAGATTTTCTCTCGTTTTTTTCCTGCCGTTCTTCGCTGCCCTCCCTCGCTCTCTTTCCCCACCTTTCATTCCTTCCTCTTTTTCCTCCATCCATCCACCCATCCAGTCAACGGCGTTCCTCATCACACTCTACTCCTCCTTTTCTCTCTTTCCCCTCCGCTGTTCTCTCTCTTCAATTTTCTTTTTTCTCTCCTCATCTTTTCTCTCTCTCTCTTTCTCTCTCTCTCTCTCTCAGCATGCCAAGCTGTCAGTGTGGGATACAAATTAGCAGGCTGTAGGGAGAAACCAGGACAGAGAGAGAGAGAGAGAGAGAGAGAGAGAGAGAGAAAGGAAGTAGTGAGAGGAGAGAGAGAGAGAGAGAGAGAGAGAGAGAGAGAGAAAGGAAGTAGTGAGAGGAGAGAGACAGAGAGAGAGAAAAGAGACAGAGAAAAGAGAGAAACAGAGAAAAACCAAGAAATAAAAAGTGAGAAAGACAGAGGGAGAAAAGAGAGAAAAAAGAGAAATGGACAGAAAAAGAGAGAGACTGAGAAACGCCTGTGTGTTCACAACATTAACCTACTCAAGGGATTTTATTCAACCTGTCAGAGTTAAAACGAGATCTGTTGATTTGTTTTTTAGTATATTAGGTTATTATTATTATTAGGTTATATATTTTAGCACAGACGTTGAATTTCTTCACTGTTTCTGCACAGAAAATGCTGTAATGCCCCGCGCGTGCCACATGACGCACCTGGCCAGTATGAAAGACGTACTGCATATTTTAGCTCAGTAATCAGATTTCTCAGTGCTGTAAACTCTTACTCTGATTTCTTTCGTTTCTCTCAGTCTGCCCATGTGCGAAAACGGGCCGCAGTACCGGAAATAAGCGAGCAGCGTCGCTTCAGAAACAGACTACACACTCAACGGAATGAAGGATTTAAATATTCTTCATCTTCTAGATGACGTACGTTCATATTTTCCACTAAAGTGACTCGATGTTTCGAGTTCTACGTTGCGTTTAGGTCACGTCTTATTCTGTGAGTTTACTGGCCTGTTGCAAAGAACCGGAGTTTTCCCATGATCCCGTATTTCTGCTATTGAGTCTCAAGCTTGTAACAATAGCAGAACCCTTCTTGTTGCTCTATAGAACCACATACAGCACATTCGGCATCAGTCTGAAGAACCATTTCACCATGCAGAGAACCATTTCTCAGTGTTCTTGGTTCTATCCAGAACCACTGTCTTTACCAAAGAACCCCTGAAGAACCGTCTGTTTTTAGCGTGTGCTTACAAACATTATGGTTCCAGTGCAACTTTGTCACAGATGAGCAAAAGTTAAAGCGCCTTATCAGCAAACTGGATCACAGACGGCCTTTAAACAAATACACAAACACCACCGTCAAGAGCTTCTGTCTGTTCTATCGACAGAACCAGATAAGAACAGAGATAGATAGAGAGAGAGAGAGAGAGAGAGAGAGAGAGAGAGAGAGAGAGAGAGAGAGAGAGAGAGAGAGAGATGACCATGACCTGCTACGCATACAGCATCTCTTGGCAGACTCGTGCACACTGACAAACATGTAATGATGAAATGCGTCCAAATTCCCGTTAGTGAGCTTAACCATGAAGAAACACAGCCAACAAACCTACAGATAGTGTGTAGGTGTCTGCTGGAAAACAGCGCACATTTTACTGCCGAGCCAAATGCAAAATATATATATATATTCACACACACAAGTTAACACATCCTCTACAGGGAATTTACTCATTTATGATACTTTACTGCACATTTCACTGCATAATTTATATTTATTTGCAGAGGTTAACACACTGGAAAGAAAATAAAACCTAATATTTAAAATGTGCCATAACTCTGAGACATTTTATGCTTTATTTTCACTGCCCAGTATGTTAAGTTCAACAAATAAACTGTACTTGTGCGTTAAAATGAGTATAAATGTGTTTTAGATCGGGGTGCCAAAACTTTTGCATCTGACTATATATACATATACAGGGAAGAGTAAATGAACACTCAAGTGCCCAGTGCAATAAATGCAAAAAACATAAAGAACAAAGCTTCTCGCTGCATAATCAGCAGCATCTGATTAAATTTAATTAATTATTGATTAGATAAAGCAGGTATTGGATGTAAACCACAAACAAAAGTGGGCTTAAATGATCAATATCACAGAAATGAAGCTGCAAAAACGTCTGATGTGATGTCACAAAAAGCAACACAACGATACATCTCCACCTATTTAGGCTTAAGCATTTCAGCCCCGCCCCGTTTACACTTAAAGCTGCACTATTTAAGTTTTGTGGTTTTGGAGCCCTCTCTGGTGGAAGTGAGGAACTGCACCCATTTTATTGTGCTTTTTGGACCACAAATTCAGTCTAAACTTGGTGAAGGAGTGGATTATCTACTACTGTCATCATATCTTCATCAGTATGATGTTGATTTTGAGATGATTTGAGGCCTAAACATCGAGCCGGACCTTCTTTTTGAGCCTGTAGAGAGGAGAATGTCCACTCTGTAATGTCTTCCGGGTTTCTCAAACGCTAGAGGGCGCTCTCGAGCGAGACCAAAATAATTTGAATATTAAATTTTAAGAGTTAATATGGAACTTTCGAGTAAAATCATAGTTTATTAATGCTTAAACATTTTTAATATTAAATAATAAACTAATTTCCTGAACACAGAATAGTATAAAACACTTTAAGACTGGTGTTTATTTTTTAAGAGCTTTAAAACTCGAGTTATAGGAGTTTAAAACGGCGCCTCGCGTACATCCATGACGTCAGGGAGCGCGAACAGCCAATGAGCTGCTCCGCTCGCCAACCAATCAGCACTCGCTGGCAGTAATGCTAACCAATCCGCACTCAGTAGCAGTAATGTTAGCGTCCTGCTGCCCAGAATCTGTTTGCTATAGAAAAAGGAAACATACAGGTGAGTTTTCTTTGCTTTTTTAGTGAAATTCATTCACTTCTACTTTCTAAAATTAAAGGAAAGTTCTGGTTCAGTGATTAGAAACTATTTTAACATCTCGTTTTTAGCCACTGAGCTCCGTTCACCCCCCCCCCATTCATTGAGGACTCGCTCGCGGGCGCCCTCTGCTGTTTTGCAGTCCCTGTTTTTGATATAATGGGGGAAATAGGAAGTGGCCAGGCTCCTCATAAACCGGCTCTGACGTTAATACATAAAGACATGGTGTGAAAAACCCGACGCCTCTGACTCTTAAATGATTATTTCAGGCTTTACAGGGCGACTCGCAGCAGCTCACACTTACATTTTAGTGTGTTTCTGTTTGTGTTTTTGTTCTTCACATTCAGTAACGACACCACTTTCAGTTTTAACAGCAGTTCAGCTCTAAACATCGTAAGAAGTGATTCAGGCCTTGTTGTTACTTGGTACAGATAATAAACGGGTTGAATTTTTTTCAGCCAATCCGACTGGTGTGGCTTTGCAAGATCACACACCTCATTTGGCGGACAGAGTGTTTTTCTGATTCCGAGCCTGAAGGCTGAAGCTCACAGAAATCCTTCAAAAATCCTTCAAGAACACACTGTGAGTGCTTTTGTCTGCTGTTCGTGTTGCTCCACTCGTTCCTCCTCTTCACTCCGTCTCTAACAAACCCCCCACCAGCCCTTGGTGCTTCAGGTGGAGAAGAGAGAGGCTCTACAGCTCTCGTTCATTTCCACACTTCTTCACCTTGTTCTCTTCTAAGTGAACAGCAGAGTGAGTCATCCGTTACCTCGGGCCAAACGAGCGCAGGAACAAAAAAGGCGAGCCGCTCGGCCTCCGGTGCGCCGCGGGAAAGGAAGCGCTGAATAACTCACGCATTACAGAGACCAGGCCTCGCTAACCTGCGTGTTAGCCTGTAGCGCTCTCTCCTGAACACCTTCCCTCGCCACTTTACTAACGCGGTAAATTCTCAAAATATCTGTTTTACCCTCTCACTCCACATGCAGTCCACCAGCCAAGACTTTAGTGTCTGAAGGTTGCCTCTTTAGTTTTACGAGGCTAATGGAGCTAATAAGCAATGGAAGCTGACACCCCCCCTCCCCCAAAGTGTGTGGAGGTGTTCAGTAACCTCCAATAGACTCTAACAGACACTATATGACACACTGTTATCTATAAATATAGACTTTGCCAGCTAAAAACAGTAGCAGTGCTAATAATTTATTTAGTACAGTACAAGGTTCCATTACTTACTAGCTATGTTAGCCTCGTAGCCCCATTGCAAAACTACTTATATATGAATTTGTGTTTTTATATATGAAGCACAGGCTTTGGGAATCACTTGCAGTCCAGCAGGCATGCGAATCACCGTGAACCCACACCAGAAGGAGCTCATGAGTGCACACGTCAGTTAAAACGGCAGGTGAAGTCGTTTTCAAAGGATGTTGCGCCACTCAATGTTGTATTTTTTTAAAGTGTGATTAATATTACAGGTCTAAAAGATGTAAGCATATAAAAATATATATAAAAGCATATAAACTACAAATAGAATAGAAAATAGTTCAAAGCTACAGCAGACCACGTGTATTGGGTGGGGAGAGTGGGATATAGTTGATAATCTCAATTTTTTAACCAGAAAATATAGTGCTAATAATTATTAGATATTGGCCAGGCCTTACAGGAACAGTCATGTGCCCTTCTAACCCCTAGAAGTCTCGAGTTATTAGTAATTTTGCTATCCGTTCGATTAACATTACCTAATTATTTAATGTAATCAAGCAATTACATAATAATTGATGACACAGGGGATTACCTTCACACAATCACACAATCAATTACATTGATGTTCCAGTTAAATTCTGTATCGACAGCGTATTTTTGAGTTTTTTCTGTCCAAAAATGTCAAAAATATGGCAAAAAATTTTCCTCAAAACAAAGCTGTACCCACAACAATGACATCATCAACTTCACATCATAATAAAACATCTTTTCTGCTTACAAACTGCACTTTTCTCACGTCTCCACTCGTTTCAGTGAACTACAGAAAGAGCCCATATAAAATCACAGAGCGCCTTTACAGCTTATTGTCACTGCAGCTTCTACATTTTAACCCAGGTGAACCCAGCAGGTCTAGATCAGCTGTAATCCTGCACTGCACTCAGCAGGGCCTGGCGGGTGGCCCTATAAACCAGATCCCGATGACCTCTGACCTTTAGACCACCCGTCTGGGCCACACTGAGCCTTCAGGTTCATGAGGAGCGGAATTCGATGCTGCAATCAAGTAACGTAAAACTCATTGACTTACATTAAAAGTAAAGAAAGTTTTTTCCTTCTCCTGTAAAGTTATATATATATATATATATATATATATATATATATATATATATATATATACACATATACATATATATATATATACATATGTATGTACAAAAAAAAATTGTATCTATAAATATATATATATATATATATATATATATATAAAATTTTGGAACATGTGTTGGTCTGTTCATCATGGAATTCTCACACAATGCTTTTTAAGTGCCTTTTCAATGCAATGCAGTTTACAATGCAGCAAATTATGCAAAAAAAAAATGCAAAAATGACAAAGTATGGAAAATATATATATATATATATATATACACATATACATATACACATACACATAATGAATGGACCAGTAAAAAATCTGGTTCCATTAACTTCCATTCAGTTAAGAAAGTTACCATCTTTGAAGAAACAAACTTGTTTTTTTTCATTTTTTTTCCAAAGTGTTTATTTGTTTGCTTTGTTTCACACATTAGTGAAAAAATTACGGCACATTTTCCATTTTATTTTTTTCCAGTCTGTTAAATTCAGCAACAGTAATTGTGCATTAAACCATGCAGATGTGTTACTGCACAGCTCATCTGCCCTATTCTACCCCATCCATGAGTGGAAAGGAGACCACCACAGGACCCCCACTGACCAGATATTATTTGGGTGGTGGGCCGTTCGTATTATTTGAGCATAACGTTTGTTTTTCCTTTCTTACACCCCATGTTGTTTTGATTGGTCCACTCTTTGTATATATAGTTGCTGTGGTAACCTCATACCTCTGAAATGGTAACTTCACAGAAGAAGATAAAAAGCATTTCTAACTCTTAATATAAGTCAAAGTTATTGTAAGTAATTCCGGGTCATTTCCGGCGCTCCGTTCGTCATGCGCTCTGAAGGCCAGCTGGCCTGATTCAATGCTATAAAGAACTGAAAACCTAAGAAAACACAGAGTTACGAGCTTTTTAATAAACCAGTGACGATATCTTTTTCATTTAAACCAATAAAAGACCTGGGGAACGACAGAGAGAGTCACGAGCCGAGGAGAGCGAGCCGACCCTCCTCCCGCTCCGAGCCCTCTCTCCGTAAACACAGCCGGAATGTGCTATATAAAGGAGGCCGGCTCCTGCTGGAAAAACCACAGGGCGCGTTAAGTGGAATTTACTTTTGAAGCGGACACCCCTTTCTTGGGTTACGGAGGGCTGTAACACTAGCCCCATTCTGCGGCTTCCCGGCAGGTCAGCCAGCGCCGCCAGCGCCGTTAAAACCACAGCGGCTCGACCGGCCCTTAAAATAGCCGAGGATACGGTAGCAAACGTCCAGCGGCACCTGGCTTCGCCTGTGTGCTTCGATTACTCTTTACGGGACAGAGGAATACAGAATCGACAAGCAGGCAGTAAATAAAGACACAGCTCTGCCAGCAGCTTCCGCTAACACTGCGTCAAATACCGCTGAAGATAATCATCAGGCAGATCATCACAGCTCTGACTCTGCTATCATCATTTTCAGGAATCTAACAGTCTAAATGGTGTAAATACTGCTAAAAATAACAGGACTAAACAATCACAGCTATTCCTGCTACTGTTCGCTGCTTTTAATTTCCATAATAGTTTATTTACATTAACTGCTGTTCCTGCTATGAGCCATTTTCAGAAATCTTGCTGCTGCTTGAACGTTATTAAATAATAATTAACAAGAAGCCTGTAAAAATGACCTGACTCTGTTAGTTATTCTTACTAACGTTAGATGCAATAATTCTGCTAATAGCTATAACCAGAAATGTAGCTATTCCTGCTAATAACAGATGCTATTAATCTGTTAGCCATTCTGCTATCAGCTATTTTCAGAAACGAAGCTTAAACATTGCCAAAAATAAACAAGCTGGTTGTGAATCATGTTGTAGCTTATTCTGCTATTAGCTCTCAGAAAAGTCCCAGACAGCAGACAGTTTTGGGCCGATTCTGGCTTTCCTGTGTGACTGTTGGTTGACCACCGGGTAGATGTCAGGCATGTGGGCCAGAATAGGGTCAGATCCTGGACAGCTTCATACCGTTTTGCCTCGTCTCTACAACTCTGGCATGAATGCTGTGGACCAACAGTGTAGTTGGGCCAGTGTAGTTTGGGGCCTGATTTGGGCCATTTCCTTTAGTTCTACACACTTCACAGCGTGTGGGCCAGATCTGGGCCGAGGACCCAGCTGTATTCTGGGCCAGAACAAACCAAGGACGTGGCCCACAACTGACCCAGACGAATTTTGCTAACTGAGGTAGCTATTCCTGTTATTAATCTGTTAGCCATTCTGCTATTAGCTACTTTTAGAAATGTAGCCTAAACATTTTAAAAAATAAACAAGCTGCTTGAACGTTATTAAATAATAATCAACAAGAAGACTGTAAAAATGACCTGACTGTTAGTTATTCTTACTAATGTTAGATGCATAATTCTGCTAATAGCTATAACCAGAAATGTAGCTATTCCTGCTAATAACAGTTGCTTTTCTCTGCTGTTAGTGATCCCACGACCAGCCACTTCAAGAAAGGTCCTGTTTCTGAACACAGTGGCTGAAACACGGTTAAAGATAATCAGGTTAACTGTAAAAGTGACAGCTGTGAGCTGCTCCTGCTAAAACAGCTGCCTCTGTTCTCGGCTGTTAGCTCTTTTGAGAAATTAGCTAATTTAGCTAGACTGCCTTGAACGTTAAGTTAGCCAAAATAATTATCCAGTGGTCTGAGGTTTGTTCTACATGCTAACCAGTGAATATCTAGAACACAGGGGGCCGTAAAAAAGCGTGATTAAACCATAAACACTGTTTTTCTTCTAGAAAGTTCCCTGTTTGTGTTGATGTGGTTCCACCAGGCACTGTGGCCGAGTTTTGGTCCTTGTTTGTTTGGCAAAAAACAAAAACAAAATGAACGTTAGCATTTTTTTTTCTATTTGTTGTTAATTTCTTTTCTATTTGTTTATTTTCTATTTGTTATTTACTTCTTTTCTATTTGTTGTTTATTTCTGTTCAATGTTTATTTCTTTTCTATTTGTTGTTTTCTATTTGTCGTCTATTTCTTTTCTATTTGTCGTCTATTTCTTTTCTATTTGTTGTTTATTTTCTATTTGTTATTTATTTCTTTTCTATTTGTTGTTTCTTTTCTATTTGTCGTCTATTTCTTTTCTATTTGTTGTTTATTTTCTATTTGTTATTTATTTCTTTTCTATTTGTTGTTTCTTTTCTATTTGTTGTTTATTTTCTATTTTTTGTCTATTTCTTTTCTATTTATCATCATTTTGTGCTGCAGAAACCTCAGCCCGTGTCCCGCCGTGTGAACTGTGTTCTATCACTCTGTATAAATAAGCACCTCTAGCAAAGCGACAATGTAAAAACCGCATCATTTTGAATAATAATGAATATAATAAACACCTGGAGCCACAGCAGCCCTGTCTAAAAATGACATAACTTACTGAGTTCCACCCCTCTGATCTTCAGCTCAGCGCTCGTCAGTTTGTTCTCTGCCATTTTTAAAGAGATTAGCTTAGCCTGGCTTAGCTTAGCCATCTCTTTACTCAGTACTAATGATACGGCTGACCGCAGCAGCCAAGTCCGTTTAAGCTGCGGTCAGTCGCACCCAGATCTGCTTTCTTCATGATGTGCCAGCGCAGGAAGCTCGTGATTAGGTAGGTGGCACAGTCCAGATGCGCCGGGGGGGCTAAACGCCGTAGCAGATGATGCTAACATGGCACAGTCGACAGCTTTAAGTGGCTCAGCACTGCGTGTAACACATTCATTACCCTCTGGGTTCTCCGTAGGTGAGGCAGTAAGGGCTGAGGAACAATTTAACGCTGTAAAACGGACACAAAGTGGAACGTTCTCCACTGTTCTGTTAAAACACTGCATCATATTCCTAAAACACAACCACAAAAACAAAAACACACAAAACCTCCTCTACACTGCACTGGTAGCGCTTTTGTTTACAGTCCCCTAAGTACTGAGTGTGGTTTGTACCTCACCCTTACTCAGTTAATATCTAGAACCCGCTGGGCATTTTAGTTCAACTTACTTAGACTGCCTTGGAACTTTCCATCATGCTACCAAAAATAATGATCTGGTACTTTATGGTTTGTATCGCATACTTACTCAGTTAATATCTAGAACCTGCTGGGCATTTTATTTTAACTTACTTAGACTGCCTTACTCACTTTAGACTTACCATCATGTTACCAAAAATAATGATCTAGTACTTTGAGGCTTGTATCTCATACTTAGTTAATATCTAGAACCTGTTGGACATTTCAGGGTAATTTATTTAGGCTGCCTTGATACTCATCAAGTAATCCAAAATAATATCTAGTACTTTGGGGTTTGTATCTCACACTTACTCAGTCAATATCTAGAACCTGTTTAGACTTTAGACTGCCTTGAAACTTATCAAGTTACCTAAAATAATTATCTAGTACTTCAGGGGTTATACTTCACACTTCAGTGATATCTAGAACCTGTAGACATTTCAGTGTAGTTTATTGAGACTATCTTGAAACTCAGCATTATGTTGCCTAAAATAATGATCTAGTACTTTGGGGTTTGTGCCTCACACTTACTGAGTTAATATCTAGAACTTGTGCATTTTAGTTAATTTAGTTAGATTGCCTTGGAACTTAGCATTACCAAAATAATTATCTAGTACTCTGGGGTTTAACTCAGACCTAGTTAATATCTAGAACCTGTTGTGCATTTTAGTTTAATTTAATTAGACTACCTTGGAACTTGAGTTATCCAAAATAATTATCTAGTGGTTTGGGGTTTGTTCTACATGCTATCTCACAATTATTCAGCTAATATCTAGAACCTGTGGGGCAATTTAGTTTAATTTAGTTAGCCTGCCTTGAACGTTAAAGTTAAGTTAGCCAAAATAATTATCTAGTGGTTTGGGGTTTGTTCTACACGCTATCCAGTGAATATCTAGAACATAGAGGGCTGTAAAAGGCACGATTAAACCTTTAACACTTTGTTTTTCTTCTAGAAAGTTCCCTGTTTGTGTTGATTGTGGTTCCACCAGGCACTGTGGCCGAGTTTTGGTCCTTGTTTGTTTGGCAAAAAACAAAAACAAAATGAATGTTAGCATTTTTTTTTTATTTGTTGTTTGTTTTTCCATTTGTTGTTTATTTCTTTTCTATTTGTTGTTTATTTTTCTATTTGTTGTTTATTTCTTTTCTATTTGTTGTTTATTTCTTCTCTATTTGTTATTTTTCTATTTGTCGTCTATTTCTTTTCTATTTATCATCATTTTGTGCTGCAGAAACCTCAGCCCGTGTCCCGCCGTGTGAACTGCGTCTGTGTTCTATCACTCTGGGCTCCGATGTGCTGCTAGCCAGAAGTCAGGGTGTATAAATAAGCACGTTCCTGCTAACAGGGCAAGTGCTCGTCATGCTAGCCATGCTAGCTGGATGAGCTAAGCATTCCTGGACGAAAAGCACAACACCCCGCGCGTTTGCGGCCACTCTGACACGCCCGGCCCTGAGAGACAGATTAGAGCTCGGCCTTTCACACACGCCGCTTAAAGCTGGCCGCCCACGCTGACCCGGCGACAAAGCGCTCCCGCAGGAGCTTTCAATTACCTGCCAATCACTGCCGCTAACTCCAGCCTGGGTCTGCTAGCCCTCTACACCAGAGACCTCAGAGAGACAGTACAGAACATCAGTCCATAACAAAAAAGATATTCACTGACACACAGCTGCAGCACAGTTAGCCTATAAAACACATGGCAGAATCTAGAACAGAGATATTCCTCAAGTGAAGGTCCAGAACATCAGAATGTCTGACTTACATCATGATTCAGTGCCATAGTCTGGTCACTGAAGGAGCCTAGTAGGTATATCAACATCTTATACAGTCAACAACTGAATATCAAATCAAATAAAGTCCAGTTCAGTCAGATTTCAACAACATTTATTGTCAGTTTTCTCTTTTTAGAGCACGACATGTGAAATAACTTCCCTCTGACTCAATTTCTCCTCCTACTGCTGTGTCTCGCCTCGTCCCTCCCCTGTGTGTGCGTCATTCATTCGAGTCTCAGAGCTCATCGTAATGCACAGATCTGATTGGCTGAGTAGCGTCACGGTGATATTTACAACGCATGCGATTGGTCTGTGAGTCTCCCGGGCCGCTAAAGCTACCGTAAAGGCTTGAAAAGTTACGCCGGTTAAAACAGGACCACCCCATCAAAATTAAAGAATTCTCCATAGTTTACCGGTTATAGGTCCAGGTCCGGACTCGGACCGTGGACCGCCTATTAGTGAGCTCTGCTCTAGAGCATAGCTCTGGTAGCTATTTCTGCTAACAGTGGGTTAAAAATGATCAACATGCAGTTTCCCAGTTGGCAAAATTTGTCTGGCCCACAGCTGGGCCACATCCTTGGTTTGTTCTGGCCCAATGTATGGCTGGGTCCTCGGCCCAGATCTGGCCCACACGCTGTAAAGTGAGTAGAACCAAAGGATATGGCCCAAATCTGGCCCAACTACATTGTTGATTCACAACATTCATGTAGACATGAGGCCAAACCGTACGAAGCTGTCCAGGATCTGACCCTATTCTGGCCTGCATGCCTAGCATTTACCCGGTAGTCAACCGACACTCACACAGGAAAGCCAGAATCGGCCCAAAACCGTCTGCTGCCTGGGTTGTAAAGAATGACGCAGCTAAGCAAGCTATTTCTGCTAACCGCGCTATAGACTCTGTTATAAATAACCAGCGCAGACTGTAGCTCTGCTAGCCATTTCAGCTAACAGTGGGTTAAAAATGATCTACACAGTTTGTATGAAGTGTGAAAAGGACAGGGGTTCACTCCTCCACCGTCTCTGGCTGCGTACTCAAAGAGCTTCTGTGAAGAAGTGAGAGAGTGTCCAGGACATCCACGCAGACATGGACCCAAAGCTTTTCATCACAGGTCTATATCAACTAATCACGACGTAACAGGATTCTTTAGGAACAGATGAATTACTGGCCGTAACGGTTTGTGCTCGTGGAAAAGGATCGGCGGCTGGTCTTCGGGTAAATGGATTACTGAATTATCTACGACTCTGCCCTCAGAAAAAATGACAAACTCTATCAGGGTGATCAATTACTCTTTCACAATACTGGGGATTCTTTCATACGTTATCTAGAGAGGACAGACTTTGTCCATATGATGGAAGCACCTGGGGACAGATAAAGAACCCTCCGCAGTGTCCAAATTTGTCAAAGGCTTTTATCTTCCACCATTTGCACACCGATATAAGACATACATAATTGGTACTGCCATAATACGAACCTCTCTCTCTCTCTATCTACATATATATATATATATATATATATATATATATATATATATATATATATATATATATATATGTGTGTGTGTGTGTGTGTGTGTATATATATATATATATACATATATATACACACACACATTCTGCTGGATATTTCTGGGTAATTTATTTACACTGCCTTGAAACTCCTCTAAGTATTGGTACTTTATGGTTTGTACCTCACACTTACTTAGTTAATATCTAGAACCTGCTGGGTATTTTAGTTTAACTTAATTAGACTGCCTTGGAATTTACCATCATGTTACCAAAAATACTTATCTAGTACTTTAAGTTTTTTATCTCACACTTACATGGTTATTATCTAAAGCCTGTTGGACATTTCAGTGTAATTTATTTAGACTGCCTTGAAAGTTTTCAAGTTACCCAAAATAATTATCTAGTACTTTGGGGGGTTGTACCTCACACTTACTCAGTTAATATCTAAAACCCATTGGATGTTTCAGTGTAATTTATTTAGACAGCCTTTGAACTTAAGTTACCCAAAGTAATTATCTAGTACTTTGGGGTTTATACATCCGACCTATTTAATATCTAGAACCCGTTGGACATTTCAGGGTGATTTATTTAGACTGCACTGAAAGTTTTCAAGTTACCCAAAATAATAATCTAGTAATTTGGGGTTTAACGCACAGTTAATATCTAGAACGTGTTTGGGCATTTTTAGGTTAATTTAATTAGACAGCTTTGGATAATTATCTAGTACTTTACCACCGTTAGCAGAAATAGCTACCTAAGCTGCGTCTTCACAAAGTGCTTGTTTTTATCCTGGTGGTGTCCAATAGCGCACTCTTAAAAAAGATGGTTCTTCAAGGGTTCTTTAGTAAAGACAATGGTTCTATGTAGAATCCTGGGTTCTACACAGAACTATTTGCATGCTTATGGTTCTTCACATGGTGAAATGGCTTTTCAGACTGATTGACAGTGAGCTGTATATGGTTCTAAATAGCACCAAAAAGGGTTCTGCTATTGTTACAAGCTTGATATCATAACTGTAGCAGAATTCTTTTCAGTGCTACACAGAACTATTTTCGAAAAGGTTCTATATAGAACCATAAACAACACATTCTGCATCAATCTGAAGAACTATTGTCAAAAAAAAAAAACGTCGTCAAAATCAAGGTCATGGTTCTAAACAGAACCATTCCCTTTCCTGAAGAACCCTTGAAGAACCATCTTGTTTTCGAGTGCGGTGGTAGCCTACGCCCTCTCAGCACGGTACTAGAACGTCACATCTCCATAAACTGGATTACAGACTCGTTAGCTGTGAGGCGTTTGGTGGCTAACACTATCGGTAAGGCCTGCCTGGAACGAACACACGGGCCAATTACCGCCGGTGGGCAGCGGCAGAGGAACGTTTATTTGGTGGGAATGTGCTGCTCAGTCCCTGGACGGACGCGGCGGCCGGGGTGCGCGTGTGGGCGGACGTGCGAGCTGATTTATACGTGACGCAAAGTGAGAAAAGCCATTAAAAGTTGCTCGAGCTGCCAAGAAAGCAGCGCAGAACACGGTTCACTTTAGATTAAAATATAATGAAGCAAGTAAACGCAGCTCTGTCTGACACACCACACTGTTAATTATTCATACAGAGAGGGGGAGAGAGAGAGAGAGGGAGAGGAGAGAGAGAGAGAGAGAGAGAGAGAGAGAGGAGAGGGAGAGAGAGAGAGAGAGAGAGAGAGACAGAAAACAAACAGCTGGCTAACAGTTCCCCCCCCCCGGGGCAACTAAAGCCCATTTTCAGGGTTGCACATGATGACATGAACCAATCTCCCAATCTCTCTCTCTCTCTCTCTCTTTTTCTGTCTCTATCAACCTCTCTCGCTCTTTCTGTTGTACGTGCAGCAAATCTATCTCTATATTTCTCTCTACCTTTATTTCTCTGTCTATCTATCTTTCTCTCTCTTTATCCCTTTATTCTCTATCTCTCACTCTTTACACTGTACACCCAGCAAATCTCACTATTTCTCTTTCTTTATCTCTCTTTCTTCCCTCTCTCTGCAACTCTAATGTTGTACATGTAGCAAGTCTATCTCTCTCTCTCTTTCTTCGCCCTTTTGTCATTTTCTCTTTTTCTCTCTGCTCTACCCCTACCACCCTCTCTCTCTCTCTCTTTGCCCTTTTGTTGTTTTCTCTTTATGTTTTCTCCGTTTCTCTCTGCTCTACCCCGACTCCCCCATCTCTCCTCTGTTCTTCTCTCTTTCTCCATCTCTCTCTCCCTTCTCCCTTGATGTTTCATCTTTGTCTTTTTCTCTCCCCTCTTTATCTCTCCTCTACCCCGCCACCCTCCTCCACTCCTCTCTCTCTCTCTCTCTCTCTCTCTCTTATTGCCCCTTTGCCATTTTCTCTTTCTTTATTTCTCTCCTCTACCCCAGACCCTCTCTCTCTCCCTCTATTTATTCTCCGTCTCTCTTTCTTTGCCCTTTGTCGTTTTCTCAGTCTCTTTCTCTCTGCTCTACCCCTGGCCCTCTCTCTCACTCTCCGTCTTTCTCCCTCTCCTTCTCTCTCGCTTTTACTCCTTTGTTATTTTTTCTTTCTCTATCTTCCCCCTTTCTCTTCTACACCCCCCCCCCTCCCCCCCTTTGCCCTGGCTGGTTTAAAAGCTCTGTTTGTCTGTTCAAAGCTCAAGGCACCAAACAGTTCGATAGCGCCGAAGCTGAAGTCAAACCAACACTAAGGCCGTAATGTCAAACCGGCCGTCGGCTGCGGATATCGGCGAGGGAGCGCCGCGCAGTCAATTGATCCTTTTCATATAGGGGTTGGGGGGAAAACGCAAGGTTAAATAGCTAATTAGCGCAGCTGCGGATTGCGCTAGCACAAGCCTCGCCTCGTCAATACAGAAAGCCCCGCGAGTCGGCCTCTCGAAATGTCACCGTGACAACACTGAAGCGTTTGAAAAGCCGGCTAAGTGCCTATCCAAAACCTGATTACTCTCTCGGGCTAATTAGCGCACCTTCTTTACGGCCGCGAGGAAGTCTAGCTAGCACCACTCGTGCGACAGATTTCTGTCACGAGGAAAGACTCCCCCCGCGGCCCACCCGATCTCTCCTCCTGCCCAGATTAGCGCTAGTGTTAGCGATGCTAGCATCTTCCTGAAAGCGTGGCACCTCTTCCCTTCATACTTCGCCGGGATTATCCTCAAACGCCATCCAATTTTCCCTCCAGATCCGTGGAAAATCGGATCGGCGGGCCATTTAGGCCTAGTCCTGTTTGCATATCGTGTCTCGGGCATAAAGAGACGTATTCCTCGCGCCGCTAGCATTAACGGTAAACAGCGCAGAGGAGATAAAACGCGGATAATCCTGGAACGCCGCGATCCCTAACACCATCATCCTGGATTGGGCCGCGGGGCACTTCCAGAAGCTTCCTCCACCTCCTGAGCCCCCCGCTCTATCCCCGCACCGCTTAAGAGGTTTAGCGGGAGAGAGAGGGATTTAGCCGAGTGTTAAACGCAGCGCCGGAAGACGTGAACGGCAACGGCGGCTCGCGGTGTCACCGGAAAACCTACCTGGAACGAGGAAAATCATGTACAACATAGTATCGCATTATATAGACCTGTTATTATTACATAATCACCTAATCGCAATTATTTCATATGATCGCAATTATTTCAAATTTAAGCTGACTGCCATAGGGCTGGGCAGTATGACGATTTATATCGTTATCGTGATGTAAATTATCACGATACAATAAAATACACTGTTCTGAACATATGGTGGATCATATTTCATTATAAAGAGAGCAAAATTAGTCCTGTTTAACTGAATTTAGCGCCACATTTGAATAAGAATCTCTGCATTTACAGTTTTTGATAGTATTTTTCAAAATGTAGCATTACTGGCTCTTTATTCTCTGATCAGATGTCTAACCTTTTCAACTCCTTGAGACCACCGGTGGTTCCAAAACGCTCATATTCTTCATAACTTTCATATTTCATAAGCTACATTCTAAAGGTGGGGGTCGTATGAGGCTGTAACTGTCTTCTTTCCAGTCAAATAGATGGTGATGTCATTTTAAACCCTTATAATAAAAGAAGCTGAACTCAGTTTTTTGTTCTACTGGAAGTCGACCCATTTTTCCACAAATCTGGGCTATAAACTATAAACAGATGGCGTCTCTTCAGTGATCTGCTCTGTAAACATTACTTTTATAAAATAATACAAAGAGCGTCTCAGATTTTTGGCTTTCAGCAGTAAATTGTAAGCATATAGTGATATGTGTATCATAAAACATACGTTCTGTTAATTTGAGGGAGCTTTTACAGAAAAATAAATAAATAAAATAAAAATATACATTTATTTCATGCAGTTACTGAATAATTTGCCTTACAATTTGGTCAAATTCAGATGGACAAACCAAAATATATCCACGAGCATAACAGACTAAAAAAATAAATACTCTACACTGCAGTACTGTCCACAGATGCTAGGATTTCACGGTTGCTGTTAATTGTTAATTAAAGAATGTTAATTGGGTGTGTTGGGTTGAGGCAAATAGACATAAATAAAAGTCACATCAGGGAAAAAACTCAGCGCTCTAACATGTTTATAGAGCTACGCTGAGTAATGTTTGTTTATTTGTTAGCTTTCATTTATTTCCATTTAATTATCAGTTTTAGATTTTTAAATTGTTGCACTTGCCTTTATTTTTTATTACCTACCTCTAAATATATAATAGTTATTATATTCGTCATAAAAAATTATAATATTCTTATTATTACTATTAAAAAAGTGCTATAGGTTTTAGTGCTGCAGGTTCTCAAAATGGGCCAAACTGAAGCAAAAAGAGGGTTCTAGAGGACCGGTTTGAGAACCTACAGGGTACCCAAAAAATGTTCTATGGCTTGTAACAATAATGAAACCCTTTTTGATGCTATATCAAATCATTTTTTTAAAAGAACCATATACAGCAGGTTCTCCATCATGGAGAAGAACCATTTAAACAAGGATTCAGAAGGTCATTGTTCTATAAACATAGCTAAAGAACTCTGAAAGCAACTTCATATTTTAAGGATGATATTGGTACTTATGTTGAGGAGTAATAATAATAATAATAATAATAATAATACATTTATTTACAGAGCACTTCTCATACCGACAGCAGCTCAGTGCTTTACAGACAGTAAATGTGCATGTTTGTGTATGAATATTGTAGTAGTGTATGTATATGTAAATATGGGACATATTTATGTATGTATTTATGCAGGTTTTTAAATTGTTGCCTTTATTTATTCTTCTAATGTTCTTTTTTCAATTATTAACTTAAAGCAAACTGAATCACCTCTGTGTATAAATGGTACTACATAATTAAACTTGCCTTATATATGAAACAGAACCTGCAGTGCCACATATAGAAAAATACAACAATAAATCTACAAGTAGAACGATTTTATCCAAAGTTCCACAAACCGCGCAGAACTAAACCCAGTTAAACAGGTCTGATTACGCTCAGTCTAATGAAACATGTCGTTAGTCAGTCCAAACTGACATAATTTATCACGATAATGGTAAAACATCACCGTATCGTTCACCCCTGCTGTGGCCCCTTTAAGAGAACTACGTGCAGTAGATGCTCCAGTGTGCAGTGCGGATTATAAATGGACTGTGTACAGTCCAGTAAAACCCGCTCGCTCCTAAATAAACCCTGAGGATTTTGTATCTGTGAGCAGCAGTGACCCTACAGAAGACCGGCCACGCTCTCTGACCAGACGCCGTGTTCTTCGCAGCCACGAAGAGAACAAAGGCCACACACACACACACACACACACACACACACACACACACACACACACACACACACAGGCTCTGACCCGTTCAGTCTGAGAGCCATCCATCAGCCGGCCTCTGGAGCCTCCCTGCAGCACTGAGGAAATCTCGCCTGATCAAAGCCATTACTGCCGAGAACACGGCCGACACTCGCACTCAGCCCTCGATCCCCCGCACTCGTTATCTCCCTCGCTCTCCCTCTCCCCCTCGTTCTCCCTCCGCCTCTCCCTCCCTCCCTCGTTCCCTCTCTCTCTCTCTCTCTCTGCTGGTGATGGAAAAGCCCTGCTGGGCGGTCAGAGTCTGACATGAGTCCACCCTGCGGAGTCAGGCCCAGCGCAGACCAATTATATTTCCCCCATATGTCTATGTGTGTGTGTGTGTGTGAGTGAGTGCGTATACTTGTTTTTGTACATTTTCAAGACAAAATTGATGATATATATATATATATTTTTTTTTTCAGTTTTTGACATAATTTGAAAATACTCTTTACATATATGTATACACACACACACACAATGTATATATATATATATATATATATATATATATATATATATATATATAATATATATATATATACATACATACATACATATATATATATATATATATATATATATATATACACATATACATATACACACACACACACACACACACACACACATTCAGGTTCTCAAACCAGGCCAAACTGAAGCAAAAAGAGGGTTCTAGAGGACTGGTTTGAGAACAGGATACCAAAAAAAATGTTCTACGGCTTTAACAATAGTGAAACCCTTTTTGGTGCTATATCAAATCATTTTTTTTAAAAGAACCATATACAGCAGGTTCTCCATCATGGAAAACATTTAAACAAGGTTTCAGAAGGTTCTTTTGAGTTGTCATTTTTTATTGATCATTATGTTAAGTAATAATAATAACAATAATAATAATAATAATAATAAGACATTTATTTACAGAGCACTTCTCATACCGACGGCAGCTCAAAGTGCTCTACAGACAGTAAATGTGCATGTTTGTGTCTGAATATTACAGAAGTGTATGTATATGTAAATATGGGACATATTTATGCATGTATTTACATTTGTATAATACACATGGGACACGTATAATTCTGTGTCCTGACATTGCACAAAAACAAGCGTGTGTGTATGTGTGTGTGTGTGTGTGCGCTCGGAGGCCCTTCAAGCTTTCACTGCGACGTAGGAGACAAATCAATGACAAGCCCAAAGGGACCCCGCAGCCCCCGGAACGTTCTCCACCTCCGCTAGAACTCCTTCCACATTACAGCTGACTGACACATACTGCATTATTATCACCCTGCAATATAACAGTATCCCCCAGCACAGAGAGAGAGAGAGCGAGAGAGAGAGAGAGAGAGAGAGAGAGAGAGAGAGAGAGAGAGCTTGAGAAAGACAGTACTGGTTCTAATACACTGCAATATAAACCTAAAAGAAACAATTATTATTAATCGACTATTATTATTACAATTAACTGTCTTATTTTTTGTGCCGTCTTCAGTTCCTTTTATTGGTGCAGCAAAACAGTAGAAGCCATATCGCCCCCTACACTTCCTGTAGTGTGTTACAGTCTGTCAGAGTGACTGTGTGGATCATATGAACATTACAGAGGCTTTTTAAATGAAACAGTAGAAGCCATATCGCCCCCTACACCTCCTGTAGTGTATTACAGTCTGTCAGAGTGACTGTGTGGATCATATGAACATTACAGAGGCTTTTTAAATGAAACAGTAGAAGCCATATCGCCCCCTACACTTCCTGTAGTGTATTACAGTCTGTCAGAGTGACTGTGTGGATCATATCAACATTATAGAGCTTTTTAAATGAAACAGTAGAAGCCATATCGCCCCCTACACTCCCTGTAGTGTATTACAGTCTGCCAGAATGGCTCTCATAGAAAATTATAATGAATAAACTAATTTTAATAACATTTAAGCGCTTTGTCTTCATTTCCTTTTTATTTCTGGTGTTTTGCTTTTATGTATTCCCTCTTAATGATCAGTTTTATGGTTTTGAGCTACTGTACGTGTCTTTATTTTTTCTTTTAATGTTGTTTTTGCTGTGTTGCTTTGCCTTATAGAGCACTTTTCCCAAAAATATCAGGTTTGCCAGCTAATCGTAGCAACTCAAATACTATATACATAGTTATACAGTCAAAAACAACACTGTATATTAATGTAAGCAGTATCTTTATGGATTGGTTAATAGGGTCTGGTTTAGCCACTAACGCTTCCCTGGTTTGAGCACCAACAAAGCAGAAACTCCAGCATTTGTGAACAGTAACGGTTCTGTCTTTCATCAGTCGTCTCTCTCTCTCTCTCTCTCTCTCTCTCTGTCTGTCTTTTCTTCTTTTATAACTTTCATGGCAAAAATCTATCGGAACAATCCGGGATCCCTCCAAAACACACCGCAATTATAATTCAATTTAGCCTTTGTTTCTCCTGGCAGTTCAGACCGAGCAGCGCTTTACATGTGGGTTTGGACCGCAGCTCGGCACTCTGGGTATTAAGCCGGTCGGACAAATATGGAACCATAAACCAAAACCATTCGGTGCGACTGACAGTTCTGACAGCGTTCCGCCGTGTTTTGATAGGTTTACACCCGAAAAACTAGCGTTTAGCGTCCGCCGCGGCTCTTACGCAACATTTCCAATACCGACACGCGGTGTTATGTTCAAACGCAGCGTAGCGTAGTTACGTTTTAATGCACCAATAATCATGCGGGCAGCCGCAAAAAGAGGCACTTGAAAGCTCTGCCCTTCCCTACTTGTGTGTTTTCGTTAAAAAATCCTTCCACCACTCCGCGGCAAAGCCCGAAACCAGATGTTGCACATCAGCGCGAAGGAAAAACAAGGGGGGAAAAAAAGAAACGGTTCACATTAAACATAATCAAAAAGAAACAGAGCTGAAGAGAGCGAGCGCTTGAGTTACAGCGCACGTATAATTTGGGTTTTGGTGGGGAGGGGAAGGAGAGCCCATGCCAAGAACAGCAAAATGAGAGGGCACTCAAATTACATGGAAGAAAAGTCCGGAGGCTTTCCGATACAGGCCGTCCGCACGCTTCAGTAAACTCGGAGCCGAGGAAAAAGCCGGCCGTCTGCTCTGCTCGGCCCGAGCGCCGGGGATTTCCTCAATGCGCCCATTCTGCCTCGCACAGCCCCGTAATTAAGCGCTACCATGTGGCTACCCTTTACAAATTATCTCGCCGTTTACTGGTCGAGCTCAAGTGCAGCCCCGAATTTATCCCAGAAGACTGAAGCCTGAGCTCAGCCTGGATTTTCAACCCAACGCTGAGTGTTTTAGATGGTATCTACATGCCTTTGTTCAGTGTGCCGAAAATGACGTACCAAAGAGTACCAAAATCAAGCACACAGCCAGTCTGCACAAACAAACGCTGGCAGTAGAAAGTCGTACTGACGAGCTCAGAGACTTTAAGGCCCAGTCCCATTTCACCCCTCGCCCCTACCACTCAGCCCTACCCCTCTGTTTTGCACGTTCACGTCTAGGGGTAGGGTGTCCTGATTCGTGTTGAGATAGAGGGGTGAGGTGAAGTGTTGGGGCTACATGACCCTCCAAACGGAGGTTTTTCAGAGACTCCAAACAGAGAGTTATGGGAAAAAAAGAAAAACTGGCAAGACGGAGAACAAGAGACCAAAGAAACACACAAATATGAGAATTTACTGTTAAAAAGTTTATAATAACCACTGTATTATCAGAGTTTAATGTCGTTTCAGTGTATTTTGGTCGTTTTCTTCATAACAAGCATAAAAAAAAAATCGCTAATAGCATGCTAATGTCTCGGCAGCTAGCTGGCTAACTTTCCCGTTCCACCTTAAATAGGCCAGCAGTTCTGACGCCTGAAGCACCAGAATGTAACTGCTGCATAATTTAAGGTGGAACGGGAAAATTCGAACAAGAATCTGGTGAATATCTGACTTCAGCTTCATATCACTGAAGAATTAGGGGTGGGTGATAATAAATAATTGCCCCCCTCTTTAAAGATCATATGATGCCCTAAATGTAACTAAAGCCCAGCAGTGAGGAGCTGAACTTTACCCTCCTCTGCTGTCACTGCAGACTGGCAGGGTCGCCTACAGAGCAGCGCTGGTAGCTGTTAATGAAGTGATGCTCTTTTTATTTGAGGGTCCCATTTCAGAGGGAAGATTTCAACCACTACCCTGTAACTCAGCTCCATCCTCTGTTGAATCACTACAGAGCTCCAAACTGCTTCTGGAAGCAACATCAGCACAAGAGCTTTGTGTCAGGAGCTTCATGAAATGGGTCTCCATGGCTGAGCAGCTGCACACAAGCCTAAGATCACTATGTGCAATGCCAAGCGTCGGCTGGAGGGGTGTAAAGTTTTTATGTGTTATTTGGAAAATATTTGAATAACACCCAAAAAAGTGAATGATAAGAAGAAGAAAAATAATAAAATAGTGACACCACTCTGCATCTTACTGTTACTGCATTATAACACGCTCAGAGCAAAGCCACAGCAGTTAGCGGCGTGGTTTTAAATTCACACCGAAAAACATGTTGATCTTAAGTCTTTAAGACAAACAGACAGATTCTGTCTAACGTTATTAGCCGAGCCACATCCCAGCTCATATTGATCAGCTGGACAAGAATGAGTTTGCGAAAAGTTACTGATCTGACATCAAATCCGATAAACTCACTAAACGATATGGAAAGTTAAATCCATACGAGTAGATATTTTAGATACAGAGTAAAATGTTTACAGTGTTTATCTGAGCTTTTCTATGTGCTGCAGCACAAAACCGTGCTAATGTGAGTGTTTTATTTGAGATCAAAAGGCGATCAATCACTATTTTACTCTCCATTAAATGTATTGCTACTGCAGTGTAATATATTTTGACTAATTGTGCCACATTTGTCTATTGGCTCAGAATTTGACCCATTTATAAAGCAGTGCATTTCTCTTATAGCTATATGAGTGGGCAGCTTCCTCAGAAGTGGGGATGTCAACGATTAAACAACTGATCGACATCGATAACCGACAAATACACCAGTGCTTCTAGTTAAAATGTTCATTTAACTTTGGATCAACAACTGAAACCTGAATTTTCTGCTAAATTACTGATGCTGCTGCTGTGTTTTGCTTGGAAATGATGCTTCAGGCTTGATTTACCTTGGTGATAAATACATTTACGGTGTGTCAGTGGCTGAAAATAAGAGTCATCAATGAAACCTGTCAATTAAAAGCTGTATGGGAGTCACAGATGCTGCAGCTGGGCTTCAGCCTGGAACTCCGGGTCAAACTAGGAAAATGCGTCTCATAGCTACTCATGAATAACGGAGTAAAACCGATGTGATTCTGATCATCTCTAAAATAAGGGGTCCCATAAAGACGACGGGGGTCTGCCGCTAACTGCACTTCCGAACCTGTTTGGAATGCTGAGCAAATAACCTGTTGCTACTGGATTACCAGTAAACACTGGGGTCGCCCACTGCGACTCAACCGGAAACTCGGCTTTAGGTCCACTCGGCGTAGCTCCCGTACGTCCACGTTTCCCAGAGTGCTACTCTGGTTGGCCTCACTGTTCTTTTGGCAGGCCTCTGTTAGCGTAGCCTCTCTCGCTCCGTCTCTCTCTCGCCTCCCTCCTTTTGCCACAGCGCTAAACTGCACAGCTGTTGTACAATCTGTGACGGTGTTAATTACCCTAATGTGAGCGGCAGCTCGTCAACCCTGCGCTAACGAACACGCCTTATGTTTGGAATGTCGGCCCCCTCCCTACCTCTGTCTACTGTTTTTTTTTTCCACTCGCTCGTTCTCTCGTTCCCTCCATCCGTCTCTCTCTGGCTTTCCGAGACAGCAGGCGGACCACCCGTTACATTTGCAACACGCCGAGAAAAAAAATTGTCCTAATTAAACACGGAAATCTGCTTGGTAAGTGGGAAAAAGTGGGAAAGAGCGCAGAGATCAAGAGTGCAGGGTGGACGATACGGCCAAAAACATCACGATACTCGGTAGAAAACTTCCACGATATGAAGATGGTCAGCTTTTCTGAGGGGCGGAGGCTGGTAGGGATGCACGGTGATGTCGATTATACTGGTTTTTGCTTGATAACATGATCAGACTGGTGATCAGATCTGAAGATACTTCAAACCGACAGGTGACCACAAAGGTTTTACCGTCCAGAAGAGCAGAACCTTTAGGACCCAGGTGTCAAACACAAGGCCTGTGGCCCAATTCTGTTCAGCCCGCAATATTATTTTAATTCCCTATTAATATTAACCCATTTCACCATGAACTGCACTACAACTCCCAGCATGCACTGCAACGTAACGTGTGCTCCCACCCCCTCCCCAACAACGATCTATGGGACGGCGCCACAGAAACAAAACAAAACAAAAAAAGATGCTGCACATTTAAAGAGGTTTAAGAGCTAATGCAGTCTACTATTTTATATGAAACAATTTGTTTTTATTTATAATTATTTTTGAATCGTTTAAGTATTCAGTGCCTATTTTTTGCCATTTTTGTGGCATATTTTGAACAAACAATGGCAGAATGTTAGGTAAAAATAAAATAAAAGCACAGCCCACAGATCTGGATTTGTTGAGATTTTTTAATACGGCACTTTTAGTGGAGTTTGACACCCCTGATTTAGGAGACGCACTAAAATATCTGCATTTTATTCACTTTACTGTAAATAATGAAGGATATATATGTTTGCAATGCTAATACATTTGGATCTCGTCACGATTTATGTGTAATTTACTGTGTCAGCCCACAGATCCCACATTGGGGCACTAACAGAGGCTGGAACCAACAAAAACAGGCAATAGTTTGTAAAAGGCTATAAAAACTACGAGTCCAATAATTTTCCAACATCTCCAAAAATAAAAAATTGGTAAAAATTAAGATGACGTCATCATGGGGAGCCACTTGTGACTATGCAGGTAATGCAGTCACTATTTATCGTTGTTGTTTTCTCTATAATTGGTCTAAACCTACTCAGAAAGGAGCATCGTGACAAAATTCGGTGCAGTAATGTCAGTATTTCGTCATGTTCTTCCACGGACGGACGCTAAATTGGAGGATTTCGCTCGTCGCTTCTCGTTCTTCTCCTTCTGCGAGCAGCTCGACGCGTTCCAGCTTTCAGCAGGGCACTCTCCAAAGAATGTTCTGGAAAGCTTTCATGTCCTGCAGCGCTCTGCATCGCCTCTCGTCTCGTCTGAGTCGCACAAACGTCTGCGGAAAACAAAACCTCCAGCGGGGCTGAGATGGGCCGCCGCGTGAAGAACCTTCGGCGCGCTGGAGGTTTTTATTTTCCGCAGAAGCTCATCATCCGAATGGGTTTTAGCAGCATGAGGTGGCCACGCTATGAAAAACGCCTCGCACTCGGCTGACGACTCTGCAGAGTGCAGAGAATTATGGGGCACTTAGACCAACGGGACACTTTTCCTCAGATGGCACGATGATGAGCCTCTGCCTCCTCCTCTCCTCCGTCTCATCCCTCCATCATTAGAGGACGAGAACAGCTGGTTAATGGCACGTCTGAGCCACAGCGTACCAGCCGGGCTGAACCAGGAGCCGTAAAAACATCAAAAGACTCAAGTTCATCTAAGGAAACGCTGAGGAGATCAGCAGTGACATCACAAACAATGCAAGTCTGGAGCACCCAGACCCAGCGTTCTCTACCAAACGGCAACAGAACCCAACATTCTCCACCAAACACGAACAAAATGATCAGAGGATTCAATAAAAAAATAATTTTTCTCCATCAAACACCACCAACATTCTTTACCAAACACCGACATTCTCCACCAAACACCAACATTCTCCATCAAACACCGCCAACATTCTTTACCAAACACCACCAACATTCTTTACCAAACACCACCAACATTCTTTACCAGACACCCATTAACCCTATTATAATTAAACACGTTATCATTCTTCACAGGTTTTTCTTCATCAAACACCATCATCATTCTCCACCAACACCAACAACATTCTTCATCAAATACCAACATTCTCCACCAAACACCAACATCGTTCTCCACCAAACACCAACATCATTCTCCACCAAACACCAACATCATTCTCCACCAAACACCAACATTCTCTACCAAACACCAAGTCTCCACCAAACACCCACAACATTCTCCACCAAACACCCACAACATTCTCCACCAAACACCCACATCATTCTTCACCAAACACCAACATTCTCCACCGAACACCACCAACATTCTCCATCAAACACCAACAACATTCTCCACCAAACACCAACATTCTCCACCAAACACCAACATTCTTCATCAAACACTGTCATTCTCCACCAAATACCAACATCATTCTCCACCAAATACCAACAACATTCTCAACCAAATAACAACTTTCTCCACCAAATACCAAAAACCAAAAACACCAAACTTACACATTATCTTTCATAGCTTACATTGCTATTCTTCACCAACACCTTCATTTTCTACCAAATATTATTTATTTTTCCAAATACCAATGTTCTCCAAACATCACCATTCTCCAAACACAGCCGTTATCCATAAAACACCACCACTGTCCACCAATCACCATCATTCTCTATGAAAAAACACCTTTTCTCCACCAAACACCATCATTCTCCATCAAAAAACACTATTGTTCTCCACCAAACACAACTATTCTCCACCAAACACCTTCAGTCTCAACAAAAAACATCATTCATCACCAACAAAAAACATCATTCATCACCAACAAACACCATCATTCTCAACAATCATTCACTATCAAACAACAACAGCATTACTCTCCTTCAAACACTAACACAGTCCACCAAACACCATCATTCTTCTCCAAACACAGTATGATTCTCAACCAAACACAATCATTCTCCATCAAACACCATCACTTTCACCTAAACATTAACACTCTCCACCATCATTTTCAACCAAACACCAACACCGCCCACCAAACACCACCGTTCTCCACCAAACCAAACGCTCAGCTGTTCTGGAATGAGTTCCAGCTTCAGTCTCCCAGTTCTGTGACTCTTCTGAGGATCCTTCTTTGTCCCCTCAGACAAACTACAGGTTCGTCACCAAGAACGAGGCAGTATTGGCTGAAATTATAGGACGATCCTGAACAGCCGCCTGAAAAAGAGGAGCCACTCGAGAGTCTTCAGCGCCTCTAGAGATGAAACGCGTTCGAGAGCGTGACGCCCTCACAAAAGGCTCTTTTGGTGTTCCTTTCTTTCATTTCTTCCAAAAACACAGGCCTCCGTGCGCCTGCAGACAATGCCTAATTGGAGAGGGCCCACCGCGGATTAGACGGAGACTCTCTCAGAATCCTTTATCAGCCCGGTCAGCGTCTTTGAAGTGAAGTGGCTGTTGCTAATCTGTCCGCCTTTGAAAAAGAAACATCAATAGCATGGGTGGAGCCGCGCAGCACGAGGCTAGCGAAGAGGCTAACCCCCTTCACACCCGCTACGGCCTGTGGGTGGTAAACACGTGATGCGGTCGGTCTCCATTGGGAAGATTCAGAGCCTGCATGTGGGGGAGTGCGCTGTACTGCCTGGGCACCGTTAAAAAAAATAGAAAAAAGGAAAATTTATCTTTAATCCAGATCTCACAAACGCAGGATCTGCATACAGAGACCAGGAGACGTCCACAACACAAACACAGGCATTTTATTACCATCCAAAACCACCAGTGACGCTACACGAGTCTGGAAGAATGAGTTTTCTTTAGGGATTATTTTGCCTACATGTATCCCTCCACCATATAGAAATTAAATAATACTTAAAAATATGTTTCAGACCAAAATACCATCATAAAACAGTGTCTCAGTCATCAGGCAGTGAATTCATAACCATTCCGTGTAGTAACTTTCTGTGAGGGAGGTTTAGAGGTGGACGCCTAAAGACTAAAGAAGTACAAGAAAACGTGACAAAATGGCACCAAACACCATCGTTCTTTGTCAAAAGTCATTATTCTCTACCAAACACCATCAAACACCAACAATCTCCACCAAAGTCATGTTTTACCAGACACCACCATTTTACACTGAAGGAATTAGTACTCCTTTAACAAACACCATTAAGATTCACTACCAAACACCATCACTGTCCAATAAACACCATCGTTCTCACAAACACCATCATTCTCCACCCACAAACACCATTCTCCACCAACAAACACCATCATTCTCCACCAATGCACACCATCATTCTCCACCAACACACACCATCATTCTCCACCAACAAACACCATCATTCTCCACTCACAAACACCATCGTTTTCCAACGAACACCATTGTTCTCCACCACAGCAAATAATGGTATACTGTGCGGTCCTGGTGTGTGTGTGTGTGTGTGTCTGTGTGTGTATGTGTGTGTGTGTGTGTGTGTGTGTGTGTGTGTGTGTGTGTGTGTGCGTGTGTGTGGTGTAGTGGTGTGTCTGTGTGTGTGTGTGTGTGTGTGTGTGTATATATATGTGTGTGTGTGTGTGTGTGGCACATACACTCTCGTGTGATGTCTGGATGAAGTGCAGCTCCGCCGGCCGCTGAGTCGCTGACCTCCGACTTCAGAAAAACACCTCTGGCTATTCAGGCGGCGCTGCCGGCGGCGTGCGCTACGTGTGACATTTAGTGAGAAAAAGAAGGGAGGCGGCGGGGGACTGCGGGGGAGGGGGAGGGGGAGGGGGACAGAAGCCCCCCCCACCCCCACCCCCACCCCCCAGCCACACAAAGCACAGAATCCTAAATTTAGGGCGGAGTGACAGATAAGGAGAGGAAAAGAGGAGCGGAGAGAAATCAGTGCCTCCAAACTCAGAACCGCGTTCAGGGAGAAGATCGACAGGCTCCTCCATTAAAACGCACAGCAGTAAATCCCTCAGAGCCACACACACACACACACACACACACACACACAGACACACACACACACACACACACACACACACACAGTACACACACACACACACACACACAGTACACACACACACACACACAGTACACACACACACACACACACACAGTACACACACACACACAGTACCCACACACACACACACAGTACACACACACACACACAGTACACACACACACACACACACACAGTACCCACACACACACACACAGTACACACACACACACACAGTACCCACACACACACAGTACCCACACACACACACACAGACACACACACACACACACACACACACACACACACACAGTACACACACACACACACACTACACACACACACACACACACACAGACACAGACACACACACACACACAGTACACACACACACACACACACACACACACAGACACTCACACACACACACACACACACACACACAGTACACACACACACACACACACACACACACACACACACACACACACACTCCCACAGACAGACACACACACAGACAGACACACACACACACACACACACACCGAGACACACAGCCACACATACAGACACACACACAGCCACAGAGCCACAAACACTCTGACACACTCACATATATATATATATATATATACACACATATACACACGTGTATGTATGTAATCTCCACTATATATGTAAATAGCTGTATGTAAAAAAATGGTTCTTCAAGGGTTCTTTAGTAAAGAAAAGGGTTCCATTAACACACAAAGAACCCTTTGTACGATTAGAGGGTTCTTTGCATCATGAAAATGTTCTTCAGATTGATGGAGAATGTGTTGGTTCTATGTATCACCAAAAAGAGTTCATTGTAACAATGGAAGAACCCTTTTTGGTGCTAAATAGAACCCTTTTCAAAAATGTTCTATATAGAACGATATACAACACATTCACCATCGCCATTTACCCATGCAAAGAACCCTTTAGTCACACAAAGATTCTTTAGGTGTTCATGGTTCTATATAGAACTATTTTCTTTACTAAAGAAGGGCACCTATAAACACAGCACCCACTCGTAATGATATGTCAAATTTTGGTCCTACTGGTCAAATGAGCGTGTCGCTAGAAGAGATGAGATGGTTCTTCAAGGGTTCTTTAATAAAGACAACGGTTCTGTACAGAACCATGAACACTCGGAGAACCATTCGCATGCTTTGCATGGTGAAACTGTTTGTCAGACTGATAGAGAATGTGCCGTATGTGGTTCTAAATAGAATGAAAATGGGTCTAGACAGCGCCAACAAGGGTTCTTCCACTCTCACAAGCTTGACAATAGCAGAACCCATTTTTGGTGCTATATAGAACCAACACATTCTCCATCAGTCTGAAGAACCATTTCACCATGCAAAAAACCATTTAAGCAAGCAAAGGGTTCTTTGAGTGATCATGGTTCTACACAGAATCACTGTCTTTACTAAAGAACCCTTGAAGAACCATCTTTCTAAAGAGAACACACTTCTGCCCATTTTAATGCACCATCACTGTTTATTTGCTGAATTTATCACATTTAGGGAAAAATAAAACATAAAATGCTGCCTGTGCAAAAGTTATGGCACCATGTTTAAGGCAGCGAATAAATACAAACTATGCACGGAAATTTGCATATTGCATATTTAAGCACCTATATGCAAAATCGAAATGATTTTGCTCTTACAGAAATTATAAAATGAACACTGGGCTTTCGTAAGAAGCGCTTTGCGGAGTCTAAGGACTGTTCTGTTGGTTCTGTAGGCCAATCCTGGTTTTACCACAGTGGACACTTCTGTCCTGAAAGTGTACAAAAACAAGTCTTCAGGTATAAAACACACACACACACACACACACACACACACACACACACACACACACACACACACACACACCCCTCCGAGGGGAGCGAGCAGCACCGTAAAAAATAAAAGCGGTTCTGTTTCTCCAACATCTGTCTTGTTCCTACATGGCGGCTCTCCACCGTATTTATAGCTCTAATGTTTAAAACAGAAGCTCTGCAGGCAGAACACAACACGCTAACGCTAGCATGCTCGCTGTTAAGGTGGTCCTGAGGCGACCCACCCTCTCACTCAACCACGGCTCAAAGGGGGCCACTCAATCACTCCAGACATGAAGAAGGAAATGTGATGTTTATAGCCAAAGAGGGTTCTTTTGGAGGTTCTATAGCAAAGACAGTGGTTCTATATCAAAGACAGTGGTTCTTTATCAAAGACAGTGGGTCTATATCAAAGACAGTGGGTCTATATCAAAGACAGTGGGTCTATATAGAACCGGGAAGATTCAAAGAACCATTTGTAAGCTTAAATGTGTTGTACATTCTCAAAAAAGATGGTTCTTCAAAGGTTCTGCAGTAAAGACAGTGGTTGCATACAGAACCGTGAACATTCAAAGAACAATTTGTATGCTCAAACGTGTTATACACTCTTAAATAGATGGTCCTCCAAGGGTTCTTTAGAAAAGACAGTGGTTCTATATAGATATAGTTGGTATAGAACATGCAAAGAACCATTTGCATGATTAAACGTGTTGTAGAACGGTTCTGTATAGCAACAAAAAGGATTCTTCTACTCTTGGCATGATGAAATGGTTCTTCAGATTGATGTTGTATATGGTTCTACATAAAACCTGTGGACATGGTTCTACAGAGCACCAAAAATGGTTCTGATAGAGTTAAAATATCAAGCATATAACAATAGAAGAACCCTTTTTGGTGCTATATGGAACCATATCCAACACATTCTCCAATTCTACGACACATTTAAGCATACAAATGGTTCTTAGAATGTCCACGGTTCTATAGAGAACCATGACCTTGACCAAAAAACCCTAAAGAACAACATTTTTTGAGAGTGAACAACATAGTTAAGCATAAAACTGGTTCTTTGAGTGTTTATGGTTCTATATAGAACCACTGTCTTTACTAAAGAACCCTAAAGAACACCCTTTTTTAAGAGTGAACTGTCTTCACTAAAGAACCCTAAAGAACACCTTTTTTAAGAGTGAACTGTCTTTACTAAAGAACACCTTTTTTAAGAGTGTACAACACATTTAAACATACAGATCGTTGTTTGAGTGTCCACGGTTCTATCTAGAACCATTATATTTACTAAAAGGTCACCTTTTTTGAGAGTGAACAACACATTTAAACAGATAAATGGTTCTTTCAGCGTTCATACTTCTATCTAGAACCACTATCTTCACTAAAGACCACCTTTTTTTAAAGAGTGATCAACACATTTTAAACAGATAAATGGTTCTTTGAATGTTCATGGTTCTATCTAGAACCACTATCTTTACTAAAGACCACCTTTTTTAAGAGTGATCAACACTTTTAACATACAAATGGTTCTTTGAGCGTTCACAGTTCTATCTAGAACCACTATCTTTACTAAAGACCACCTTTTTAAGAGCGATCAACACATTTAAACAGATAAATGGTTCTTTGAATGTTCATGGTTCTATCTAGAACCATTACCTTCACTGAAGACCATCTTTTTGAGAGCGTACAGTGATATTTTTAGCGCTCACACTCGGCGCTAACGTATGAATCACAGCACGCTGGCGAAACGGACCCGGCTCTCAGCTCCACAGCAGAACCGGGCGCTATCTGACGCACAGACGCGCACAATAGGGCGCTCTCGCCGAAACAAGTCAATAACCCTGACGCAGGAATGAAACACTCACCCACATTAGCGCCAGCGGCTAAAGCGAGCGGATCAATGTCGCGGAGCGGCTTTAAAGGCGAGCGCACGCCGCTCTTCCCCGCTAAATGTTTCCCTGCCTGGCGCTTGTCTATCTGCATTACACCTTAATACCCAAACCCCCTTTATTCCGCCCCCTAACCCACCCCGCGCTCACACGGAAAAGCCTGGAGATGTTAGCTTCCCGCTGCAAGCTCTGTCATATCTGGCAGAGCTGTGATCTGCCCTGACTCTTAGATTACAAATAGCTGGCTGATTTCTCCGCGCCCTCTTATCACGGCTGCCAAGCCGGGGCCTCCTGCCTTATCAGCTCGCCGCCAGTGATAAACCACGGCTTGAAGATACGGACGAGGACTTTTCGCAAGCTAATTCCAAAGCTACATCTGAGGCTGATTAAAGATTAGCCGCTGGGCTAGAATGGGAAAAAAAAAACGAGTAAATATGATTTGCGCAGGAGGAGGAAGAGGGAGACAAATATCCTTCGTAGGAGGTTAAAAATATCAATAAACCTGCTATAACATGCACATTACAGCTCATTATAATCAGAAGCGCGATATATTAGATTGTAATAACCCCCTCACTCTGTTACACCATTATAGTGCACTAATTAGCAGCTAAAATCTCAAAATGCCTGTTATAACAGATCTATTAAGGTGCTATAACAAATTACTTACAATATATTACACTATAAGTCTCTACTAAATCTCAATAAAAATCTCTATAACAAACCTATATAACACATAACAGGATGTACACTATTTTAAAATATATTATATTAGAATATAATAACACGCGCACTCTTACAAGTGGTGAAAAAAATCAATAAACCTGCTATAACACACTTTACAACTCATTATAATCAGAAGCGCGATATATTAGATTATAACAACACTCTCACTCTATTACACCATTATAGTGCACTAATTAGCAGCTAAAATCTCAATATGCCTGTTATAACAGGCCTATTAAGGCACTATAATGTGTGACTTACAATATATTACACTAATTCTCTACTATAGCATAAACTAAATCTCAATAAAAAACTAACAAACCTGTAATACACATCATAACAGGATGTACGCTATTCTAAAATATATTACATTACAATATGATAACGCGCTCTTACAAGTGGTGAAAAACATCAATAAACCTGCTATAACACACACATTACAGCCCATTATAATCAGAAGCACAATATATTAGACTATAACAACCCTCTCACTCTATTACACCATTATAGTGCACTAATTAGCAGCTAATAAGGGGAAAAAAATCTCAATATGCCTGTTATAACAGGCCTATTAAGGCACTATAACATGTAACATACAATATATTACACTATAATTCTCTACTTTAGCATAACAAAACTCAATAAAATTCTCTATAATAAACCTATAAACACATCATAACAGGATGTACACTATACTAAAATACACTATATTAGAATTCAATAACACTTGCACTCTTACACAGTGCAACAATAGGCTGATGTGTCGAAGAAAACAGCAAAATCGAAAATGAAAGCGATGAAAAATCTCAATATACCTGTTACAACATACCTATTGAAACACATAACATGTGATGTACAATCTATTACACTATAATTAACATCTGTGCTCTAATACAGTGTTATGAGCTGCTGAGCTGAACGCAAAACAAAATCTCCATAAAGAGGTAAAAAATCTCTACAACAAACCTATATATAATATTAGAACACAATAATAAGCGGCTATAACAAACACATTATGGCTCATTAAAATTAAAAGCACAGTATATTAGAGTATAATAACCCCCTCACTCTATTACGCCATTATAGTTCTCTGATTTCCAGCTAAAATCACAATATGCCTGTTATAACAGGCCTATTAAGGCGTTATAACATGTGACTTACAATATATTACACCATAATTATCTACTACAGCATAATAAAACTAAATCTCAATAAAAAAAGTTTCTAGAACCTATAAAACACATCATAACAGAATGTACGCTATACTAGAATATAATGTATTAGAATATATTAACACATGTACTCTGATATAGTGCGATAATTAACTATGTTAATTAACTATTAGAGCTAATGTTAATTAACTATAACATCTGTACTCTAATACAGCATAACAAAACTAAACCTCAACAAAGAGGTGAAAGATTTCTATAATAAACCTATAAAACACATCAAAACTGGATGTACAATATACTAGAATATACTATATTAGAATACAATAACACTTGCACTTCTACATAGTGTAATAACAGGCTGATGGGTCGAAAAAAAACAGCTAAAATGACGATAAAAGTTGTGAAAAATATCAATATACCTGTTATAACAGACCTATTAAAGCTGAGTATAACATGCGATGTATAGCATATTACACTACAATTAACACCTGCGCTCTAAAACAGTGTAATAATGAGCTGCTGGGCTGAAGGCAAAACTAAATCTCAATCAAGGGGTGAAAAATCTCTATACTAAACCTATATATATATATATGTGTATGTATGTATATATATATATATATACAATATATATATATATAATATATATATATACACACACACATATATACACATATACACACATACACACACACACACACACACACACACATATTACAACATAATCTATGTAATTACAGTGTAAAAAGTAACCACCAGGCCAAACGGAAAACTGAAATGTCTAATAAAGCTGCTATAACAGACATATAGCTCATTATAATTAGAAGCCCAATATATTAGAATATAATAACCGCCTCACTCTATTACGCTATAATAGTGCATTAATTATCAGCTAAAGCTCACCAAAGGAAGTGAAAAATCTAAATATACCTGTTATAACACACCTATTAAGATACTCCATAGCATGTGATTACACTATAATTCTCCACTACAACATAAAACTCTCATCTCAACTCAAAATCTCAATACAGAGGCAAAAAATATCTAAACCTAACCTATAAAACACATTAAAACACAATATACACTATACTATATACTATACTACACTACATAGAATGTGTGGTGTAAAGTATATTACAATGTAATAACCCCTGCATTTTAATATAGTGTAATAATTAGCAGCTGGATCAATGCAAAACAGGCAAATCTCAGAAAAAATGCTATAACAGACCTATTACACACATTCAAACATGTGGTGTAAAGTATATTACGATGTAACAGCCTCTGTCCTCTAATGTAGCGTTAATAATTAGCAGCTGGGTCTAACGCAAAACAGGCAAATCTCAAAATCCTGCTATAACAGATCTATTAAACACATTTAAACATGTGGTGTAAAGTATATTACAATGTAATAACCTCTGTACTCTTATATAATGCAATAATTAGCAGCTGGGTGGAAAACAAAACAAGCAAATCTCAAAATCCTGCTATAACAGAACTATTACACAAGAATGTGGTGTACAGTATATTACACTGTAATATCCTCTGTACTCTAGTATAGTGCAATAATTAGCAGCTGGGTCAAGCGCAAAACAGGCAAATCTCAAAAATGCCATGACAGACCTATTACACACATTCAAACATGTGGTATAAAGTATATTACAATGTAATAACCTCTGTATAGTGTAGTATAGTGTAATAATTAGCAGCTGGGTGGAATGGAAAATAGAATGAGCAATAAAACAGGTGTAAAAACGCAATAAACCCACTAAAACACACTTGACATGTTAAAGCATGTGGCGTATATAATATTTTACAGTAAAATTAATGCACATTTTGACAAATGTACTATTAGGGGCAGCTTAAAAAATACTAGACAGTATGTGAGGCAGTGGTGTGAGCAGATGTGGGTAACTGAGCAGGAAATAGACAGGACTGAGACAGTAAACTGTGTCACCGCATAGAAAAGCATGCAAAAAAAACCCACAACAGCGATGATTCAGTTCACACGGTCAGCGTGCGACCACACGGATTTACTGCACTCGCTTATTTCCGCACTGAATTTTTCAAAATGGATAATTTATACGTGAATAAATGTATTACACCAGCAGAATTAAAGCCAAAACGGACAACAAAACTGCATAAATGCAATATTATATTGATCGCTTTGATTTTGTTTAATGCAGGAAACAATATAAACAAACTGCAGCTTTTATTAATGTAAACTTTTTATTTTATGTAAACTTGCCATATTTTGCGCAATGGCATTGGTGCTTTTCTGCGATTTTGCTATAGTTTATTTTTTTTTCACAATGTGAATTTATTTGGACCAACGGCCACCAGTGCAGGAGGTCAAGAGGTCATCTCGAGGCATCCCAGCACGACTCTGGGCTCTGGTGCTCCAGTTTCTGGTTAACTTCTGGACCTCAAAAGCCACCTGAGAAGCAATGCTCATCCTCGGCGTTCAGTTCTGTGCTCTCACCACCCACCACTTCCTGCGCCGCATGGGCCGAAGCGAATGCAATGCTGGGCTTTTATGAGCACATCGTAAACATGTCAGGTCCAAACGGCGCACAGACACAGAGCGCGTGAGGGCGGGCTGTGTGGCGCAACCTTGGCCACAAGCGTCGATTACGTGTGACACACCTGCGACGACAGGTGACGCAACCCCCGCCGTCCGTTGCAATTACTACCAAACGGTGAAGCCCAAAAATGCACTGTTTACATCTTGCACGAACCGGCACGCCGTCAGTGTCAAGTCCAGCCAGCGCATTAGGATCAGCCTGAACTGTCTGTCGGCTCCTATTTTAGGAAAATGCAAACAGAAAGCAGCCGAATTCAGACACACAGCACAAAGGGACACATCCTGAGGACCTGAAAATGGGTGGAAAATTGCGAAAATAAAATTCTGAAAAGAGAAAAATGCAGCCTGCAATGGCGCGGTCAGGTCAGGCTGCTTAGGGCGAAGGCGCAGCTCACAATAACAGCACTGGGGTTTAACCTTGAACACGCACACACATAGCACACATACCCCCCCCCTCCACCTCCACCACCCCTCCAACCCCTTCCCTGACTTCTTCTCCTTTCCCCAAAAACCCCAAACCCACCAGCAATGCATGGATCCAGTGGAAAAGGAAAAACAGAAGTGGGTTTCACAACAGTAATGCTTCTTATTATGTTAGTTGAGGAGCCAAAGGAAACACAAAGCAGGCCAGGCATGAACTGAACTGGCATATGCAACAACAATAGGAGCTGAGCAGCGGCTGTAATGAGATGAAAACTGAGCCTTCCTTCAGTAGCCTGGAGCGGGCTGCCCATGCACAATGCATCAATGCATGTGCATAAGCTGAGTGCATTGGTGGGGGGGGTGGTGATAGCTGGGGAATATGGGCTTTGTGTGGAAGGCAAATGATGAAAAATAACAATAATAACAATAATAACAATGGAAACAGTAATACTGACCATTCACGTGACTTGTAGGCGTTTTTTTTCGTTGGGCAGAGCATTAAAAATAAAGCATTTGCATGCATGCAAACACGCTCATCCTGCAAAAGTGCATTGTCTGAGCACCAACCACCAAACTGAGCCGAAATGTGACCTATGCATATGCATAAGCAATATAATATACACACAAAACGAGCTTACCGAGATTTCCACCTCGCCATGGAAGGCAAACCAACACTGAAGCGATAAAAAAGCGGAAAAAAAAGATAATAAACAATGCAACTAGGTTAAATCCAGGGAAAAAACGTGTTCACAAAGCTTCTAGTCTCTCCAGCGCGCAAAAACAGGCGGCTTCTGCTTTATTAGTTCAAAACAGAGCCGCAAAACGATTCATCCGGGCGTGAAAAAGAGCAGAAAACAGCGCTATTCCCTCCTTATGTCCGAGATTCTGCGTGCGGTGTCACCAGCCGAGAGGAGCCGAAGGGGAGCCGAAGAGGATCCGAGCGGCGATGACAGACGAGATTGACAAAAGAGACCCTTTCTTCAGCCCCGAAACACATCCCCCGCGCTGGAGCTCCTTCCCGACCCTCCCGTCCGCCTCATCGCGAAGAATCCGTCCAGCTTTTTTGGCGTTTTCCGACAAAAACAAGCAGAGAAAGCGAGCGGCAGCCTCCTCTCCGGCGCAGTCCCGCAGCTCACTGAGCTCGCACGCGGCCAGCGGTGGGTTTTTTCTCTTTTTCTCCCGTTTCTCCACCCGTATTCCGCACGGTAGCCCCGCCCAACCGCCGCGCCGCGATTGGCTGGCAGCGCGTACATGCAAAAACGCGCCCCACGCCCCGCCCTCGTGCGCTCTGATTGGCTGGTAAGTTCAGCGGTTCACACTCGTAAAGCGGTACGCTGAGGAAAACAAAAAAATACAGCTCTTTTTTAAATATTTATTATTTATTTACGTGTTTGTTTGTTACTCTAGATTATTTAGCTGTTGTTAATTTACATATTTAGTGTAGTGGTGACGTATGTTGTTGTAACTGTTATGAATAATTGCATCAAATAATAAAAAAATATATAACACTACAAACCGTGTGAAACTCCAGAACACTAAAGCCCCGCCCTCCCGCGCCCTGATTGGCTGATAAGCTCAGCGGTTCACACTCCTAAAGCGGTATGCTGAAGAAAACATTTTTAATTTTAATTTTTATAAAAATATTTATTATTTATTTAGGCGTTTATTTGTTATTTTAGATTATTTTTCTGTTGTTCATTTACATATTTAGTGTAGTAGTGAGTGTGTATGTTATAAATGTTATGAATAATTGCACCAATAAAAAAATAATAAATAAACAGAATGCTGGCTAACATGGCTGTCATTTAGCAGGTGTGATGCTGACATTAGCTAATTCACTCATTCCTAGCTTTATGAAATTCTTTGTAAAATTCTGTTAGAATGTTTATAAATTTAGCGTTTATAAAGCTACAAGCTGTGTGAAACTCCAGAACACTAAAGCCCCGCCCTCCCGCCCCCTGATTGGCTGATGAGTTCAGCGCTTCACACTCTTAAAGCCGTACGAAAACAAAAAATGATCTCATTTTTAATTATTATTTTTTTTACCTATTTACATATACCTTTATTATTTTAGATTATTTTCCTGCCACTAATTTACCCGTTTAGTGCAGCGGTGATGTATGTTATCTGTTATGAATAACTGAATAAATTTTTTTTAAAATGCTGGCTAGTATTGCTGCCATTTAGCAGTTATAATGCTAAAAATGAGCTAATTCACTCATTCCTAGCTTTATAAAATTCTTTATAAAATTCTGTTGGGAAGAATTACAAATTTATTATTTATAGCGCTACAAACTAAAGCCCCGCCCCCAGTGTTTTAGAACTTTCTACATGAAAAAGAATTGTGCCTAAAATGCTAAAGTCTTGCTGGCTAGTATTTTATTGCATAATTTAGTTTTTATAACGCTAATTTAAGGTTAATTCCTACAGGCTGTATGAAATTCCAGAATACTAAAGCCCCGCCTTCCTGTGCTCTAAACAGCCAGTAGTTCAGCGGCTCATACTCATGAAGCAGTATGCTTTTCTAGAACGCTTTCTAGGGCGCTTCACTCTGATAGCCATGCTTTCTTGATGAAAATGTTAAAAATTCTTGTCTAGAATGCTAAAGCCTCACCCTTATGAACTCTGGCTAGTATTGTTACCATTTAGCTTTATAATGCTAAAAAAGCTAAGTCGCTCGTTTCTACAAACTATATACAATTCCAGAATCAAAGCTCCACACTCTTCACTCTGATTGGTTAGCAGTTTGGTAGTCCATAATCCTAAAGCAGTATACAGTTCTAGAATGTTATCTAGAAGAAAATAGAAAATTTAAATTCTATCTAAAATGCTGAAGCCTCGCCATCATGGACTCTGATTACCAAGTATTTTTAGAGGTTTAGACATTTATAACGTTCCACATTTTAATTCATTTCTTGAAGCTGTATAAAATATCTAGAACACCAAAGCCCCGCCCTTCTGTGATCTGATTGGATAGTGGTTCAATAGCCTATGCTCATAAAGCAGTCTGCTGTTTAAGAATGCATTTTAGAAAAAATCACAGTTGTATCTAGAACCCTAAAGACTCGCCATTGTGAACTGTATTGTTAAAATTTTGCATTTTTAATGATGCTAGCTCTAGCTAATAGGAGTAAAAATCTAGCACAACCTGACTGGAGGAGAGATGTAGCTTGAACTAACTGGAATGTAGATCTAGTTCTAGTAAACTGAAACAGACATCTAGCACTAGCTGACTGGAGCATAGATCTAGCACAAGCTAACTAGAACAAAAATCTAGTTCTAGCTAACTGGAACAGAAATCTAGCGCTGGCCTACTGGAACTGAGATCTATCTCTAGCCAGCTGGAACAGAGATGTGGCTCAAGCAAACAGGAACAGAGATCTAGCTAACAGGAACAGAGATCAAGGACATGCTAACTGGAACAGAGATCTAGTTCTAGCAAACAAACAGAAATCTAACTCTTGCTAACTTTAACAGAGATCTAGCTTTGGCTAACTGGAACAGAAATCTAGCACAAGCTCACTGGAATAGATATCTAGTACAAGCTAACTACAGAGATCTAGCTTCGGCTAACTGGAACAGATATCTAGCACAAGCTAACTACAAAGATCTAGCTTGAGCTAACAGGAATAGAGATCTAGCACAAGCTCAGTACATAGATCTAGCTTCGGCTAACTGGAACCGAGATCTAGCACAAGCTAAGTACAGAGATCTGGCTTAAGCTAACTACAAAGATCTAGCTTGAGCTAACAGGAATAGAGATCTAGCACAAGCTAACTGGAACAGAGATCTAGAACAAGCTAACTGGAACAGAGATCTAGCACAAGCTAACTGGAACAGAGATCTAGCTTCGGCTAACTGGAACAGAGATCTAGCACAAGCTCACTGGAATAGATATCTAGCACAAGCTAACTACAGAGATCTAGCTTCGGCTAACTGGAACAGAAATCTAGCACAAGCTCAGTACAGAGATCTAGCTTCGGCTAACTGGAACAGAAATCTAGCACAAGCTCAGTACAGAGATCTAGCTTCGGCTAACTGGAACCGAGATCTAGCACAAGCTTACTGGAACAGATATCAAGTACAAGCTAAGTACAGAGATCTAGCTCTAGCCTAACTGGAATAGATATCTAGCACAAGCTAACTACAGAGATCTAGCTTCGGCTAACTGGAACAGAAATCTAGCACAAGCTCAGTACAGAGATCTAGCTTCGGCTAACTGGAACAGAAATCTAGCACAAGCTCAGTACAGAGATCTAGCTTCGGCTAACTGGAACCGAGATCTAGCACAAGCTTACTGGAACAGATATCAAGTACAAGCTAACTACAAAGATCTAGCTTGAGCTAACTGGAACAGAGATCTAGCACAAGCTAACTGGAACAGAGATCTAGCACAAGCTAACTGGAACAAAGATCTAGAACAAGCTAACTGGAACAGAGATCTAGCGCAAGCTAACTGGAACAGAGATCTAGCTTAAGCTAACTGGAACAGAGATCTAGCTTAAGCTAACAGGAACAGAGATCTAGAACAAGCTAACTGGAACAGAGATCTAGCACAAGCTAACTGGAACAGAGATCAAGCACAAGCTAACTGGAACAGAGATCTAGAACAAGCTAACTCGAACCGAGATCTAGCACAAGCTAACTGGAACAGAGATCTAGAACAAGCTAACTGGAACAGAGATCTAGCACAAGCTAACTGGAACAGAGATCTAGCACAAGCTAACTGGAACAGAGATCTAGAACAAGCTAACTGGAACAGAGATCTAGCACAAGCTAACTGGAACAGAGATCTAGCACAAGCTATCTGGAACAGAGATCTAGAACAAGCTAACTGAACAGAGATCTAGCACAAGCTAACTGGAACAGAGATCTAGCGCTAGCTAACTGGAACCGAGTTTTAGTGGTTGCTAACTGGAACAGAGATCTACTTCTAGCTAACTGGAACAGAGATCTAGTGCTAGCTAACTGGAACAGAGATCTAGCACAAGCTAACTGGAACAGAGATCTAGCGCAAGCTAACTGGAACAGAGATCTAGCGCAAGCTAACTGGAACAGAGATCTAGAGCAAGCTAACTGGAACAGAGATCTAGCACAAGCTAACTGGAACAGAGATCTAGCACAAGCTAACTGGAACAGAGATCTAGAACAAGCTAACTGGAACAGAGATCTAGCACAAGCTAACTGGAACAGAGATCTAGCACAAGCTAACTGGAACAGAGATCTAGAACAAGCTAACTGGAACAGAGATCTAGCACAAGCTATCTGGAACAGAGATCTAGAACAAGCTAACTCGAACAGAGATCTAGCACAAGCTAACGGAACAGAGATCTAGAACAAGCTAACTGGAACAGAGATCTAGCACAAGCTAACTGGAACAGAGATCTAGAACAAGCTAACTGGAACAGAGATCTAGCACAAGCTAACTGGAACAGAGATCTAGCACAAGCTAACTGGAACAGAGATCTAGCTTAAGCTAACTGGAACAGAGATCTAGCACAAGCTAACTGGAACAGAGATCTAGAACAAGCTAACTCGAACAGAGATCTAGCACAAGCTAACTGGAACAGAGATCTAGAACAAGCTAACTGGAACAGAGATCTAGCACAAGCTAACTCGAACAGAGATCTAGCACAAGCTAACTGGAACAGAGATCTAGAACAAGCTAACTGGAACAGAGATCTAGCACAAGCTAACTGGAACAGAGATCTAGAACAAGCTAACTGGAACAGAGATCTAGCACAAGCTAACTACAGAGATCTATCTTAGGCTAACTGGAATAGAGATCTAGTTCTAGCTAACTGAAGCAGAGATTAAGTTCTAGCTAACTTGAACAGAAGGATAAAGCGCAAGTTAGTATAAAACAAACAGCTCCACGGCTGCACAGTTGTTTCATGGTGGCATCAACAGGGGGTTCTGAGATTAGCAGCCTGCTGAATGCAGGTCTTCTTCTAACGCGCGTTTTAAGCCTTAAATCAAAGCAACGTAACTGCATACCTTTGAAATTACAGGCCTGCGCGCCGTTTTACAAATCGATAAACAGAGATGTATTTTGTTTTGCTTCGCGCAACAAGTAGCCATTTAGCGCAGCGCTGCGCGGATAGCATGCGATGTCAGCTCCGCTGCTCGGTGGTTTTGTGTCTGGTATGTGAAGCTTGTAATTATTTAGCAGCTGACTGTGATTATAGGTCATCGCCGAGCCTACAGACTTCCTATTAAAACATCAGGCCTCCAGAAGAAAGACACGCGGCAGAGGAGAACGGGTCCGCGCACACACACGGAACCACTCCGGGTTTCGTTCAATTTGATGTGAAGTGCACTGTGTATGAGGGCAAGACGGCAAGCAAGAAAGATCCGTTTCAAAATAAACAGCAGACACACACAAACACACACACAGTCACTTTGAAGTGGCAGAAAAAATGAAAATACAAACTCACACTCCCACCTTACGAGCACCTGCAGCGACGGAACGTGATTAGCCGTTTGAAACAAACCACCACAGCGATTTTTCCCAGCCTTACTCGCAATTAGAGAATTAACAAGTGGCACAAAAATAAACATTACATCGTGAAAGTGTGAGAAAAGACAAATCTAAGAGATTACAAAGTGTTTGGCTCTCTTAGAAAGATGTTTCCTCGAGGGTTCTTTAGTAAGGAACAATTTGCACGCTCAAACGGTTCCTTGCTTGGTGAAATAGTTCTTCGGACTGATGAAGAGTGTGTTGTAAATGGTTCTATACAGCATCAGTTGTTAGAAGTCTGACATCATAACAATAACAGGACTCTTTTGGGCGCTATATAGAACCATTTTCAAAAAGGTTTGAAATACAACCCCATTTCCAAAAAAGTTGGGACGCTGTGTAGAATGTAAATAAAAACAGGATGCAATGATCTGCAAATCATCTAAACCATAGTTTTAAAGGAAAATCCAAAAGACAACATCTCAAATGTTGAAACTGAGAATTGTTTATTGTTTTTTGAAAAATATTCGCCTATTTTTAATTTGATGCCAACCACACGTTCCAAAAGTTGGGACGGGGGCCTGTTTACCACTGTGTTTCATCACCTCTTCTTTAACAACACTCTGTAAGTGTTTGGGAACTGAGGAGACACTGCTGTAGTTTAGAAAGTGAAATGTTTTCCTGTTCTTATTTGATACAGGATTTCAGCTGCTCATCAGTTCAGGGTCCCTTTGTCGTATTTTTCATTTCACAATGCGGCAAATGTTTTCAGTGGTGACAGGTCTGGACTGCAGGCAGGTCAGTTTAGCACCCGGACTCTTTTAATACAGAGCCATGCTGCTGTAATGCATGCAGAATGTGGTTTGACACTGTCTTGCTGAAATAATCAAGGCCTTCCCTGAAAAAGACGTCGTCTGGATGGCAGCATATGTTGCCAAAACATTTATATATAGTTCAGCATTAATGGTGCCTTTACAGATGAGCACGTCACCCATGCCATGTGCACTAATGCCCCCCTACACCATCATGAATACTGGCTTTTGAACTGTGCACTGATAATAAGCTGAGTGGTCTTTAGCCCGGAGGACACAGTGTCCATGATTTCCAAAAAGAATTTCAAATGTTGATTCGTCGGACCACAGAACACTTTTCCGCTTCCCTTCAGTCCATTTCAAATGAGCTCGGGCCCAGAGAAGGTGGCAGCATTTCTGGATCCTGTTTATATTTGGTTCCTTCTTTGCATTTTAGAGTCTGTTTTCACAGACAGTGGTTTTCAGAAGTGTTTCTGAGCCCATGCAGTGATTTCCACTACAGAATCATGTCTGTTTTTAATGCAGTGCTGTCTGAGGGCCCAAAGATCATGGCCAGTAAATACTGGTTTTTGGCCTTGTCCCTTACATACAGAGATTTCTCCAGATTCCAGAGTCTTTTAATGATATTATGTACCGTAGATGATGAAAGGCAGAAGTTCTTTCCTGTTTTACGTTGAGAAATGTTTTTCTTGAATTGTTGCACTATTTGATGGTGCAGTCTTTCACAGAGTGGTGAACCCCTCCTCATCTTTACTTCTGAAAGACTCCGCCTCTCTGAGATGCTCTTTTCATACCCAATCATGTTACTGACCTGTTGCCAATCAACCACCAGGTGTTTTTTTAGCATTACACAACTTTACCAGCCTTTTGTTCCCCCGTCCCAACTTTTTTGGAACGTGTTGCTGCCATCAAATTCAAAATGGATGTATATCTTTCAAAAAACAATAACATTTCTCAGTTTTAACATTTAGTATGTTGTCTTTGCACTATTCCCAAATAAATATAGGATTTAAATGATTTGCACATCATTGCATTTTTTTCTTCATTTACATTTTGCACAGCGTGCCAACTTTTTTGGAAGTTGGGTTGTATGTATGTATATCTATGAGTTGTGTTGTGTCTTCGTTTACAGCAGTAAACACTACAATATGGTTAAATATGCATGATTCAGTATTTTAAAACTGCAAATGTGGTAAAACTATAGCACAGTGCGGCCCTGTACTGGGTAACTATACCCAAAGGAGGCGACACTGCGGGACTGTGAGAAGCGGTGCTGGGGATTTGTTGACCTAAGCACAGTTTTCCGTCCTTCAGAAGCTCTGAAGTTCATTAATCCACCATGTGCTGCCGCTCTGCAGCCCGGCCTGCCTATAGGAACACATAAGCTGAGGAAAGCCTGCGGTGACAGAGGGGATCCAGACTACTGTCCAAATCGGTCTCCGCAGGAAACAGATCCTCCCCCGTCCGAGCGTGTGGGTACGCGTGTGGTATGTGATATACGCAGCTGTCAGGCTGCTTCTCTGCACTGGTTCTATCGCACACGGCGCTGTGTTTCAGCCTGATTTCACACCTAGTCTGCAGCGGAGTTTGGCCAGTTTTAGGTTTCTTTACAGTAGTGGTGATAGGAACCAGGTGTCGCCATGACTACAACACAAACATAGACATTTTATTTATTATCCAAAACCACCAGTGAACCTACACGAGTCTTCTGAGTCTATATGGAATGCTGATGATGGAAAATAGTGGAAAATCTGAAATAATACGTTTTCTTTGGGGACTATTTTGCCTCACAGCGCCCTGCATGTATCCCTCCACCATGAATGGAGTTTAAGTTCTCTAAACTATCATAAAACAGTGTCTCAGTCATCAGGCAGTGAATTCATAACCATTTCATGTAGGAACTTTCTGTGAGGGAGCTTTTAGAGGTGGACGTCGTCTGGTTCCTACCACCACCACTGTGAACAGTTCTGACTCGGTAAGTTTATCTAGAACAGAGCGTTTCACACCAAACCACTCTGAACCACTCTGTTTACATCTTACAGCAGCTGCGCTGGTTGGGCAGGGGAAGGTCAGGGACTATATAGGGCGACAAAACACGACGCAGTATAGACGGAGAAACGCAATACGATGCTGAGCGCAGCGCCGAGACTGACATCACAGAGAACACAGACACACAGTCTGTCAACACTGACCTGCTCACACCCCCCAAAAACACCCAGAACACCCAGCTGGACCTGCTCTCTGAACCCTCCACACAGCTAGAGAGAGAGATAGAAAGGAGAAGGAGAGAGAAAGACTAAAGAAAAAGAAAGACAGAAAAGAGAGAGAATGAGAGAGAATGAGAAAGAGGAAAGAATGAGAGAACATGTGAGAGAGAGAGAGAGAGAGGGAGAGTGAGAGAGAAAAAGAGAGAGAGAGACAGAGAGAGAGAGAGAGAGAGAGAGAGAGAGAGAGCTCTGCGCTACATTTTTGCCTGAGGTCGCCTTTCAGCTGTCTGTCCCTTAAGATTTACCATCAGAGCGAGAGAGAGGGAGAGAGAGAGCGAGAGAGAGAGAGAGAGAGAGAGAGAGAAGAGAGAGATATGAATAAGCCACTATTGGTTATTGATCGTGACTCTGCACTGATAATGGCAAAGATGGCCAATCGATTGAAAAGCACACACAGCCTGTAACAAACACAGCTGAAATTTTTATCTTCAAAAATAAAGATTAAAAAATAAAGCCTCTCTCTCTCTCTCTCTCTCTCTCTCTCTCTCTCTCTCCCTCTCTCTCCCTCTCTCTCACAGGCTGATGGGATCAGGAAGGACGTGTCTGTCTTCATTCTCTCTCTGAGATTCTGCGTGTGTCACCTTGACTCTTTCTCTGTTTTATTCCTGGCTGCAGGAGATTCCTCTCTCTCTCCATCCACCACTCCGCTGGTTAGAAATGCTCTGGAATGAAAATCTTCAGGAACTGAAGCAAATCTGGACCCGAAGCAAATCTACAACAGCAGCAAATCTATAACTAGAGTATTCTGGAAATGAAGCAAATCTGGAACTAAAGTAAATCTACAACTGAAGTATTCTGTTATTGAACAATTTCAGAATGGAAGCATATCCAGAACGGAAGCAAATCTGGAAGTGTGGCAAATCTGGAGGTGAAGTAGATCTACAACTAAAGCAAATCTAGAAATGAAACAAATCTGGAAGTGAAGTAGATCTACAACTAAAGCAAATCTAGAAGTGAAATGAAATCTGGAAGTGAATCAGATCTACAACTGAAGCAAATCTGGAAGTGAGGCAAATCTAGAACTGTGTTCTGTTATTGAACAACTTTGGAACTGAAGCAAATCTAGAAGTGAAGCAAATCTGGAATAGAAGTAGATCTACAACTAAAGCAAATCTAGAAGTGAAGCGAATCTGAAAGTGAAGCAGATCTACAACTGAAGCACATCTAGAACCGAAGCAAATCTGGAACTGAAGTAAATTTACAACAGACGTTTTCTGGAACTGAAGCAAATCTGGAACTGCATAATTAAGTAAACATGTTATTTAAGCATTCTGAAAATTTGCATTCTAAAATTTAGTAAGTCTCTTACAATCGAAGGGTCTGGAGATGACGCAAATCTCTCGACTGGACTGTTCTAGAAATGTTCTTAAAAGTGCTCTAGAACTGAAGTGTTGTGGCACTGGCCCCTTCTGAGCACCGTGTTTTGAAGGCGGCGTCTGAAACAGAAGGGAGTCGGGCTAACGCGCTCCGCTCCCCAACATGAATATTTATAACTATTGCACTGATGAGCGATTTTTCATTTCCAGCCTATTTTTCACTGCTACTACCACAGCCATTTAAAATGGATCAGAAAGAGGGAGCAGTGGAGAGAGAGAGAGAGAGTAAGAGAGAGAGAGAGAGAGAGAGAGACAGAGAGAGAATAACAAGTGGCACCATTTTTTTCCCCTCCATAACAAAATTTTCCTGCCTTAACGAGATAAAAGTAAATTGTGCACTGACTCAGAAAGTGTGAAAGGCATTCTAGAATGAATTTTTCATGCGCATTGATAATTCAATACATTGTGGCGCCAATTTATCAGATTTCCGTGTCGTCGTCTCCGGCGTTGTCGTCTTTTTTCCGGGAGAATAACAAGCATATGATCTCCGTCTCCGCGGTGACTGGCAAGCCTGTTAGCCCTGAGCTGCTTCTGCTACGGCTCATATAAAAGGTGTTCATGCAGGCTTTGTAGAAAGGAAAAAAAAGAAAAGAAAATGGGAACAAAAAAAAAGTCTCGTCCCTCGAGAGATTTAAGCTTAACTCATTCTCTCATTTTCATGCAGAAAATAGAAGACGCATCCGCGAGATGTCAGGGAAGCGTTACTGCCTCACTTTCACTTTTAGCGCGCGTTAGCGAGCGCCCCATTGACAAGGAAAGGTGCTTCAAATGGATTGGTAAAAGCTATATAACAAGGCTACGGGACAAGTGTGGCATGTGAAAAGAGACTGAGGTGGGCGTGTGGAGGAGGAAAGCTCTGAAGATAGAAGCTACAGTCCCTTTAAAAGAAGGAGAACGTGGCGTCTGTGATCATTTCCAAGAATTTCAAACAGCCGCCTTTGTAGGATCAGCTCAATTGGCTAAAAGCTTCAAAAACACACATAAAAGTGATGGTTTTGGCCAAATTCACCCAGTCTTCCCACTTATCGCAAGCGTAGCTGATTAGCCAAAGCATGTTTGGAGTCCAAAGTTTTCTTCTTTAGCTTTAGCACTGGAGCTACGAGGCTAATGTGACTAACAAGTAGCAGAAGCTAATATACACCCACAAACTGTGTCGAGTTTTCAGTAATCTCTAATAAACGTATGTGTTTATGTGGTTTCTGACACTGTGTGATGTCATGCCACCCTGCTAGACAAAACAGCACTGACCAGCATGGCCTGGTCACCAGCAAAACTAGCTAGTCAACCAATTGAGCTAATCCATGCTGGGTGACCAGCTAAACCAGCCCCAGACCAGCAATAGACCAGCATAAACCAGTTTGTGCTTCACAAACACAGTTTGAAAAAGCTTCACAAACACAGTTTGGATCAGCATAGAAAGCTGTTTTTTTCAGCAGCTCAATTGGCTAAAATCTTCACAAACACACCTAAATGTGATGGTTTCAGCCAAATTCACCCTCCTTATCCCAAACGTAGCTGATTAGCTGCACTGGAGCTACGAGGCTAATGTAGCTAACAAGTAGCAGAAGCTAATATACGTCCACAAACTGTGTCGAGCTGTTCAGTAATCTCTAATAAACGTATGTGTTTATGTGGTTTCTGACACTGTGTGATGTCATACAGCCCTGCTAGACAAAAACAGCATAGGCCAGAATCAGTATTGGCTGTTTGAGTTGTTCAGTAATCTCTAATAAACTTACTTGAAAAAATCTTCACAAACACACATAAAAGTGATGGTTTCGGACAAATTCACCCCCCTTATCCCAAACGGAGCTAATTAGCTTCAATGAAGCTACATGGCTAATGTGGCTAATAAATAGCAGAAGCTAATATACACCCACAAACTGGGATGAGTTTTCAGTAATCTCTAATAAACGTATGTGTTCATGTGGTTTCTGACACTGTGTGATGTCATACAACCCTGCTAGACAAAACAGCACAGACCAGCATGGCCTGGTCACCAGCAAAACTAGCTAGTCAACCAATTGAGCTAATCCATGCTGGGTGACCAGCTAAACCAGCCCCAGACCAGCAATAGACCAGCATAAACCAGTTTGGATCAGCATGGAAAGTTGTTTTTATCAGCAGCTCAATTGGCTAAAATCTTCACAAACACACCTAAAAGTGATGGTTTTGGCCAAATTCACCCCCCTTATCCCAAACGTAGCTGATTAGCCAAAACATGTTTAAAGTCTTTGGAACTATGAGGCTAATGTAGCTAACAAACAGTGGAAGCTAGTATGCTACCAATTAGCACGGTGCTAACTGCACAGCTAAATCATCACAAACCGTGTGGAATTGTTTAGTAATCTCTAATAGACGTTCCTGACACTGTATGAAATTGTGCTAACTATAACAATGGACAGAAGAACGGCAGCACACACTCTTAAAGAGGATGGTTCTTCAACCATGAGTTCTACACAGAACAACTGCATGCTTAAATGGTTCTTTGCATGGTGAAATGCTTCCTCAGACTGATGAATGTACTGTATATGTAACATCATAACAGTAGCAGAACCCTTCTTGGTGATACCCATATACACACATTCTCCATCAATTTGAAGAACCAGTTTGAAGCAATGCAAAGAACCATTTAAGCATGCAAATGGTTTATAGAACCATCGTCTTTACTAGCCATCTTTTTTAAGAGTGTGTGCTGCCGTTCTTCTGTCCACAATGTCATACAGTGTCAGGAACGTCTATTAGAGATTACTAAACAATTCCACACGGTTTGTGATGATTTAGCTGTGCAGTTAGCACCATGCTAATTGGTAGTATCCTAGCTTCCACTGTTTGTTAGCTACATTAGCCCTGTAGCTCCAGTGCTAAAGTTAAAGAAGGAAACTTCAGACACCAAACATCCCAGATAGCAGACGGTTTTGGGCCGATTCTGGCTTTCCTACGCGAGTGTTGGTTGACCACCAGGAAGATGTTAGGTCAGAATAATCTTGTATTAATCTTTGTTAATCCAGATTAATCTTGCATACAAGAATAATCTTGTATTTGTTTGTGGACCAATTCTGGGATGAATTGTTGTGGACTAACAATGTGGTTGGGCCAGATTTGGGCCGCATCCGTTAGTTCTACTCATTTTACAGTATGTGTGCCAGATCTGGGCCAAGGACCCAGCCATTTATTTTGCTGTGTAAAATGTAAATAAATGTAAATAAAAACAGAATGCAATGATTTGCAAATCTCATAGACCCATATTTGATTCACAATAGAACATAGAACTCATATCAGATGTTGAAAGTGAGACATTTTACCATTTCATGAAAAATATTAACTCATTTAGAACTACCGCGTCTACCATTGTGTAGCATTGCCTCTTCTTTTAACAACAGTCTGTAAACGTCTGGGAAGCGAGGAAACGGATTGCTGGAGTTTTGGGAGAGGAATGTTTTTACTAACCACATTTTTAACAGTGTACTGTATGCACATCACAGACATGAGTTAGCACTCAAATTGCTAGCTTGGTGCTAACAACACTCACTTTGTTTTCTCCGCACTTTTTGGAAGCCGAAAATGATGCAATTCCAAGCTCTGACTTCCCACTTCCGAGTCAAGTCAAACGCAGTGTCGGTTCTCCGATCCTTTAGCTAACTAAACTGCAGCTCAGCTCAGAAAAGGAACGGTTAAAAGTCCCCGGCAGGAGCGGCAGGCGGATGACAGAGTATTTGTTATGGTGAAGAACAGAGCGGCTGAGGGAAAGAGGGAGAGAGAGATTAAATCTAAGGTTACCGCAGCCGGGGTGTAATCTATTCAGAGACAAATGCCGGGTCTCCGAAGCGCATTTGTTGTGCAGCCCCGAGCTTTAACAGCCAGCGTTATGGCATCATTTCTCATCATTAGCGAGCCTACATCGATGTCCCGACTGAAGGGTCAGCGCTGAGAACAGGACCGGGGGGGGACGCAGTGTGGGTGGGTTTGTGTGTGTATTAGCGCTCGGCGATAATTAAATATTTCACAGACATCAACATTTCTTTTTCAATTTATAATTTCTGGACGTTTTTTTCCTTCTATTGTGCTGCTATTTCATTTGAACCATTGTTTTGCTGATCTTTTTCAAAAAACAGCGATGAAAATACTTATTAATAATACCGTTCGACACTGTTGAAAGCCACAGAGCCAGACATAATCTCATAACGAGAACGTCTGGAGACGACCGGAAGATCTTTCAGCCTAAATGTGGAAGAGTGCAGACTTATTAGGGTGGGAACAAACCAAGAGTGAAATTTCTCAACTGCCTCGTGAAGGCAGAGCTCACAGTAGGGGGCGCTGGTGCTCTCATCAACATTGACCAACGGACTGCAAGCCCGTCACACAAGGAGTCGTAAATTGTAAGTTAGCATGGCTGAAAACTCCAGCTAAAGGTGCAGTTTGTACGATTTTCAGTTTAAAACATTAAAAAATGAACTATTAAAATTAAAAATCAAAATAAAATTATCAACAGAATGTGAAGAAATAATAATAAATAATGTTTTGACATTATGTCAAAGACATTCATGTATCGTGTTGCAGAGATGTCTACTGAAGTTAGCATACTATCCAGCTAGCCCTGGCCCATCCTGTCTCACAATAACACTTTGTACCTCAAGAGGCGATAGTGAGTCACTGAGTGCGGTCACGACTGCAGAAAATCAGATTTTGTCAGTAATCTGATCAACGTGTTTACATGCACTTGAGTAATCAGATAACGGGGAAACTCCGGGTCTATATGAGTCAGACCATAATCAGATTTCTGCTTTACAACCAGCCAATAAACTCACAGAAGAAGACAAGATGCAAACGTAACGTAAAACTCAAACTTCATGCCGCGACTTTTTTTAAACGTCGCACCGCTTTACCTGAAAATATATACGTACATCATCTAGAAGATGAAGAATATTTAAATCCTTCACTTCGTCAAACATGTATTTGTTTTCAGCAACGCTGCTCGCTTATTTCCGGTACCGCCGTCTGTTTTCACACATGCTCAGACTGAGAAAGCCGAAAGAAATCAGAGTAAGAGTTTACAGCACTGAGAAATCTGATTACTGAGCTAAAATCCAGCCTCTTTATCAGATTTCTAGACCTTCCTCCAATCTAAGAAATCAGAGTGTGCTGTTTACATGACCATTTCAAAATCAGATAACTGCAGAAATCCGATTATGCACTCACTGCAGCATTGAGTTTAACATGAGAGAAGGAAGCAGCCGCCGCTGGAACCACAAGCAAGGAACCACGTTCAGCAGGAAAGAAAAGAAGCGACATAAAGCGCCTGGAGCTCTCGGCGAGCAGAGCAATGAAGAGCAACGAATTCTGGGCTGGTAAGGAGGGGGAGGAGTTAAGAAGGAGAAGGAGGGACTTTGCATTTCCCTGTTTCTTATGATAGGGTGGACAACACAACTTTTGGGTGATACGTCGCCCCTATTTGTGTGGAGTGTGGAGTAAGAGTTCCGTTAGCTAACGACAGCGTTTCGCTAGCTTGTTTTGATTTTATTGAGTCAGATCGAAACTCTGAACGACTTTGTTTACATCCGAACCAATGCAGAAATTTTGAAAAATTGGCAGAACTGCCCTTCAGCTACTGCAGTATTTATCGTTATCAAGATATTTTGCTAAAATATTTACCACTACTGATTTTTATCGCCCACCTCCAGCGCCTGTGTCTAAGAGAGACGTATACGAGCGCCGGGCGAACCCTTCCTCTTTGCTTATCTCGGTGTGTGATGCCCACATGGATTTACATTTCTACTACATTAGGAATTTGCATACGGCACTTTGCATGCATGTCTGATAGAGCGAGGAGGGGCGAGAGGGAAACAGAGGAACGAGAGGATACAGCGGGGAGAGAGGAAACGACAGAGCGGAGAGAGAGGAGTGTAGAGAGAATGAGAGAGAAGAAATGAGTAAAAGAGAAAAAAGAAAAAGTGTTGCAGGTGGTTGCTAAGGGGTTGCTAGGCTGTTGCTATGTTATCCCAGGTTGTTGCTAAAGGACATTGCTACCCTATCCCAGGTGGTTGCTAAGGTGTTGCTAGGCCATTGCTATGCTCTCCCAGGTGGTTGCTAAGGTGTTGTTAGACCATTGCTATGCTCTCCCAGGTGGTTGCTAAGGTGTTGTTAGACCATTGCTTTTCTATCCCAGGCGGTTACCAAAGGCCATTGCTATGCTATCCCAGGAGGTTGCCAAGGTGTTGCTAGGCCATTGCTATGCTATCCCAGATGGTTGCTAAACTGTTTCTAAGCTGTTGCTATGCTCTCCCAGGCGGTTGCTAAGGTGTTGTTAGTCCATTACGATGCTATCCCAGGTAGTTGCTAAAGGCCATTGCTGTAGGGTCCCATGTTGTTGCTAAGTATACTTGTATGATGGTGACATAAGAGGCTGTTTGTTTACTGTTAGTCACTGTTTAACATGTTTCATTATTATTACTAATTCTGTTATATTTACATACATTTGAGAGAGAGAGGGAGGGAGAGAGACAGAGAGAGAAAGAGAGTGAAAGAGAGGAAAAAGAGAGACAGAGAGGAAAAGAGGAGAGGCAAGAAAGAAAGTGATGAGAGGGAGAGAGAGAGAGAGAGAGAGAGAGGTAGAGGCAGAGAGAGAGAGAGAGAGAAGGAGGTAGAGAGAGAGAGAGAAGGACAGAGGTAGAGAGAGAGAGAGAGAAGGACAGAGGAAGAGAGAGAGAGGAAGAGAGAGAGAGGGAGAGAGAGCGTGTGGTTCTGCGGTGCGGGTGCTCCTCGTCTGCCGTATGTTGCTGTGTTCCGCGCTGGAGGAGCTCAGTGAGGACACAACCGGCTCGTCTTCCTCACTTTTTTCCCAGCAGCCCTTTCTTCCTGAGCCTGCGTTAGATATGCTAATCCTCTGTGTTTACGAGCGGGCGCTGCTCTCCGGCCTCCAGCTGCTCTGGCAGATTTCACCCAGGCTGCGCCGGGGGGGCGCGCGGACCCCCACAGAGCGCCACGCTGCTACCCTCGCCGCGGCTCCAGAGGTGCATAATGAAACCCCTGCAGGAGGAGCGGGGGGTGGACAGAGGGGGGGAAAGGAGGGGCGACGGATTTAAGAGGCACAAACACGGGCTGCAGAAGGAGCACCGATACGGCACCGATACAACATCGCGATACGAGGCGGTCCCGTACCGCACGATACGTACCGCGATATTCACGCCTTCTGGGGTTGGAGCTTATATGAATGTACGTATCTGTCCAATCAAACTACCGTAATATTTCAAAGGGCCCATATGCATGATTAAAGGGTTCTCTGCATTGTTAAAGAAGGGTTCTTCTACTGTTACAGGCTTGACATCCAACAATAGAAGAACCTTTTTTGGTCCTATATAGAACCCTTTTCAAAAAGCATCTACAGCACATTCTCCATCAATCTGAGGAACCATTTAATGATGAAAAGAACCATTCAAGCATGCAAAGGCTCCTTTGAGTGCTCATGGTTCTATATAGAACCATTTGCTTTACCAAAGAGCCCTTGAAGAACCATCATTTTTAAGAGTGTATAGGACCAAAAAGGGTTCTGCTACTGTTATGATGTCAAGCTTTTATACAATTGAAGAACCCTTTTCGGTCCTATATGCTCTTAAAAATAAATGATGGTTCTTCAAGGGCTCCTTGGCAAAGAAAATGGTTCTATATAGAAACATTCAAAGAACATATAAAAAGGTATATATACCTTTTCAACATGGTTCTATATAGAACCATGCACTACACATTCTTTATCAATCTGAAGAACCATTAAGCATGCAAATACTCATAGTTCTATATAGAACCATTTTCTTTACCAAAGAACCCTTTATGACGCATCATTTTTAAGAGTGTATAGGACCAAAAAGGGTTCTGTTATTGCTACAATGTCAAGCTTGAACAATCTTAAAAAAGATTCTTCAAAGGTTCTTTAATAAAGGAAACGGTTCTATATAGAACCATGAATAGTCAAAGAACCCTTTGCATGATTAAACTTTTTTTAAAAGGGTTCTGTATAGCACCAAAAAGGGTTCTTCTATTGTTACAGGCTTGACATTGTAACAATAACAGAACCCTTTTTCTATATAGAACCATACACAATACATTCTTCATCAATTTGAAAAATGATTTCACCATGCAGAGAACCCTCTCTGGTTTTATATAGAACTCATGGTTCTAAATAGAACCATTTTCTTTACCAAGATCCATAATGTTTAAGAGTGTATAGGACCAAAATGGGTTCTGTTATTGCTACAATGTCAAGCTAGTACACTCTTAAAAAAGATGGTTCTTCTAGAGTTCTTTAGTAAAGAACACACAAAGAACCCTTTGTATGATTAAACTTTTTTTAAAAGGGTTCTGTATAGCACCAAATAGGGTTCTTCCATACAGAACCATATACAATACATTCTCCATCAATCTGAAAAAACATTTCACCATGCAGAGAACCCTTTAAGCATGTAAATGATGCTATATAGAACTCATGGTTCTAAATAGAACCATTTTCTTTACCCTTGAAGAACATCTTTTTAGGAGTGTGCTGCTGTGATGTTTTCCTCAGTCCAGCTGAAGCAGCTGAGATGAACTGATTACACTTTCAAATTAGTGTCTAATGTATAAGAGACTGAACTGCTTCCTTCAGGAGGGAGGATCGTGTTTCAGGATCTTGTGGCCACCAGATCCCCGAGGAGATAATCAGGGAGGATCGGCTACTAATACAAACAAGCGCGGCTCACGTTTCACTAATGCGTTTGACCCGCTCTTCATCTCTTTGTTTTTTTTTCAGCTGGAATAAAACAACGACAAAGCACCTCGAACCGTAACTCGCAACGTTCATCCACCACATCAGAACCGGAAATCAGATCAATCACCGAGAGGAGAGCGAAGACCTGGAAAAATGAAGTTAGAATGAGGAAAAAATCCCTCGTGGAAAACAAATCAACAGCAAGCAAATGCGATGAAGTGAGTTAGGAAGATCACATTACCCTCACCGGATTAGATTTACGACAGTGAGGTTTTAAATCGAATTACCCAATACAAGCCAGCTGTTTACTCGCTCCGGCTCGCAGGCCGGCTCCGAAACGTAAACAAACCTTCCTCGTGGATTCAGGTGGGCCGGAAGAAAAGGGATGAATGAGATACGAGGGGTTAAAAACGGGGCTGGAGCTGGAAAAACTAGTGAAGACAGCAAAAACGCTGCTGGACACCAAGACAAGCGGCCTCTTCTTATTTATTTACACTTTTTTCTCTCCAACCTCTGGATCTCAAGAATTGGGATAATTTTCCAGACCTGAGCAACAGTCGGAATTTTGGAAGGTTTGAATTTCCGTGACTGTAATTCCTGCATTCTGGTGAAAATGAGAAAATATTACACCAAGAAAAATATATTTTACAGTAAACACTTATTTAGGACTTTTATTTTGGTTTTAAAAGTAAGGATGTGGAATTTCAGTCACCTCAAATGACATCACTGATCACGGTCAGTGGGTGTGTCCACAAAAATGACGCTCTTCAAGGGTTCTTTAGTAAAGATAGAACCCTTTTTGATGCTATATAGAACCACAGCATCTACAGCACATTCTGAAGATCCCTTTAATGACACAAAGAATGGTTCATGGTTCTATATAGAACCGTTTTCTTTAACAAAGAGCTCTTAAAGAACCATCATTTTTAGGAGTGTATAGGACCAAAAAGGGTTCTGCTGTTGTTATGATGTCAAGCTTTTATACAACTGAAGAACCATTTTTTGAGGCTATATAGACACACACACATATACCTTTTTCAAACTATATAGAACCATGTACTACACATTCTCCATCACCAACCCAAAGAACCATTTCACCATGTAAATAACCGATGAGGCATGCAAATGGTTCTATATAAACTCATGGTTCTAAATAAAACCATTTTCTTTACCAAAGAACCCTTGAAGAACCATCTTTTTTAAGAGTATATAGGAACAAAAAGGGTTCTGCTATTGTTACAATGTCAAGCTTGCACACTCTTATAAAAGATGGTTCTTCAAGGGTTCTTTAGTAAAGAAAGTGGTTCTACATAGAACCATGAACCATTTGCATGAATAATGAGTTGCATCATGAAAGGGTTCTTCAGACTGCTGGAGAATTTTCTTAGTTGGTTCTATACAGAGCCTTTTTGAAAAAGCACAACCCTGACATTGTAACAATAGAAGAACCCTTTTTGGTGCTGTATAGAACCCTTTTCAAAAAAGGGACTATGTAGAACCATCTACAGCACATTCTCCATCACTGTGGAATCTTCTACAGCTGTAGTTTTTGTGGTTCTTCATGTTTTACAGCGTCACACTGATTTGTTAAAGGATGTGAAGTTTACGGAGGGAGGTAAAGCTGTAAAGCTGTAAAGTGTAATATTTTCCCTCAGTGTCACTGCTGGACTGAGAACAGTCCACCAACCAAACATATCCAGCCAACAGCGTCCTGTGGGCAGCGTCCTGTGACCACTGATGAAGGACTAGAGGATGACCAACACAAACTGTGCAGCAGCAGATGAGCTATTGTCTCTGACTTTACATCTACAAGGTGGACTGACAAGGTAGGAGTGTCTAATAGAGTGGACAGTGAGTAGACACAGTGTTTCTCCAAAACTCCAGCAGCACTGCTGTGTCTGATCCACTCGCACCAGCACAACACACCTACCTGCTCTGTGAGGGTCCATGGGGGTCCTGACCACTGAAGAACAGGGTAAAAGGGGGCTAACAAAGTATCAGAGAAACAGATGGACTACAGTCTGTAACTGTAGAACTACAAAGTGCACCTATATAGTAAGTGGAGCTGATAAAATGGACAATGAGCGTAGAAACGAGGAGGTGGTCTTAATGTTATGCCTGATTGGTGTATTATGTAATAAATAAATAAATAAATAATAGGATAAATGATCCATATTATGCATGCATGTCCAATATTTGATACTTGATCTCCAAAATGGTAACTTTACAGGAGAAGGAAAAAACATACTTTACTTTCAATGTAAGTCAATGGAACCAGACGTTTTTTCCAAGTGATTTTGGGCCGTTTCTTTTTGATCCATTAATCATAAAATGTACACACAATGTAAAGAACAACAGGCATTTTCAAATTATGTCAAAAACTGAAAAACGTGGAAATACGAGGTTTTGTTCCGACAACAGCGATATATATATATATATATATATATATATACATATATATATACACATATATGGCCATATATTATATTTCCATATGGGGCAGCATCATAATATCTTCAACTAATCAGTTTTCTACATTGGAAAATTGATTCAAAACATTGAAACAGTAGTGTGAATCAACTGGCTGACTAGCTAACATTAATCTGACATGTATGGAATCCATAAAACACAAACATTTACGCCACTCCTGCTACTGAGTGTGAGGAAATACACATGATCGTCAAACTGCGGTCTCTACCTGTGTTTTTCGTATTTGCGTACTTTTATTTAATCTGAAAAACAGTTTAGTTAGCGGGGGTCAGGGGTCACGAAAGCTCTGCCAGATTCCCTATTCAGTCATGAACTCCGCACACTGTTCATGCACAGCTTACTAATAGTGCTTCCCTTTCACTTCCTCCCACCAGAGGAGTGTGTTTATTCTTATTGTGTACATATTAGCAGCGCAACGTTAATGACAGTAAAGCTCCGGATGACTCCAGCACCAACGGGACGAGACCGGAGTCACTTTCAGTGCATTAACAGCAAAGTGGCTGATTGAATTACAGCAGTGTACGATGTACAGAGCCGATAAGGCCGTCTGAGGACACGGACACAGGCTGGACTGTGACCAAAGCGCAAAATACAACCCCTACTTAACCTCTTGGACCCCCTGAATGTCTCAAAATCAAAATTCTTATGAGGTTATGCTATGAAAAACAGACCCTCAAATCCAGATTCAGTGAAGCTCACTGTTTATCTGCTTCCCCCACAATCAGCTTCTGTCTTTGGTGTTCTTAACTAGAGCTGCAGCACTGCTCTGCCTCAGGGTGGCGCTGTAGCAGACTGGCTCACCCAGTTGGTCCTTCATAGCCTAGAAACTGTAACTCTGCCCGGATTCCTCTGAAAAACTTTCCAATGAGCTGCAGCAGATCTGTAAATCTGAAAACTCGCCCAGTTTCCCAAGAGTTTGGAGTGAAGAGTGACTGTTCCTCATTTCTCACACTGAAGACAGAAGAGGAGACGAGGAAGATCTCAGTTACTGTGAGGAAGAGCGCAGAACCGCACTAGAACAGAGACTCTACAGAAGAGGAGACGAGGAAGATCTCAGTTACTGTGAGGAAGAGCGCAGAACCGCACTAGAACAGAGACTCTACAGAAGAGGAGACGAGGAAGATCTCAGTTACTGTGAGGAAGAGCGCAGAACCGCACTAGAACAGAGACTCTACAGAAGAGGAGACGAGGAAGATCTCAGTTAATGTGAGGAAGAGCGCAGAACCGCACTAGAACAGAGACTTCACAGAAGAACAACTGCAGAAAAAGCAGTATATGTAACATATAGGCATGGTATGGCATTGTCTGATGCCCTGTAATTGAAATCAAGGGGTCACTAAAATGTAAATAAAACATAATTTGGCTTTTTAATGTAAAATGTTTTACAAAATAATAAAAAAGGGAGAAAAAGTTTTTTTTTTTAATTGGAGGAGCTCAAGACTGTTATACAAACATTTCGTTGACGCTGAAACATCAGCGCCACAATATTTTGCTCATTTTGAGATGGTTGTGCACTTATTATAAGATTATTTACTTTATTTCTAGACATTTTTTACCTGTTTTAAGTTAATTTTATTAAGTAAAATTATCTCACTATACTGGCAGATAATTTGGCTGATTTCAAGCTCATTTCTTAAAACAAGCAAAATTATCTATCAATATAGTGAAATACATTTACTTAATAAAAAAATAAGTAAAAAATGTTTGAAAATTAGATAAAATAATCTTAAACTAAGCTTACAACAATCTCAACAGAAGAAATATTAGATTTATTGACTAGATTTAAGATCATTTTACTTGACAGGACACCATTTTTTGCAGCGTGCTATGGCAAGTGAGTTAGCAGCCAGGCGACATGGGACCCCCCGAACACTAGGGGGTACTTGGCACTCTGGCTGTGATGCTACAGTGCTAAAGAGAAGAAAATAAAGACGGGAAATGTGGAAATATGGAAAAGTTGTACATCCACAGTAGCTTAATGTTTGTTTATGACAGTTAATCTAACACAATATGAAATAATAAGAGGCCTAAAGGTCCAACAACACTGCACCTAATAGCCAGATGCGAATGCTAGTCCTACATATTGAACGCATGCTAGTCTACGCTGAGTAAACAGCATGAAAATGAACTAGCGCAAGCGTGAAAACGAATGGCTGGGAACAGATGTGTCAGCGCCTTCACTATAAGGGACAAAGCATAATAGTTTCGGCTCAGTGGATACAAATCAACTTCACACCGAGTCGAATTGAGATGAAATCAGAAGGAAACCCTGCTGAAGAAGCCCAGAGAAACCATGAAGTGTTTCTGCTGGTTCCTGATGGTTCTGTAATGTGTTTTGGCTCTTTTAATGCGTTGATATCACAATGTAAAGTATTGTAACTACACCTTTAGACCTTTTTCTCATTAACAGCTGAAATGCATTGTTCTGTAATAATAATAAACACCAGCCTTGCTTGAAATGTAAACACATCTTTCCAATAACATTTTTATCGTGGTCAGTGCCTCTGCAGTGCCCCCTCTGGTTCAACTGTGCTATTCTCACGTTTTGCATGGTCACACTAAATCAGGGAGTGACTGCGCTGTGCGATGCCTTCAATTAGCAGTACTTTGTGAACGATTCACCTGTAAGACGCGACAGAAGCCGAGAGACGAGAGACACACAGACCTTTAATTCAGTGTTTTCACTCCAGGTTTGGAGCCGCTGCACCGTATAGTTTAGTGTTTCTCTGCTGTTCACCTCGTTCAGCTCAAGAAGGGATTAATTAGCTAATAATATCAGGTATTTTAACCAGGAAACCACAGTTATGCAGTGCAGGGGTTTCAGGCCTGGAGCTGAACTCTGAACTAACTGCACCAGCAAACTTACAGAATCACGTCTGACGAAACACGACGTTGTTTTCAGACCCACGACATTCAGTCTGATATTTAACGTTAATGTTTCTCCATTCAAACGTCATTTAAATCAGAAACAGAGAGTAAAGTTATACCGGCTGTCTGCAGCTCCGTTAGGGGGCGACTGTTCATCTCTCAGCTGTTAACATCAGCTAAAGTGATCTAAAGGCCAGCATTGATCACATCTGTGTTAATTAGCTGATGTTGTTACCCTCCTATGATCACAGAGTGTTTCACCTCTTTATGCCACACCATGGGATCCTTTACCCACCCTGACGTGAAGAGCCGGTGGGCTCCAGAATAGGGGGAGGGGCTGAGTATGAGATAAATATATCAGGAAAACACAGATTTGGTAGCTTTTCTGCCCGTTTAAGTGGCACCAGGAGGTCAGGGGAAACTATATAATAATCTCAGCCTGTTTTATCGACTTTGTCGAGGAACGTTTTTCTCTTCCAAAGTAAGGAGAGTAATTTTAGACACCTTTCACCTCTAGTTATGTTCATGCGGAGCAGCGAAGCTGGAAATTCCGTCCCAAATATGGTGGCTACAACAGAAAAATCACGTCACTGAAACCCTCGGATAGGTGACCAATGGCTGAATGCATCTGAAGGTTTCCTAAAGGGATCTAAAGGTGTTCTAAAAGAAACCAGTGTCTCTGTTGGAAACTCCAAAGCCAGTTCCCATTAGAAAGCAAAATCGTTCAATCCCAAAGGTCTCCGATGGTCCTTTTTCATCAGGTAAATGTTTCAGTTAAGAAAGTGAAACCTACTGTTTGGTTTGCGACACCATGAAGTCAAATTCTGACGCCAAATGTTCCCTGTGTCTCGGTTCCAGCCCATCCTGTTCTCCACGGGTAGAGAATCCTGTTTGGCTAGAGTTGGCTAGGCAGACACTAAAGCTACACCCTTAAAAACGATGGTTCTTCAAGGGTCCTTTAGTAAAGACAATGGTTCTATATGGAATCATGAACACTCAATCATTTGTATGCTTTAATATGTCTTTGCAAGGTGAAGCTGTTCTTCAGATTGATGCAGAATGCATATAGAACCTTTTTGAAGATATAGCACCAAAAACGGTTCTGTTATAGTTATGATGCCAAGCTTGGATAGAAGAACCCTTTTTAATGCTATAAGGAACCATATACAACATATTACCCAACAGTCTGGAGAAGCACTTCACCATGCAAAGAACCCTTTAAGCATGCCAATTGTTATTTACTAAAGAACCCATGAAGAACCATCTTTTTAAAGAGTCCTATCCAAATTATGTCTCAGTTCTAGCCCATCCTGTCCTCCATAGGTGGTTCTTCAAGCATTCTTTAGTGAAAGCAAGGATTCTCTTTAGAACTTTTTTGAAAATGGTTCTATAAAGCACCAAAAAGGGTTCTGTTATTGTTATGAAGTCAAACTCGTAACAATAGCAGAACCCTTTTGGTTCTTTATAGAACCATTTTCAAAAAGGTTCTAAACAGAACTATACAAAACATTCTCCATCAATCTGAAGAAACATTTCACCAAGCGAAGCACCATTTAAGCATGAAATAGGTTTGTCCTTACGAAAGAACCCTGTGAGGAACCGTCTTTTTAGTCCTATTCACATTACGGTGCTAGCTCCTTGTTGCTTCTAAAATCTACGTTTTCCATCAAACCTCTCACTACACTGTCTCTCTCACAGCGGAGAACGGTTGTAATTAACTTTTCACAATGCTAATCTGCTACGTCTCCGTCAAAAACAAGGCTAGTCCTACCAAAACTACAGCGATAGCTTAAAGTATGCGCTTTAGCAAAGTCATGAAGATTTAAGATAATTTTACTTGACAGGATGCAATTTTTTGCAGCGTGCTACAGCAAGTAAGATAGCAGCCAGGCAACATGGGACCCCCCGAACACTAGGGGGTATTTCGCGCTCTGGCCGTGATGCTACAGTGCTAAATAGAAGATATAAACAAAGACCGGAAATGAGGAAATATGGAAAAGTTGTACATCAACAGTAGCTTAATGTTTGTTTATGACAGTTAATCTAACACAATATGAAATAATAAGAGGCCCCTCTGGGACAAAACATTTTTAATTCATTTTTAATGATGTTGCTAATCTGCTTTGCTTTTGCACTGCTAACAGGCTATACAGGCCACTTTAGCTAACAAGAAAACATCAGAAAGGTAATGAACTCTCTTCTCCTCCGTTTCGTCCCTCCTTCTTTTTTTGCCATGAAGAATTTTAATTAGTTTTAATGATGTTTGCTAATCTGCTACGCCACACTGCTAATACAGGCTACAGACTGGCTATTTGCTACATAGCAAACATCAGGAAAGAAAAATCTCTTCTTCCTCCTCTTCTTCTCCTCTTTTAGCTTTTCCCCAGGAATAAACAGTTTTTATTCAGTTTGATGATATTTGCTGATTTGCTACGTCTACCGCTAAGCTTCAGAGTGGCCACTTTAGCTTAGTTAGCAAACATCAGACAAGACATTTCTTCTAACTTCTTCCAACCTTCCCATCTTCTCTTTCTCTTTTTTCGTCCCCTCTGAGACAAAACATTTTAAACTCATTTTAATGAAAATGTTTGCTAATCTGCTTTGCTTTTGTGCTGCTAACAGGCTACATAGGCTACCTTAGCCTAGCTAGAAAACTTCAGAAAAGAAATGAACTCTCTTCCCCTCTGTTTCATCCCTCCTTCTCTTTGTTGCCAGGAAGAATTTTTCATTCAGTTTAATGAAAATGTTTGCTAATCTGCTATTTGCACTGCTAATACAGGCTACAGAGTGGCCTCTTTAGCTAGCTGGCAAACATCAGGAAAGAAATGAACTCTCTTCTTCCTCTTCTTCTCCTCTTTTAGCTTCTCTTCAGGAATAAACAGTTTTTATTCAGTCTGATGATATTTGCTAATCTGCTATTTGCAATGCTAAGCTACAGAGTGGCCTCTTTAGCTAGCTGGCAAACATCAGAAAAAAACTTCTTCCTCTTCTTCCCTCCTTCTCTTTCTCTTTTTCGTCCCCTCTGAGACAAAACATCTTAAATTCATTTTTTAGTGATGTTGCTAATCTGCTTTGCTTTTGCACTGCTAACAGGCTATACAGGCCACCTTAGCTAACTAGAAAACATCAGAAAAGAAATGAACTCTCTTCTCCTCCATTTCATCCCTCCTTCTCTTTTTTGCCACGAAGAATTTTAATTCATTTTAATGAATTAATTGAAAATGCTACGCCGCACTGCTAATACAGGCTACAGACTGGCTATTTTAACTAGACAGCAAACATCTGGAAAGAAATGAACTCTCTTCTTCCTCTTCCTCTTCTCCTTTTCAGCTTCTCTCCTATGGAGGACCAGATTTGCCAAATTGAAAAATAAATAAAATAAAAAAAAAAATAAATGGCTTAGTTAATCAGTTAAGTTAATCAATAAATAAAAAAACTAAATAAAGTATATATTGCTTATTGTGATTGTAATTATACACATATTTCCTTTTTGCAGTTATATATTTCTCAATTTATTTATCTCTGTATTATTTATGTTGTTTTATTAATGAAATTTTTATATTTTTTCCATATCTATATTTTTTAACAATTGTTCGCTTTATTCTTTGATTCATGTATTCATTTATTTATTTTTTTTTTTCATTAATTCATTTATTTATTTCTGTATTTCGTCGTTCATATGATAATGAGGGGGCGTGTTTTTCTCGTTCAGGCTTAGCAATCAAGACCAGGAGAAGAGCTGATTAAACTGTTCTTTCACTCCATAAAGAGCTGCAGTGTCACCGACAGACAGACCTGCCGATGAATAACTCTCGATGGCTTCTATAGGCCGTGTGTGAGAAGGGCGTCCGAATGTCTGAGTTTGATCTGAATTTTGCAGGAAAAGACGCTGAACCACCTCCTCCGAAGCTCTGAACACTACAGGGTCGACCTCTGAATCAGCAGAGGCAGCAAAATGGACCAAACTGTCCCCACAGCCTCCAACGGAAGAGTCAATAATCCGGACCTGCATTTTCAGCCAGATCAGCCGAGACTCTCAGATCTCTGACTGTCTGCTGCTGTAAGAAGCCGTTACTGTACTGTCTGGTCCTCAGTTACCACTGATAGATCTACAAGTCTGACATCGATCAACCAATAGGAATATTAAGGCGCTGTGACATCATTGACTGACAGCCCCTTCATTAGCATAAGAACAAGGAAATACAGAAATAAATAGAGAAATAAATAAATATAGAAATTAATAGTTATGGGAATAAATTAATAAAATAAATTACTAGAAAAACAGAAAAAAATGTTTATAAAGAAACATAAATAACAAAAAAATAAATACAAAAATTACTAAAAAGGGGAAATTACTAAACAGACATATAAATAAATGCAGACATATTAATTTATATAAGATTTTAATTATTAATATATTAATTGTTATGTATATTTACTTATTTGTAGATTTATCATCATCATTCTTTGCAATTCTACTTCATATATTAATTTACGAAGTCATTTATTTTTCATTTTATTTGTTTGTCATTTTGGCAAATCTGGTCCTCCATAAATCTGCTACCTCTACTGCTGAGCTATGGAGTGACCACTTTAGCTAGCGAACGTCAGAGCAGAAACAAACTCTCTTCCCTCTTCCTCTCTCTCTTTCTCTGTCTCTCTGTTTCTTCCTCTTTTTTCTGCCTCTCTCTCCATCTGGACTGCAGGCTGACAGGGTTTCTCCTTCAGTCTCCCGCGGGACGGAGCTTTAAAGACCCAAAGCACTCGTCCAAACGAGGGGGAGGCCTTTCCAACCTCCGCCCTGAAGCCCACAGGGGAAAAGGGGGGAGCGAGGGAGGAGACGAGAGGGGATAATAGAGGAGAGGAGAGAGGGCAAAAGGGGCTTTTTCTCTAATTAGCGGTACAGAGCCCAGGAGACCGGGGCAAAGCAGCGTACACTGGGTTCATATTGGCCTTTTGTTTCTTTGTTCCATAATGCATTAGCCGCTGCGCCGACTTCTGTCGACAAGCACGTTCGCCAGTGATTCATTAGCACACGCTCGGAGACCCGGACCCGCACGCCAGGCCTGTTAGCTCTCTGTGCTAACACTAGCTTTACCACACGGCTTTTCACCTCCTACTTATTTTACTTTACGGTACATTTGGCTTGAGAGTCGTTCTATGGAAACGTCCACTTTTGTGTCCCTAGTGTTTACAGATATATTACACTTAAAAAACATATTAGGGTTACAATTTATTCATATTTTAAAATAAAACAATAAGTTATTTTAACAATTACACCTTCTTGAGCCTCAATTTAGCAATATTGGTATTTTAATGCAATCATATAGAATTCCAAGCACCACAGAAGAGCTCGTCCTCACAGTCATGTGTAAAGGCTGAGGCCATATTTTGAAGAAAAAACGTTTTCTGGAATTTTAAATACAATAATCTATACATGACTATGAAATATATATATATTAAATGACAAAGAAAACAAAAGCCAAATAAATATTATAAAATATATAATGAAAGTTGTTGTCCCGAGGAGTCAATTTGACCTGGAACATTATTGTTCCTCACAGTTGACCATAACAGAAGGGTTAAAAGGCTGCATGTAATTCACAGAGTAAAATCTGCAGTCTAGGCTGAATAGGTGGTTATATATGTGACCATGTTGGGTTTTTGTGACATCACAAAAAACAGTGAACAAAACTTAGTGTCCCTATATGGACTGTACGTAGTGGAGAGTAAATGGTATTTATGAACCTTTAACAACATAAAACTACATAAAAACTACATACAAACAACTGCATTGTTTGTTTGTTTATTTATTTAAAAAGCAAGATTTCCATTATTTAGGCCATTTAAAACTGCATTAATCCCTTCAAATTAAACAGGATGCGTTAGGTACTGTGTCTTTAAGACTGATATATGTTAATGAGCTCTGTTCTGATTGGCTGCCCTGAATTGAGCCTCACTGGGCCAGGCTGAAACACTCTTTATAACTTCAGCATGGGTGGGTGGGGCTAAACTGCTGTAGGCTGAATAGGTGGTTATATATGTGAAAGTGTTGGGTTTTTGTGACATCACAAAAACAGTGAATTCGAAACGTAGTGTCCCTATATGGACTGTACGTAGTGGAGAATAAACTATAGAACAATGATACTACAAAACCTCCTATTTATTTATTTATTTGTTTGTTTATTTATTTAAAAAGCAAGGTTTCCACTATTTAGGCCCTTTAAAACTGCATTAATGCCTTTGAATTAAATTAGGATGTTTTGTTTCTGTGTCTTTAAGACTGATATATGTTAATGAGCACTGTTCTGATTGGCTGTCCTGTAGTGGGCCTCACTGGGCCAGGTTGAAACACTCTTTATAACTTCAGCATGAGTGGGTGGAGCTAAACTGCTGTAGGCTAAATAAGGGAGTTATATTTGTCAATGTGTTGGGTTTCTGTGACATCACAAAAACAGTGAATTCTAAACTTAGTGTCCCTATATTGACCATACGTAGTGGAGAATAAACTATAGAACAATGATACTACATAAAACGTTTATTTATTTATTTGTTTGTTTGTTTAATTATTTATTTAAAAAGCAACGTTTTCCATTATTTAGGCCCTTTAAAACTGCATTAATACCTTTGAATTAAATTAGGATGTTTTGTTACTGTGTCTTTAAGATTGATGTATGTTAATGAGCTCTGTTCTGATTGGCTGTCCTGTAGTGGGCCTCACTGGGCCAGGTTGAAACACTCTTTATAACTTCAGCATGAGTGGGTGGAGCTAAACTGCTGTAAGCTGAACAGGCATTATAGGTTATTTATTTATTTATTTGTTTGTTTGTTTAATTATTTATTTAAAAAGCAACGTTTTCCATTATTTAGGCCCTTTAAAACTGCATTAATACCTTTGAATTAAATTAGGATGTTTTGTTACTGTGTCTTTAAGATTGATGTATGTTAATGAGCACTGTTCTGATTGGCTGGCCTGTACTAGGCCTCACTGTGTCGGGCTAAAACACTCCTTATAACTTCAGCATGAGTGGGCGGAGCTAAACTGCTGTAGGCTGAACAGGCAATATAGGTTATATATATGAATGTGTCAGGTTTTTGTGACCTCACAAAAACAGTGAATTCAAAACTGGACTGTTTGTACTGGAGAAAGTGAACGTTATGTTATGAAACATAAACAAGGTTTACATCCTACATCAAAGTTTGTTCTTTACAATGAGGTTTTCTGTTATATGGGCCCTTTAAACCTGCAGGGGACAAACGCATTCAAACAGAACAAACACACAAACCTATAAATTAAACATACAATGCACACGCACTCTGCTCTGTTTGACTCCAGCTTTAAAAGCTTGTTCCATTAGACGTCTATTTGTAATGTTAGACAAATGTGGTCTGGTGCCCGCCGCTCTCCTCGAGCTGATTCCAGTGCAGGCCCGCGGCCCCGGGGGCGAGTCAGATAGTGCCGCATTGTCCGGCAAACGCACTTTACAGCCTATTTAAACTCAATAACACTCTGAAATCCACTAACTAAGTGCAGACACGCTGGGAGGCATTAGGCCGGCTGATACGGCTCGAGCCAAAGAGGGAAAAACAGCAGCCGTCTGACTGCGAACGAGGAAAAAAGGAAAAAATCGCCTCCGTCATATGTGAAACCACAAGACTGGCGAGCTGTAAGGGCCGCGGCCACATCAAGAGCAGCCTGGAACTTAGCATGGAGGTGCCAGGAGAAATTTCCCATAATTACCGTCCCGTTCCGAGCAGTTTGCTTTTGTTTTTCTTTTTCCGCGCTTCATGCGAACGACCTCGACACGAGAGCGCGACCGGGCCACGAAAAATTCCAGGAATTCCTCAAATACCTTGTTCTATTAAACGTGACCTTGAAAATGTCATGATATCCCCATGTTGGTCATGGGACTTCTATCTCTATCTGGAGGGAGATTTGGATTTTAATTGGCCTCTAGGATGTGTGTCTGCTCTGAAAAGCTCAGAAAAGCCCTGCTTACGGCCTCAAACACAAGCTCTGCCTCGTCCCTTATCAGCCTTATCAACTGACTGCTTCAGACTCCGCCCACAAACTGGCTCTTTTGTAGCTACTGTTTGGAAGCTGGACGAATGCTGGTGAAAATTCCATTCAGCCTAATGAGAAACTGTAGAACAGACTCGGTTTATATCACAATACCTACATTTAGAGTCAGTTATTGGCTGAAGTAAAGGATTTACTAATGTTGATAGCTAGACGTTAGTACTGTATTCTAACCTTTTTTGGCTAACTTTTGTAAAATGGCTAGGTTTCAATGATGTTGCTAGCTAGCAAAGCTAACAATGTAACCCATAGTGCTACTGTAAAATGACTGTGAAGGTACTCTACATTCACTAATGTTGCTATAGCTAACTTACTGTAGCATGGCTAAGGTTACTCTAAAGGATTCACTAATGTTGATAGCTAGCAAATGCACTGCCTACAGTGCTAGCTATGGTAGCATGTCTGAAGTAAAGGAATTACTAATGTGGCTAGCTAGCTAAGTTAACACTGTAGCCTATATTGCTACTTAAAATGACTGAAGTTCCTCTAAAGGTTTCAGTGATGTTGCTAGCTAGCTAAGCTAACAATGTAGCCTATACTGCACTGCCTACAGTGCTAGCTATGGTAGCATGGCTGAAGTAGGATTTACTAATGTTGCTAGCTGGCTGTTAGTACTGTAGTCTAAGGTTTTTACTGCTAACTTTTGGCTGAAGTCATTCTAAAGGGTTCGCCAACATTTCTAGCTATCTAGTGCTTAGCCTACACTGCTACCCAGTTAGCAAAATTTGTCTGGCCCACTTGTGGGCCACATCCTTGGTTTGTTCTGGCCCAATTAACGGCTGGGTTCTCGGTCCAGATCTGGCCCATACACTGTAAGGTGCGTAGAACTAAAGTATGTGGCCCAAATCTGGCGCCAATCTGGCCCAACTACATTGTTGGTCCAACATTCTCACCAGAATTGTCCCACAAATGTAGACGGGAGGAAAAAACGGTATGAAGCTGATTTTGGCCCACCTGCCTAACATCTACCTGGTAGTCAACCAACAGTCACACAGGAAAGCCAGAATCGGCCCAAAACTGCCTGCTATCTGGGCAGCTACTGTCGCATGGCTGACATTAAGGAGTCCCTAATGTGGATAGCTAACGAAGTTAACACTGTAGCCTACATTTGCTGTGTACTGTAGCACGGCTGAAGTTACCGACATTAGGACAACTACAGGAAGCATGACGTTTTGTAGCCTTGAGCTAAAGTGCGATATTGTTACAGTCACAACAAAGTGTTAATTATTGATTACAGTTATCAGCCCAGAAATTTGGTGCTATTTTGTGGTAGCAAAAATGTCATATATAGCAAGAACCAGTCTGATACTTGCTTGTGCCTCTTATTATGACAATTACTGGGATGATTGAAGTGTTTTTCTGATTCTGGTTATTGTAATGTGAGGTGAAATGAAGAAAAGCTCTGAAAGCTTTGATAAGTTAGTCAGTCTCTTAGTCTCACTCGGAGAAAAGCTGATTACACACTAATGAAGCCCTGAGCAGAAGCAGGACGCTGAATATGGGGAAAGAGGAAACAGTGCGAGTCTGTGAGGTCACCCAGTACTGCAGCTAAACAAAGACCAGAGAAACCCACACCGTCATAAAGACAACCGGCTTTAATGCTGCGGCTTTAAAAAGCAACAACAATGTTTTATTTAACGTCCCAAAGCTTTAATTGGGCCACAGTAAAACCTTCTGTTCTAAATACTGCTCTCTCGCTCTCTCTCGCTCTCTCCATCTCTTTCTTTTTCTCTCTCTGTCTCTCACTCTGTCTTTCTTCTCTCTCTCTCTCTCTCTCTCGTCTTTCTTCTCCCTCTCTCTCCCTCTCTTTCTCTCTCTTTCTTGCTCTCTCCCTCTCTTTCTTTCTACTCTCTCTCTCTTTGTCTTTTTACTCTCTCTCTTTCTACTTTTTCTTTCTTTTCTATCCCTCTCTTTCTTCCTCTACTCTCTCTCTGTCTGTTTTCTCTCTCTATCTTTCTCCTCATTCTCCCTCTCTTTTTCTCTCCTTCTACTCTCTCTGTACTCTTTGTCTCACCCTTTCTCTCTCCTTCTCTGTCTCTCTTCCTTGCTCTCTCTCCTTCCTCTCTCTTCTGCCCTCTCTCTTTCTTTCTATCCCTCTTTCTTCCTCTACTCTCCTTTTTCTCCCTCTCTCTTTCTCCTCCTCCCCTCTCTCTTTCTCTCCTTCTACTCTCTCTTTGCCTCTCACCCTCTCTCTCTCTTTCATCGTTCTACCCATCTCTTTCTCCTTCAACTCTTTCTCTCTCTCTGTCTCTTTTCTCTCTCTCCTTCTACTCTCTTTCTCACTCCACGTCTCTATCTTTTTTTTTCCCTTTACTTTCTTTGTCTCTTTCCCTCTCTCCTCCGCTCTCTCTCTCTCTCTCTCTCTCTCCTCTCTCTATCCCTTGCTTTCTCCTTCTACTCTTCCCCCCTCTCTCTCTCTGGGGATCTCCCCGTCTGTGATCTTAACCAATTGAGCTTGAGTAGGTGCAGACCTTTTTTTTTTTTCCCAGCAGCCTTTGCCTTTGGCCTGTTAAATTAGCCACGAAGGCTAATGGCCCTGGAAAGGCCTCGTCAACCTTTTCCCCCTTCGGGTCACATATGGAAGTGACTAGGGCTATTTTTAAATCACCCGAGGACAGGAATAAACCTCGGGCCTTTCTGCTTAAGCTAATAAGTCTGAGGCCCACCGTAACCCCGAGGTGGTGTCTAGAAATGTTATAGCATCCATTTTCGCCCCCGTTGGCCGCTGCCACAGAGCCCCCCCCACCCGCCCCCCGCGAGTGGCCCCTTAACTACCCCGCCAAACAGGAAGCAGAAATCTCCAGCCGAAACAGCAGTGATGAAATAGCTTCCACAACAGCCTCAGGCCAACTCAGGCTAACAAAAACATTAGCATGAGCGCTTAGCCGTGCACGCTAATCAAGCTAATCCACAGCTGTTTGGTGGCTACAAAACAAGTTTACATTGAAATATAAAAACACTTCAAAAAGAACAAAAATATGAACAACATTCAAGATTAAAATGGCCATTGCTACTGTTTTTAGCTTAGCAATTAGCTAAGCTGGATTTTAATGATAACAGTTTGTCACACGGTAAGCGAATAACAACTCCACATGATTTGAGGGCAAGCATGTGATGATTTAGCCGCATAGTTAGCACAACGCTAATCTGTGTGAGCTGTTAGCCTCCATTACTTGTCAGCTACATCAGCCCCCTAGCTCCAGCGCTAAAACTAAGGAAGCTAAGGAATTTTATTAAATGTATTTGGTTTCATTTGGCAACGCTGCTCGCTTTCTTCCGGTACCGCCGTCTGTTTTCACACATGCTCAGACTGAGCAATCCGAAAGAAATCAGAGTAAGAGTTTACATGCACTGAGAAATCTGATTACTGAGCTAAAATCCAGCCTCTTTATTAGATTTCTTAATAGGGTATCTAGATTGGAGTATGGTGTTTACATGACCATTTGAAGAATCAGATAACTGCAGAAATCCGATTGATCAGGGACCATTTTACAGAAAATTCTTAAGTCTGAGATCTGCTTTGTTGTCAGGGCAACTTCAGTTAAGACTGAATTTAGGACAGAAGCCATTACAGAACAACAGTTCTTAAGTCTATAATCTCATCTTATTTCCAGATAAGAAAACTGTATCACATAAACATCCTAAGTTGCCGAAATATCCTAAATATTATCTTAACTTTAAGATAAACCCCAGAGCGCCTTAACTTCTGTTTTAACCGCCTGTTTCTATTGTTTTAGGCAGCATAGCTCACTATAAGTAGCATAACAATGTTACATTTATCTACACTGAAACCGAGCTTTGAGTTGTGAGTTTTATTCTAACAGTGTTTAAAACCCCAGACGCTGCCGACTCGATCTCCACCGTCCCTCTGATTACCTTTGTGTGTTAATGCTGATGATGAAATATTACAGTGATGGTGGTGAATAATGAGGAGGCGGAGCTGAACGTGTATCTGTTTATTAGGAGGAGTAACGTTAGCGCGCTCGGCTAAAGCGTTTGGGAAATGGAGACTGAAACTGGGGAGCAGCGACGCTCTGATAAACAGCAGGGGGCGCTCTCACTGTATTCACAGCGTACAGTTTATCACACTTTAGTTTTATTTGACTTCAGTAATGGTAGCTAACGTTAGCTGTCTAACTAAATAACCTGACTACGTGTTTACGTTTCAGCTGTGGGCGTAGGGTCGGTTGCTAGGTAACAGACACAACAGTTGATGGTTGACTTCAATCGAGTAAGTTAAGATTTCCTAACTTGAGATAAGATAAGGTTCCTAAATTAAGGTCAGATTTGCTTCTGTAATATGAATTTGTGAACAATCTTATCTTGACCTGTCAGATCTTAAGTTAATACGGCTCCAGATTATTAAGTGCCTGTAAACTGAGCTGTAAAGGCGCCGAACTGTTCTCACCTTTGTGCTCTTGAGTGTGTGTAGATTCTGTTCTCACTTAAGAACAAATCCCAAATAAGGAAACACTGGTGAGTCAGAACCTTCGAGGAAATTTCTCTTTAATAACGGTTGGTAAACGAGGCCCGTCGGTTCCTTCTGCAGCGCAGTGCATGTGCGTCTTTCCGTTCAGTCGTTTGAATGCTCCCTGCAGATCAGAAGGCCTGAGCTGGCGGGCTCTGCTGTAGATACGTCCCCCCATCAGTATTCTGCGCGTGTAAATCCGATCTGGCCGGTTTGGAGGGGATCTGGAGCAGTCTGAGCTGTTTACGACTCCATATGCCATTTCACTTCCTATTTATGCAGTGGAGCGGCAGTCATAACCCCGTCACGCTCCGGCTCTACCTTTCAGCGGATTTATACCCCCACAGGAGCCAAACACAACTTCCAACAGCCTCTCAGGGGCATTAGAGAGAGAGAGACTCCTAAATATCCCAGGGCTGCACCTTCAGAGACTATTTCCTATACGGGTAAAAGATTCCAATTAGAATTCTCAGACGAATTCACAAATTTTGTATATTGCAGCATGGTTCTTTAAGGGTTCTTCAGTAAAGTGAGTGGTTCTTGTTACGTCCAACGACATTTAAATGTTCTTTTCTCTCCTCTTTTGCATAAGCTTCTATACATATATATATATATATATATATATATATATATATATATATATATATATATTTAAATATACTAAATACTGATATAGTATATATATAAAAGCTGAGTTGGAAGAAGCCATAAAGGTATCGGCATATAATATATAGAACCAAGAATGCTCAAAGAACCACTTGCACGCTTATAGTTCTTTGCGTGGTGAAACGGTTCTTCAGATTGATAGAGAATGTGTTGGTTTTATGTGGCACCAAAAAGGGTTCTTGTATTGTTACAAGCTTGTCACTGTGACTATACAAAACCCCTTTTTGGTGCTACATAGAACCATTTTCATAATGGTTCCATACAGAACCACACAGAACACATTGTCCATCAGTCTGAAGTACCATTTCATGATGCAAAGGACCTTTTAAGAAAGGGAAAGGGTGCAAGGGGCAAAGGGTTCTTTGAGTGTTCATGGTTCTAAATAGAATTATTTTCTTTACTAAAGAACCCTTGGAGAACCATAATCTTTAAGAGTGTAGCTAAGTAACAGTCATAGCCTACAGCACTAGCTGTGCTACTCTATAAGGATTTAGTTAGTGGTCTACAGCACTGAACTACTGGGCAGTTACTTTAAGGAATTCGTCAACAACGCTAGCTGGCTAACATCGTAGTCTCCACTGCTAGCTAATGCAGCACGAATGTAGTCTATATGAATTTGCAAACATTGCTAGCTTGCTAAGTCAACATTGCAGTCTACAAAGCTAGCATGTCCAAAGTTTCTGTAAAAGGACTTTTCTAATGTTGCTAGTTAGCAAAAAAAGCTACTCGGCGAGGAATTTGTCCAAATTGCTAGCTAAGTTACTGTGCTAGCCTACAGCACTAGCTACTCCCTGATAGCAAGAGAACAGTGGGCCACTGTCGGCCCGCTGATGGCAAAGCTGGTGGTCCACTGGCGTTTTGCTCAGCGTTTTCCGGGCAGCCCACCAGTGGTTAAGCAGAGTGTTAGACAAAATTCCACTTATCATCACTCATTTTCCTCTCGCAGTCCAATGTTTTCCTTCCTTCCTTCATTAGTTCTACTTTGTAATTTAGTTTAGTAAATAATTTTAATCCAGCTCAGCGTCAGAAACAACATTTTCTATAAAATCATTTTATATCAGGACTAGTCATTCATTTTTTCTCTCAGTTGTTTGTAATATTTGTCTAAGCCTTTTATTTTAGAAAATAATCTGTGTGCATTTAAAATCTGTTTGGGGAGATTGAAAACTGGGTAGAGCTTGTATGGAAACAGTAATATGGGTGGTCCGAGGGTGGTCCACCAGTCAGCGGGGTGCTGACCTTATCAAAACAGCGGACTGATATATGCTGCTATATGGGCTGCAGCATGAATGAAGTTGGCCTAAAGAATTTGCCAGCATTGCTAACGTTACTTACACCATTACCTAATGTAGCATGGCTGAGGTTTCTTTAAGGAATCCATGCTGCTGGCTAGCTAAGTTAACGGTGTAGCCTACAACGGTAAATACTGTAGCGTGGCGTTTGTTTCTTTAAGGGATTTGAATGTTGTTAGTCAGCTAAATTAACGTCACAGCCTACAGAATTCAAAAAGATGGTTCTTCATGGGTTCTTTAGTAAAGGCAATGGTAGTATTTAGTACCGTGAGATCTGAGAATGGTTCTGTACAGCACCAAAAAGAGTTCTGCTATTGTTACGATGTTAAGATTGCGTACGACAGAAGAACACTACCACATACACCACATTCTCCATCGATCTGAAGAACCATTTCACCACGCAGAGAACCATTTGAGCATGAAATCCTCCACACAATACAAAATTAATATCAGTTATCATTATCATTTATCTGAGCTGTTCACTGTTAGCGTGACGCTGAGAGCAGACGAGGCAGGTTGTGGAATCGTGTCTCTGCGGAATGATCTCGGAATGCTTTGGGCTTTTAGGAAAAATTACCTAGAACAGGAACCACACTTGCTGTTTAGTGAACCTGCAACTCCCTCTCCCTCTCCCTCTCGCTCCCTTTCTTTCTATTCTCTCTCTTTTTCTTTCTCTCTTTCTTTCTTTCTATTCTCTCTCTTTTTCTTTCTCTCTTTCTTTCTTTCTATTCTCCTTCCTTCTCTTTCTCTCTCTCCTTTTCTTTCTCTCTCTCTTTCTCTCTCACTACTTTTTTCTTTTTCACTCTCTCTCCTTTTCTTTTTCACTCTCTCACTACTTTTTTTCTCACTCTCTCTCCTTCTCTTTCTCTCTCTCTTTCTATTCTCCCTCCTTCTCTTTCTCTCTCTCTACTTTTTTCTTTCTCTCTCTCTCCTTTTCTTTCTCTCTTTTTCTTTCTTTCTGTTCTCTCTCACTCTTTCTCTCTCTCCCTTTCTTTCTTTTTGCTCTCTCTCCCTTTTGTTTCTTTTTTCTTCTCTCTCCTTTTCTCTCTCTCCCTTTACTTGTCTCTCATCCTCTTTCTCTATCGTTCTCCATCCTATTGTTTCTCTCTTTATCTCTTTTTTCTTTCTTCAATTTCTTTTCTTTTTGCTTTGTCTTTCCATTCTCACTTTCTCTCTCTCACCCATCTTTCTTTCTCACGCCTCTTTGTCCCTGTCTGTTTCCTTTTCTCTCTCCCTCTCTCTCTAGTTCTCCCAACCTTTCTTTCTCTTTCTTTTCTCCCTTCCTTTCTCTCCTCAGTTTTCCCTTCTTGTCATCTTTTTCTCTTGTGCACCCCTCCCCCCCTCTCTGAATCACTCTCTCTCCATCGCTCTCTCTGCTCTGACACGTTGACGGATGGTCGAGTCACGGCCCGCTCTCCCTCTAAGCCCATTAGCAGAGTGGAGTGATGTCCGGCGCAGTGGAGCATGACCACACTGGACTGACCGGCTTCAGAAACGACTCTCCACTGACACAGCTGGACCTGCCTGGACAGCGCAGAGCAGACCAACAGGAAACGGAATAGGAGAACTATGCAGCTCGAGGCTGAAGGCGTGGATGTTTCTCGCTTTCCTTAAAGCCACAGATTTGGAAATTAGGTTCCTCCAGTTTCCCCACCAGCGCACCACCAACGCAGCCTGCCAGCCGGGACTGCTCGCTGCTTTTACTCCATGGAGCAACACTAACACTGACACGGCTAACAGGCCTCTTTAACACCGTGTTCAGCACAAAGACACTGCTTTTAATCAGATATGCAGGAATATCCTCCATATGGGGCTACAAACACTACAAACATCCATCGTCACACACAGCGCAAATAAAGTTATCTTGGCAATGAAACACTCTTAAATCTGCACTCTTCTCTTGAAGGTTCTTCAAGGGTTCTTTAGTAAAGATAGTGGTTCTATATGGAATCATGAACTCTCAAAGAAATATTTTTACGCTTAAATGGTTCTCTGCATGGTGAAATGGTTCTTCAAGTTGATGGAGAATGTGTTGTGTATGGTTCTATAGAGAAGCTTTTTTAAAATATTTTATTTTGAACTTTAGACTAAACATAAAAGGTAACAGAGATAAAGAAAACATGAGAGGACAGATGAGAATAGATACAGGCATAACGTATATATATACATATATACATATATATATATATATATATATATATATATATATATATATATATATATATATATATATATATATATATGTCACCATGCAAAGAACCATTTCAGCATGAAAATAGTTTCACTTTACCGAAAAACCCTTGAAGAACTATCTTTTTTAAGACAGTAGCCAAAATATCTAATATTTCTTATGCTGAGGTTGTTGTAAGCTTATTATAAGATTATTTAACTGTCAGACATTTTTTGTTACTTTAAGTGATTCTATCATGTAAAATGAATTCATAGTAGATGCTGAATAATTCATAGTAAATAATTCAGTATGTACTGTGAATTATTCAGTATCTACTATGAATTATCCAATATATCTCAGATTTTTTTAGAAATTCAGTATTCAGTATCTATCTACAGTATCCACTCTACAGTAGATACTACTCTACTGTAGATACTACTCTACAGTAACTCATAGCAGATACTGAATAATTCATAGTAGATAATGAATAATTCATAGCAGATACTGAATAATTCATAGTAGATTCTGAATTAGTCTTAATAAATACTGAATCATTTATAGTAGCTACTGAATAATTCATAGCATACACTGAGAAATGCTGAGTGGTTATGTAACTAAATGAAACGCCTGCAGTTTGAGAGGTTAAAATGTTCTCTGGTTCTGTAGTTGTGCTCCTGGACTGCGCTGTGGAGAGTTGGTGGTGGTGATGATGGGGGGATTGTTGTGGTGGGGTTTCCCTGCAGGGGCTGGCGGCGATGCCTGGCCTCCAGAAAGCTCCGCTGAGGCGCTTTGACAAATGGACTGCCTCACGAGCGCTGTGTACAGGGAGCATGACCTGAGCTAACGGCTCGTTTACCTGCCGCTGCGCTCACTCGCTCATCCTGCCTCCACACACACACACACACACACACACACACACACACAAACACACACACACACAAACACACACACACAAAGCGACCTCTGGGTGAGCATACAGAACCAGCCAGCAGCCCAGCTGTTGCCAGGAAGGTTAAAGTCTGTAAGAAGCACCACGGACAACAACATAGCACCGAAAAAGCCACGCTTCTGCATATACAACAGTTAGCCCCACCCACACAATCTGATTGGTTGTACCACCCATGTCATTATATCCATTAATACCTGTGTCACTCTGCTGAGAAACGGTTGCTTAACTCCAAGCTTCTAGAACTACTTTTTTTGGCGGAGGAAATCGGCAATAATAAACACACTTATTTGAAACAATGGTTGGAGTCTTTGGTCTACATTGTTCTTTACTTTACATTGTATGTATAAGATGTTGTATAAGAGCAGGAGAACACCAGAGGTGGCGCGTTACAGTGAATAAAATCACAGCTGTGATGATCTACTGTTACCAAATCACAAGCATGATGTCATTCACCATAAAAACGCCAGCTCTAGCGATGTATTACTTAATGGAATGGCAAAAGAAAAATAAAATATACAAGCTTAATGTGCAGGTTACCCTCTAATGCCCCCCCACACCATGACAGACGCTGGATTTTGAACTTTACGCTGGTAACAATCTGGATGATCCTTTTCTTCTTTGGTCTGGAGAACACAACGTCCATTATTTCCATAAACAATCTGAAAGGTGGACTCAGACCACAATACATGTTACCACTGAGCATCAGTCCATTTCAGATGAGCTCAAGCCCAGAGAAGTCGGCGGCGTTTCTGGACATTGTTGCTATATGACTTCTGCTGTGTAGAGTACAGTCTTAACCTGCCCTTGTATGATGATTTATCAGAGTATTCTCGAGCCCATGCAGTGATACCATCACAGAAACATGCCAGTTTTTAGTGCAGTGCTACCTGAGGGGTCGAAGGTCATGGACATTCAGCTGTGGTTTTCAGCCTTTTCTTTTATGCACAGAGAGTTCTCTGGATTCCCTGAATATGTTGATGATATTTTGCACTGTAGAGAGTGAAATACCTAAAATCCTTGCAGTCACTTGCTGAGGAATGTTATTTTTAAACTGCTGGGTTTTACTGATGCATTTTTGGCAGAGTGGCCTCGACCCATCGTCGCTGATAAAGGACTCAGCCTTTCCTGGATGTTCCTTTTATTTTTTTGGGACGTGTTGCAGACATCAATTTCAGAATGAATGTATATTTACAAAAAACTGTAAAGCTGATCAGATAAAACATTAAATATCTCGTCTCTGTACCGTTTCCGTTGAAATACAAGTCAAATTAGATTTATAATCACTGCTTTCTGTTCCTATTTACATTTTACTTACAGTCCCAACTGTTTTGGAATTGGGTTTATTAGTGAAACCAGCTTTGGAATGTCTCCACATCTGAATTCTTTGAGTGAGAGAAACAATTTTTTCCGTGAAACTGGGATAATGGGCAAACTAGCATGCTCCAGTAAATAGCCTATGTACTTCATCATCAAACTACCACAGATATGTGTAGAAAACAAAAGTGTCACTGCGTATCTAGATCAGTTTTCATCTGCCATCTCTATTGGTAACGTGTAAAGCAATGCTTCATGCAGCGTTCCCAAGATTGGAATTCCAAGATCGGAATTCCATAAACCTCAGTGTTGCCAGGGCCAGAATTACACCCAAATTGAGTCAATTCAGAGCAGTCAAACACTGCTCGAGCTTGTTATTTTGGAGCCGAGTGTTTATTTCCATCCTTTCAGTCCGATCGGAGAGCGACGTTCCAGCGGATCTCCTCGGCTGGAAGCTGACAGCTGCGACAGCCGTCTCGACAGATCCGGAGGTGTGTAAACAACCTCGGTGCGCACGCACGCTCTCGCACCGTATGCGTTTGGGATTGAAACAAATTCCCGAGCAAGTCCCCGCTGCTTTGGTGTCAGCCAGGAGACGTCTGCCTGAGAGAGAGAGGAACCGGAGATCCGAACGGAGAAAGGGAAAGAGACGCGGAGCCTCATGGGAAACGGGGGCGCGGAACAAGATGTCGCCTGTCAAGTGAGGAACATTTGAAAATAAATAACATCAGTGATGATTTGGGTTTACTTGTCACCGGCGCGCTGGTGTGTTTTTATTTATTTATTTATTTATTTATTTTTTGGAGTAGCGGCGCTGCCGTCGGATCCTTGGGGAAAAGCAATCGCTCTCCAAACAGATGCGCCTGATTTCCATTGCAGATTTTCCCCCGCATAAGCCCCACAGGAGGATTTCAATATTGGCCTTAACAAGCAGACGACAGCAGAGTCAGGGGCGGGATCAGTCATGATTGTGATTGGAGACAAGTTTTATTTATTTATTTATTTATTTTAAAAAAGGGAAAAAAAGAGGAAAACAATGAAAAAAAGCAAGGCTAAGCCTCTCTGAATAAACCGTTAATGCTAAATCAATTTAAGCGCTTAGCCTCCACACAGTACCAGAGCTTTTATTATTATTTTTTTTTTACTTCGCCAGGCTGATGGACCTTATGAATATTAATGAGCAATTCCCCAGGAAATAAAAAGCATTGTGGATGTTTATGCAGGCTTATTGGGAGCTAATTGTCCTCGGTTTACCAACAGAGTTAGCAGCGGCTCAATAAGCGGTTTTAGATAATGACTAACCGCAGCGATTTGTGCAATTAAGGAGCAGCTGATGCTCACAGAGATTGACAAGCTGTCACACCGTCACAGCCGTAAACACGGCCGCGCTCACGCACACACACACACACGCACACACACACACACACACACACACACACATACTTGCACACATGGCTTTTGTTCTAATGTTTAGGGCCGCTAGCGTGGAACCGTTCTACAGCACTGAAAGTACAGGGTTGTGTGTGAATGTAGCCTGTGTTATCTGTGTCTGTGTTGCTTTATATTGTCCGTACTGAGTTTGTATTGTGTGGCAATTGCTGTTCCTGAACAAGGACATTCTTACTTCGGCTGGACAATAAAGTTCTATTCTATTCTATTCTATTCTACTCTGCTATACTCTTCTGTACTAGTATTTTCATTCCATTACATTCTGCTTTACTCTGTTGTATGTAATTCTATAGTTGTATATAATTTTATTCTATTCTATTCTGCTCTGTTATACACTTCTGTAATAATGTATCCTATTCCATTACATTCTCCTCTACTCTGTTCTATATAATTCTAGTCTATTCTACTCATTCATTTTATTGCATACATTAATATATTCTATTCTGCTGTTTTATTCTCTTTCATACATCTCTATTCTATTCTACATTAATTTATTTTTCACTCTATGTCCAGTTATACTGTTTAGTAGTATTCTATTCCATTCTATTCTGCTGTTATACTCTTCTGTAATACTGTATTCTATTCCATTACGTTCTCCTCTACTTTGTTCTATATAATTCTATTATATTCTATAATTCATTCATTTTATCTACATTATTTTATTCTATTCCTCTGTTTTTACATCTCTATTCTATTCTACATTAATTTATTTTTCACTCTATGTCCAGTTATACTCTGTTCAGTATTACTCTATTTTGTTATACTCTATTCTATTCTACTACGTTCTCCTCTACTCTGTTCTACAATTCTAGTCTATTCTACTCGAATTAATTTTATTATATACATTATTTTATTCTTTTCTGCTGTTTTATACATTTCTATTCTAATTTAGTTTTCACTCCATGTTCAGTTATACTGTTTAGTAGTATTCTATTCTATTCTACTTCATTCTATTCTGCTCTCAAATACTCTTCTGTAATATTGTATTCTATTCCATTACATTCTCCTCTACTCTGTTCTATATAATTCTATTCTATTCTACTCTTATTCATTTTATTTACATTATTTTATTCTGCTGTTTTATTGTTTTTTTACATCTCTATTCTATTCTACATTAATTTATTTTTCACTCAATGTCCAGTTATACTCTGTTCAGTATTACTCTATTCTATTCTGCTCTCTTATACTCTTCTGTATCACTGGATTCTATACCATTACATTCTCCTCTACTATGTTCTATACAAATCTATTCTATTCTACACTAATTTTTTTATATACATTATTTTATTATATTCTGCTGTTTTTTACATCTCTATTCTGTTCTACATTAATTTATTTTTCACTTTATGTTCTGTTATACTGTTTAGTAGAATTCTATTCTATTTTAACTATTCTATTCTGCTGTTATACCCTTCTATAGTACTGTATTCTATTCCATTACATTCTCATCTACTCTGTTCTATATAATTCTATTCTAATCAAATTCATTTCATCTACAGTATTTTACTGTACTCTATTCTGCTGTTTTACTCTGTTTTATACATCTCAATTCTATTCATACATTGATTTATTCCTCACTCTATGTTCAGTTATACTCTGTTTAGTATTACTCTGTTCTATTCTATTCTGCTGTTATATTCTTCTGTACTACTGTATTGTATTCTAATTCATTTTATCTTCATTATTTTATTCTATTCTATTCTACTCTGCTCTGTCATACTCTTTGATATTCTTCTATTCTACCATATTATTCTTCTTTACATTTCCCTCAACTCTGTTATATATAATTCTATTCTGTTCTACTCAAATTCATTTTATCTACATTATTTTATTCTATTCTGCTGTTTTATTCTGTTTCGTTCTCTTAAATTACATTCTATTCCAATTCATTCTACATTCATTTATTTTTTCATTCTACTATGCTCGGTTATACTCTGTTCAGTATAACTCTATTCTATTCTATTCTATTCTATTCTGTTATACTCTTCTATACTGTTCTATTCTATCTCCCAATTCTAATCACGATCTATATATCTTTATTCTATTAAACTCTATTCTGCTGTTATACTTTATTCTATTGTATTTCTTGTTATTCTGTTCAGTACCACTCTATTATATCATATCTAATCATTTGTACTCTGTTAATATAATCTATTTCATTCTAGTTAATTCTATTATACGCAGGTATACTCTTAGGTACTACGCTATTCTTCTCTATTCCACTTTATGCCATTCTACAAAATTCAGTTGTATTGTACAGTTTTCTACCCCTTTCTGTTCTAGTCTATTTTACTCTATTCTACTTTATTCTGTTCTATTATTTTCTATTCTACTCATCTCTGTCCGGTTTTATTATTTTCTATTTTATACTGTTTTATTCTGGTTGATTCTATTCCATTCTATTATATTCTATTAATTCTATTTTATTCTCATTTCCATTCTATTCTGCACTAATACATTTTATTCTAGTTTATTTTGCTCCAGTATTCACATATTATTTTCTATATTATGTTTTATCACATTCTATTCTACTCATCTCTGTTCAAGTCCACTCTTTTCTACTATGCTGTTCTTCTATTATATCTATTATTTTTCTATTGTTTTTCTGCTATATTTTATTACATTTTTTTCTAATCTGCCATTATGATTGGATCTATATTTCTTTATTCTATTCTATTCTTATTCTACTCTGCTCTAGTATGTGCTGCTTTATTCTCTTTTACATTTATCTAGTTTTTCTATTCTATTCTGCTGTGTTTTATTATATTCTATGTTGATTCTATTCTCTATCCCTTTGTATTCTATTCTGCTCATTTCTATGCTATTTGGGTGTACACCATTCTATTCTTCTTTAGTTCATTTTGCTGTCTTCTACTCTTCTTTATTTTTCCCTATTTTTAATTCGCTGCAGTCTATTCTATTCTATTCTATTCTATTGTACTCTATTCTATTTATGCACCAGAAATGCAGAACTTCAGAACATGTTTCAGTTTAAAGAGAACCTCACCGCGAAATGCTGGCCTTGCTGTAGATGTTAAGCACAGCGGTAACTCTACACTTTCAGAAGACGTCCACATAAAATCCACAGCTGAGCTCACTTTTAATTCAACATTACAGCTACATGACAATCTAGAAGTTCTAGAGACGTGTGTGGCTCTGAGACACAACGAGCAGCCGCAGAACCTGTATTTGTATGGTAATCATCTCCAGGACCTTAAGGAGAACCAGCTGTGCGGAGCAGGCTCTCTGAGGTCAGGCGCTGGAGAAATATGTGAACACAAATACGTCTGTCTGCCGAGGCTCTATCCAGAGAATTACACACCAGTGCAGTCCTCTGGCATCCGCTCAGAGCGAACCTGCTCCGAAATCCGCCTTCACCCCACGAGACAGCATAAATCCACTCCGTCCCGGCTGCGCTGGCGGAGATGAAGGTGCACCTTGAGCCAGTTTAGGAGAAGAACGGAAAAGACATGGACGTATTTTTGCTTTCAGAAGGGAGGGGTGGTGCTGCGGCGCACCTCTGACCAACAACGTAGGCGAGCTTCTCATTTTTCAACATCAAGAAACAAGCAGAAAACATGTTTAACAGAAAACAAGCTATAGCTAGCCAGCATTTAACAAGCACAATAAAAAAATTAAATCACATTCACATTATTTATTATTATTTTAATGCAATATATCGCTGCTGTCGGAACAAAACCTCCTATCTCCATTTTTGACGTTTTTCAGTAATTGATCGGGTGAGTTGCACTGTAAACCAACCCAGAAATGTCATAAGCTTAGCTAGGAGCCAATCGCATTAGCAAGTTAGCTTTTGAGCTAGGCTAGAGAAAACAGACTAAATGCAGCCTGGTAGTTAGCTGGAAGTTTGCTGTACCAAGCTTGCTGTGCATAACTAAGCTACAGAGATACACTCTCAGAAATACAGGGACTACACTGTCACTCTTATCACTGGGGTGGAACCCTCAAGGCTCCATCTCAGTACCTTTAGTCAGGGAACATAACTGAACCATAATCCACTGAAATGATATGTTCTAAGCTGTACTGACTCCACACACCCCGTCTCGTCTCCAGGCTTTGTATTTTACTGTTCTGTTTAAAACATTCGGTTATGAAAAGGTACAAATACGAACTTTTCACCTGGAGAAACTTATTTCAGGTTCACAATCAGACCTTAAAACCACTGTTGGAGCTTTGAGGGGTGTACCTGAACAGAATCTTTAATTCTAACAGTGTAGGACACAGCTAGCTAATCACAAAGCCACAAGTTAGCCTACATCACACATGTGTCAAGCACATTGGCTGGCTACCATGCCAGGAAAAACAGCATAGACCAGCATGACTAGTAAAACCAGTATATTGCTGATGTTGGAGGAAAACCTTGTATCTCCAAAATGGTAACTTTACAGGAGAAGGAAAAAACATACTTTACTTTTAATGTAAGTCAATGGAACCAGAATTTTTTCCAAGTCATTTTGGGCCTTTTGGGTCCATTCTTCATGAAATTTACATCCAATGTAAAGAGCAACAGGCATATTCAGATTATGTCAAAAACTGAAACACGACAAAAAGGAGATACGAGGTTTTCTTCCGACTGCAGCCATATGTTGTGTTTTGGACACTGGTATGCTGGTCAACCAGCATGACCATGCTGGGTGACCAGTTACTCCAGCACTAGCCCAGCACAGCATGGAATTCATATTGGTTGATGCTTTTTTTGCTGGCTCCATTTACAGGTAATCTCAAAAAATATTCTTAATTGACATTAAGAACTTTAAAATATTTCTAATAATTTTGTGCATTTGTGCACTTAGGAGACACGACTCATCTCACAGTTCAGGCATGTTGCAAAACTAAAAATTTGAAAACTAAAAACAGCAAAAAACTGTAAATTAGACAGTCACAAAATTTTTTATTCTGGAAAAACATAAGCATTTTTTAGATTCGCCTTTTCAAATATTAAAGCCTACACTGTTAAATTGGTTTGTCAGCCTAAAAAATTACTTCATATAGTAACAATTTACTCGTTTTATTCAACTCAAAAAATCACACTGACTGAAAGAATCGTTCATTTAAAGTATTTATTTAATTTGAATAAAACTAGTTAATTTACTTGTTACCACATTAATTTTTTAGGTCCATCTGATGAATCATGTTTTACAGTGTAGTTATTCAGATCAAGACACCTTTAAGATGATAAAAAACCACAGATAAGACGTTGGGGCCAAACTTCTGACTGCTACTGCATTCCAATGTACTGAACTTGTGCTAAAAATGCTATTAAAGCTGGTACTAGAATATAATGCAGGCCAAACCACAACATAATCTCCCTCCACCATCAACATAAAATACAGCAAACGACTCTGTCTAAAGCCTAATATGTTCCACATTTGGGATGAGAGCGGGTCTGTGTGTGATTTAGCTCCGGGTTTGCGGGCCCATCGATGCAGTTTAAAGAGCTGTAATTGAGAACAGAGACGAGGGATGAAAAGGAGGGAAAGAGAACAAACTGAACATCGTGTCCTCTTTCTCCGCTCGGCCTGATGAGCAAAACACCCGGAACGGCTCCACATTCGCCTTTATGTTAAAGGAGTGATTCTGTGACCACATTAGAACAACCAGCACAGACCGGCACAGCCTGGTCACCAACTAAACCAGCATATGTTGTGTTCTGGATGCTGGTATGGTGACCAACCTGCTGAACCAACAGAAACACTAAATGGTTTCTATGGGTTTTTTCACCAGGGCAGCTAAACCAGCATCAGAGCAGCATAGACCAGCATAGACCAACTAAGACCAGCATAGACCAGTTTAGACGATCTTAGACCAGTTTGGACCAGCTAAGACCAGTTTAGACGAGCTTAGATCAGCATAGACCAGTTTAGACCAGCTTAGACCATCTTAGACCAGCACAGACCATCACAGACCCGCTTAGACCATCTTAGACCAGCTTAGACCAGTTAAAACCAGCATATACCAGCACAGACCAGATTAGACCAGTATAGACCAGTTTAGACCATCTTAGACCAGCATAGACCAGCATATACCAGCTTAGACAAGCATAGACAAGTTTAGACCAGCTTAGACCAGTTTAGACCAGCTAAGATCAGCATAGACCAGTTTAGACCAGCACAGACCAGGCTAGACCAGCATAAACCAATTTAGACCAGCTAAGACCAATTTAGACCAGCATAGACCAGTTTATACCAGCACAGACGAGTTTAGACTAGTTTAGACCAGTCTAGACCAGCTTAGACCAAAAAGCGTTCTTTAGATTGATGGAGAATGTGTTTTATATGTTTCTATATGGCACCAAAAAGGGTTCTTCTGTTGTTACAGGCATGACATTGTAACAATAGCAGAACCCTTTTTGGTGCCATATAGAAACACTGTACTAAAGAACCCTTGAAGAACCTTTTTTAAGAGTGTATGAGAGAAATCTCATTTACTCAGTTTTCCCTCGTATCCTAAACGCCAGGATATGTTTTCTTCTTTAGCTTTAGCACTGGAGCTACGCGGCTAATGCAGCTAGCATGTAATGAAAGCCTATAAACCACCAGTTAGCATGGTGCTAACTGCACACCTACATCAGCAGACATTTGCCTCAAACTGTGTTATATCTGTTGTACTTGTTCACTGAATCATACAGTGTTACCTATTATAATCAGCTCAGCTTATAATGTACATAAAAGCAGAAGTCGCAGCTGCTTTGAATCCTGAACTTTGCTCACATTTTTGTCCATTTTAAAGCTGTTTTCGGACTAAAAAGCCCATAGAAACCATCTTTTTTCAGCAGGGTTGTTTCATAGCCACCCAACAGCTTTGGACCAGCCTGACTACCATGGGCAGATTAACGTGTGCTGATGTTCTTGTTAGCCTGAGTTGGGAAGCAGACCTGAGGCTCTTTCAGCAGTTATTAATAGAGCTATGAGGCTAATGTGGCTAACAAGTAATGGAAGCTTATAAGCTGCCAGTTAGCATGGTGCTAACTGCAGGCCTAAATCATCACAGAGGTTAATAAATCTATAACATACTTACTGTATGTGTTATATCTCTGTCATACTTGTTTACTGACTGACAGTGTTATATATGTGCTAACATGCCTGATGTTCAGTAACTCTAATAGGCTTGATTATGTTTCTGACGCCCTAGCGTTTACAGATATATTACACTTAATAAACATGTTAGGGATACCATTCATTTATATTTTAAAATAAAACAATAAGTTATTTTAACAATTACACCTTCTTGAGCCTCAATTTAGCAATATTGGTTTTTAAATCAATTATCTAGAATTCCAAGCACCACAGAAGAGCTCGTCCTCACAGTCATGTGTGAAGGCTGAGGCCATATTTTGAAGAAAAAACACATTTTTCTGCTATTTTAACTGCAATAATCTATACATGACTATGAAATATATGAATTAAATGACATAAATAAAACAAATGACAAATAAATATTAGAAAATATATAATGAAAGTTGTTGTCCCCCGGAGTCGTGTCACTGGTGTTACCGCGTAACAAAAAATCTCTTATTTTGAAATAAAAGTCACACTGATGACATCACTCAACTTCCTTTTGCCTGTTTTCTGGGGATCTATGAAGAAAAGCACATGGTGAGTCCACTGAGTCTTTCAGTTATCAGAGATTTTCTCATTTAGCTCATGATTTCATATGAAGCTTTTAGCTGAAGTCACTGGTGTGACCGACTTTTACTCTGAGGTAACTGTGAAAAAATAGAATCCAAATGGATTAAATTCCATATTTTAGTGGATATTCCATGATTGACAACATGCGGTTTGATGCTCTGTAGCAGCCATTTAGTAAAATGCATTTTTCATTAAAAATGTCTCTGGTGTTCCTTTATTATGTGGAACACCAGTGAGGATCAGTAACACCAGTGACTCCTATGGAGAGACAGAAAAGTGGACGTTTCTGTAGAATGAGTCACTGTTATCTATAAACATGGCCTGAAGTACGTTAGCATAGCTAAGTCTATGTCCTACGTATTATACATCTGTACAGGAGTAACTACTCATTATTAATTTAATCTTCAGTCAAAACAGTCACTGATTTTTCAGGAGATATTTTTGAGCAGATTAAATATAAGAAATCCACTTGCATAAAGAGAAAATGTGCCTCCTAACAACCACCTGGAAGAGCTGGTCGACCCCAAAACTGCCCCCATCAGATAAACAGCACTTAAAGCTTTCATCTCTGAGAGAGAGGAGAAAATCAAGCTGCTCAGATCTGAAAACATCCACAGGTGTTTCTGTCCATCCTTCCACTGTGAGAAGACGACTCAGCGCTGTGGGTCTGAAAGGATGTGTAGCTGATCAAGAAGAACCTCACTGAGAAAAGGAGACGGACACATCAAACAAAGAAGCTGAACGATGGACTGACCACCCCAGAGTCCAGACCTCAACACCACTGAATGTGTTTGATTACTTCAGAAAATGATCAACCAGCTTCTAAGACTGAACTTTGGAGGTGTGTCTGCAGATTCTTTGAGGAACTGAAAGTGAGTCTCCTGAACAGAATGGAAGCTGGAATAAAGGTATATTAGATTTAGCTGTAGCGTAATTTTGGGGTAAATATGCGTTTTCTACTTTATTCCCGACACTGAAAAATGAATAGCTTGTACTTAATGGCTGTTTTGACTGGAAATTAGATAAATGATGGGGTCTCTGACTTTTGCACAGTCCTGTATAAGTATCTGCCCAGAGTCAGAACAGCGTTGTTCTGAAAATATAGTAAAACAAACACACACACACACACACACACACACACACACACACGGCTGGTCCCGTCTACTCAGGCAGTAATTGACTCTGCTTTGGTATTAGCCGCTCATTGCTAATTTGCAGACTTGTCTTATCATATTACTCTCTCTCTCTCTCTCTCTCTCTCCTTCCCTCCCTCCTTTAAGGTTACAGTGCAGTGAAATAGCCACAGCAGTCATTATTAATGAAGTTGCGGCAGGATTCATTTCTTATTTATGAGAAGCTAACCAACTGGCAAGCTTTCTGACAGCGCTATTAATGATCTTTAGTGGGCTTCTGTCCAGTCCTGTCCGCTCTCTCTCTCTCTCTCTCTCTCTCTCTCTCTCTCTCTCTCTCTCTCTGTGTTGTATGTATCAGTGGAGGGGATGCAGGCGTGTTGAGGGAACAGCTGCTGAACGGCCTGAGGAGCAGCAGAGGGAGGCGGACTAATAATGAGTGACAGCTCGCTGATTAAATCAAAGCTACAGCCGTAAGTGCTGAAGTATCGGCCTGTCAGTAACAATCTAACGCTGTACACGCACAGCCTGCAGAGCCGTCAGCCTCACCCTCCTCAGCCTTCCTTATCACCCTCCTCATCTCCAGCCTTCCTCATCACCCTCCTCTCCCTCCTCAACTTCCTCACCTTCAGCCTGATCCTCCTCACCTTCATCTTCACCTTCAGCCTGATCCTCCTCACCTTCAGCTTCACCTTCAGCCTCACCTTCAGCCTGTCCTTCCTCACCTTCAGCCTTACCTTCCTCACCTTCAGCCTTGCCTTTATCTTCATCCTCCTCCCCTTCAGCCTCATCTTTGTCACCTTCAGCATCACCTTCATCACTATCGGCCTCACCCTCCTAACCTTCATCCTCACCCTCCTCACCCTTAGAAGGGCCCATGTTTTGTTGATTTTCTAAGTTAAAATAATTGAACACATCCTCTACAGAGAGCACACTTAAAATAGCATTTTCTGCTAATTTTAGCATATAATTTCTGTTAATTTTGTTTAACCTATTGAAAAAATATTTAAATATATGATCTAAAAAGTGCACGACATTCATTCAAGCTTAGCATGTTTTATTCATGACACAGAGCACTGCTTTTACCTGTTTAAAAACAGACTTGTATAAATATCAGGATTTAAAGGCTAGTTAGGTTAGATAGAGTCGATACTTGAGCATCAGGTATTTTACTGTGAGGGGAAACGTGGTGTCGGTGAATCCCTAGTAAACAAACATCTTCACTACTACTTATAGAATAACTACAACAATACAGCAAACATAACCAACAGGGACGAAACCATACAGAGTTACTGTAAAGGGAAAACTACAATCCCACTGATACTGCAGTTCCTAGTATCAGTCCTAAAGCGGAGATTTAGAGCAATCTCATATCATAAATGTGCATTCACAAAACAAAGTGTCCAGGCGCGGCTGAATTAGACTTATTAAACCGATAGCATCGCTGCTGCGGAGCTGAAATATCTGCTGCTTTACTGCAAAAATACATCACATTATTGAGAACTGCATAGGAAAAACGGAAACGCTGATTTTGCATATGATAAAGAAAAGCAAACATGCTGAGTCTGGACATAAACCGCGCGCACGCCACGAGCGTCCTCCTCTTTAAAACGTAAACAGTGGAGAGAGCAGTTTTTCACAGCAGAGCAATCATGTTGATGAGGGGAAGGAGATTATGGCGCAGTCTCGGAAGAGTATAGAAATTGCGGTGGAATTAAATCAAGCCTTGGCGAGGAGCGAACAGCCGCGCTGGCTTACAGTTAAACACATGAAGGCCATTTTCTCGCCCGACAGGAGAGCAGCAGGACGCCATCTTCTCTTTCAGTCTGTCTTTCCTGCTTTATTAATGGTCCATATTCCATACGGCCTGCGCTGTAAACCCAATCCAGGGTCACTGATACCAATGCATAAAATTCTGATAGCCGTCCAGCCACTCATCATTCATCCATTCATCATATATCATATACATTTATATGGTCAAATATTAAACAGACTCCAGTAGTTTTAGTTAAACTGTGCTTTACTGACTGACATCACTGTCAGTTCTCAAATCGGTGGATGGACGGATGAATGAGTGAGTAGATGAATGGAAAATGGATGAGTATGTTGATGAAAGGATGAGGGGGTGGATGAATGGATGAGCGGGTGTGTGGATGAATGAATTCAACGAGTGGGTGGATGAATGGATGTGTTGGAGGGTGGATAAATGAGTAGATTAATATGTGGATGAATGGATGAGTTAGTAAGTAGTAAGACTGATGAACAGATGAGTTGATGGATGAATGGATGATGAGAAGAATGGATGACTAAATTAGTGGGTGAATGAATGAATGGGCTGATGAGTGCATAGATTGATAATAGATGAGTAGGTGGATGAATGGATGAGTTGCTGGATAAATAGATGAGTGAATGAGTGGGTGGATGAATGGATAACTAAATAAGTGAGTGGATGAGTGAGTGAATGAATGGGATGATGAGTGAGTAGATTCATGAATGGATGAGTTGCTGGATGAATGGATAGGTTGATAAGTAGATTAATGAATGGATGAGTAGGTGGATGAATGGATGAGCTGTTGAGTAAGTAGATTAATGAATGGATGAGTTGCTGGATGAATGGATGAGCTGTTGAGCAAGTAGATTAATGAATGGATGAGTTGCTGGATAAATGGATGAGCTGTTGAGTAAGTAGATTAATGAATGGATGAGTTGCTGGATAAATGGATGAATGGATGAGCTGTTGAGTAAGTAGATTAATGAATGGATGAGTGGCTGGATGAATGGATGAGCTGTTGAGTAAGTAGATTAATGAATGGATGAGTGGCTGGATGAATGGATGAGCTGTTGAGTAAGTAGATTAATGAATGGATGAGTTGGTAGGTAGATTAATGAATGGATGAGTTGCTGGATAAATGGATGAGTTGTTGAGTAAGTAGATTAATGAATGGATGAGTTGCTGGATGAATGGATGAGCTGTTGAGTAAGTAGATTAATGAATGGATGAGTGACTGGATGAATGGATAAACTGTAGAGTAAGTAGATTAATGAATGGATGAGTGGCTGGATGAATGGATGAGCTGTTGAGTAAGTAGATTAATGAATGGATGAGTTGCTGGATGAATGGATGAGCTGTTGAGTAAGTAGATTAATGAATGGATGAGTTGGTAAGTAAGTAGATTAATGAATGGATGAGTTGCTGGATGAATGGATGAGCTGTTGAGTAAGTAGATTAATGAATGGATGAGTTGCTGGATGAATGGATGAGCTGTTGAGTAAGTAGATTAATGAATGGATGAGTTGCTGGATAAATGGATGAGTTAGTGAGTGAGTAAATCAATGAATGGATGAGTAGATGAATGGATGAACAGCTGGACAGTACACTGTCTTGACCGACAGCTGGTTTTCCATAATAAAGCCTGGTCTACTCTTCCTCAATAAGATAAGGCCGAGGCTTTTGAGGCACGTTCCTCACACGGTTCTGGTCTTTATCATTTCCTCCAGGGTCAGCAGCTCTGCCCCCTCAACCTGTCCGACCACATCAGGGTATTTACAGGCCAGCGGCCGCCCGCTACAGCCATTAACCAGCGGCGACTGCAGAGAGGCCGCAGTTAACGAGGGCACAAACCGCTCCCGGTACGGTCAACATTTACCGGCAAGGCAATAACCATCCCAGTGGGCAGAGAGAGACAGAGAGAGAGAGCGAGAGAGCGAGAGAGAGAGAGAGCAGATATCACGCAGAGAGATGGACAGTAGGTGTTTAGGGACGTGTGCGGTGGCAGGATGTGCGCTGACCTTATAAAATGATGTCTGTGAATTGTAGTCGCTCCCTGTAATGTTATGGGTCCCCGAACTGGAAAAGCTTTAAAGGACGTTTGAACCTGATGGGCCGGTCACAACCCGCCGTCTGGAGAGTTTAAACCTAACAGCATGACCGCTGCCGTCATTACGGCTACAAGCCCAATTCCACACCTTATATAACTCACTATAAAACATATTACAGAACATTACAGCACCATAAACACCGAAATTACAACACTCTACAGTAAAACATTGCGCTAAGTGGTTTGAGTATTGTGCAAAGTGTTTCTAAACATAATAAAACAATAAAATTTTATCACAAAGCTATGCAATATGTTACATACTGTGTAGTACTGTGTGGTTTCCCTTCTAGAACAGCGGCCCAACTGGAATTTAGTGTCCCATAGACTGGTCAAAATATCTTCATGATGATTTGGCAGTGGTTCTTTTGGGTAGTATTGTTATGCTAACCTACCGCATTGTTATGCTAGGCCACAGTGCTAGCCACCAGTCTGGCTGCGTCTTTGCAGTGACGCACCGTTATGCCTGGCCAGCGCACTCTTAAGAAAGGATATCACATTGTTATGCTAGCCACAATTTGGCATTGTCCTTTTAGTAATATTGATCTGCTAGCCTACCGAATCATTATGCTAGGCCAGCGCTAGCCACAACCTTGGCTATGTCTCTTCTGAGTAGCCTTGTAATGCTAAGCTGTGCATTGTTATGGTAGGCTAGCCCATTGTTAGGCTACATTAGCACAGCCTAACTAGTTTTGCTGTAGGTAGCACTGTTATTCTTATGCTAGTGTGTTTATATCTCTTTTGAGTTGTATTGTTATGCTAACTTAGCGTATTGTTATGCTAGGCCAGGGCCAACTACAAGTTTGTTAGTGAGTGCAGCACTGTTATGCTAGGTTGCCATGCTAGATCAGCGCTAGCCACAATTTGGCAGTGTTTCTTTTGAGCAGTATTGTTACGCTAGTCTACCGCATTGTTATGCTAGGTCAGTGCTAGCCACCAGTTTGGCTGCGTCCTTGCGGTGACGCACCGTAATGCTTGGCTAGGGCATTCTTAAGAAAGGATATCACACTGTTATGCTAGCCACAGTTTGGCAGTGTTTCTTTTGAGCAATATTGTTCCGCTAACCTACCGCATTGTTATGTTATGTCAGCGCTAGCCACAAACTTGGCTGTGCCTCTTCTGAGTAGCGTTATAATGCCAGACTAGTGCACTGCTATGCTAGGCCAGTGCTAGCCACAATTTGGCAATGTCTCTTTTGAGTTATACTGTTATACTAGCCTACCAAATTGTTATGCTAGGCCAGCGCTAGCCACAGACTTAGCTATGTCTCTTCTGAGTAGCGTTATAATGCTAGGCTAGCGCATTGTTATGGTAGGCTAGCCAATTGTTAGTCTACATTAGCACAGCCTAACTAGTTTTGCTGTAGGTAGCACTGTTATGTTCTTATGCTAGTGTGTTTATATCTCTTTTGAGTTGTACAGTTATGCTAACTTAGCGTATTGTTATACTAGGCCAGGGCCATCTACAAGTTTGTCAGTGTAGCACTGTTATGCTAGGCTGCCATGCTAGATCAGTTCTAACCACAATTCAGTGTTTCTTTTGAGTAGTATTGTTATACTAACCTACCGAATTGTTATGCTAGGCCATCACTAGCCACCAGTTTGGCTGTGCCTCTTCTGAGTAGCCCTGTAATGCTAGGCTAGTGCATTGCTATGCTAGACCAGCGCTAGCCACATTTGGCAGTGTGTCTTTGGAGCAGTATTGTTATGCTAGCCTAGTGAATTGTTATGCTAGGCCAGCACTAGCTACATCCTTGGCTATGTCTCTTCTGAGTAGCCTTATAATGCTAGGCTAATACATTGCTATGCTAGGCCAGCACTAGCCACAATTCAGTGTTTCTTTTGAGTAGTATTGTTATGCTAACCTACCGAATTGTTATGCTAGGCCAGCGCTAGCCACAAACTTGGCTATATCTCTGCTGAGTAGCCCTGTAATGCTAGGTTAATACATTACTATGCTAGACCAGCGCTAGCCACGTTTGGCAGTGTGTCTTTGGAGCAGTATTGTTATGCTAACCTACTGCATTGTTATGCTAGCCCCCAGTTTGGCTGTGCCTTTGCGGCGACGCACCGTTACGCTCGGCTAGCGCATTCTTAAGAAAGAACATCACATTGTTATGCTAGGCTAGCATTAGCCGCTAGTTTGGCTGTGTCACTTTTAAGAGAGAGAGAAGCGAGAAAACTGCCTTCATCCCTACACAGTGCAAAACAGACACAGCCTGGAGGAGTAATTAGCAGAAATGAACCTGTCGTGTCATTTCAGGGCCTTTATTAACTCAGGGATTAGCGCTGCGGACGTTGTTGGCCCAGTTAAAAAGGACTGAAGGGACTCAGGAGGAAAATGCAGCCATTTAGTTCTCCTCATCTGGATGTAGCACATCTACAGATGATTAAGGCTACGTGCACGTGAGCGCTGGAGCCGCCGAAAGTACAGGTGCGTTTTTATCTTTTATGGGTAAGTGTGCGTGAGGGAACGCGTCTGTATGTGTACGAATACTGATGGGCCTCATATCTCTGAACTCTAATCGCGTTATTGACCTGTTAGGCCATCACAGCGTCCGCTTCATAAAGCTGTCCGAGCCACTGAAGGTCATTCCAAACGCATGAGGAAGGAAATGAGCTTATGTATGTCAGCACCTTGTAAAATTTTACGGCACTGTTTTGGCGTCGCTGTATAAATCCACTTGTGTCAGTTATGCTGGGATGAGTCAGAGTCCTGATGGTACATTAACCTGCTGCTTAGAACTGTTATGACTTCAGAAAAGCCTCCATAAACTCTAAACTCTGGTGGATCTGCACTAAAGTAACCACACGACTACAACACCAGATTTGTAGTAGTTATTTAAAAATAAGTACTGACATGTTTAGCACTTGAAGTTAGCTTCTTTAGCTTTAGCGCATTACGAGGCTAATGTACGCCCCTGAAAAAGATGGTTCTTCAAGGTCTCTTTGTGAAGGCAATGGTTCTGTTTAGAACCATGAGTTCTATATAGAACCATTTGCATGCTTACATAGATCTAACGTGTATGTATCGTTGCTGTGGGAAGAAAAGCTTGCATGTCCAAAATGGTAACTTTACAGGAGAAGGAAAAAACATACCAAAGTTTTAATGTAAGTCAGTGGAACCAGAATTTTTTCCAAGTCATTTTGGGTCGTTTCTTTTGGTCCATTCATCATGAGTTTTACACACAATATAAAGAGCAACAGGCATTTTCAAATTGTCAAAATCTGAAAAACGACAAAAATGGAGATTCTCGATATATATGTATGCGTATATATATGTATGCGTATATATATGTATGTGTGTGTATATATATATATATATATGTACACACACACACACACATATATGGCTAGATAGATAGATGTCTCCAAAAAGGGTTCTGCTATTGTTATGATGTCAAGCTTGTAACAACAGATAGACTCTTTTTGGTGCTATTTAGAACCATTTTTAAAAAGGCTCCATATAGAACTATATACTACATATTTTCCTTCAATCTGAAGAACGATTTCATGAGGTAGTGAAGCAGTTAAGCATGCAAACGGATCTGTATAGCACCAGAAAGGGTCCTTCTATTGTTCCAAGCTTGATATCATAACAATAGAAGAACCCTTTTTTGATGCTATATAGAACCAGGTTATATACAGAACCATATACAGCACATACATCTCCATCAATCTAAAGAACTATTTCACCAAGCATGCAAATGGTTCTTTGAGTGTTCATGGTTCTATATAGAACAACTGTCTTTACTAAAGAACCCTTGAAGAACCACTATTTTGGTGCTATGTAGAACCGTTTTTAAAAAGGTTCTATATAGAACCATACATAACATATTCTCCATTAATCCGAAGAACTATTTCACCATGCAAAGAACCATTAAACATGCAAATGGTTTTATACAAATACTGGAAGTTTGCGCCCCATCAGTTAGCATCATGCTAACTGCTAGCAGTGCTAGCACTCCTAAACTGTGTTGAGCTTATATATGTTTACGCCTATTTAGCCTACAGCAGTTTAGCCCCACCCACTTACGCTAAAAGTTATGAGTGTTTCAGCTTGGACTGCTTTTTGAATGACGCACACCCAATCAGAAGAGAGCTCATTTACATATATCATTAAAGACACAGTAACTAAAACAGCCTGTTAAAGTCTAAGGGATAAAGAGAGGCTAGAAAATGTTTATATTGGTACATAAAGCCATGCAAACATTCTGGAAAAAATCAAATAGACAAGGGAGCTTTTAGAGGTGGACGTCTGGTTCCCATCACCACCACTGTAAACAGTTATGACTCAGTAAGTTTCTCTAGAACGAAGCGTTTCACATCAAACCGCTCAGTTATTCTGTTTACGTCTTCATCGTGTAATCACGCAGGAATTCTGAAAAATTCTGTGGAATTCCCCTTCAAGCTCTGAAGCTATATATCTGATATGCTAAAGCAGAACGTTGTAATCGGAGCAACTTCATCAGCTAAGGTTTCACGTCAGGAACCCCACAGCGAGGAACTGGAACACGCTACTGTCTCTGCACTCATCTCTCCACTTTCTCTAGAGATTGTCCTGCTAATGCCCTTCCTGTCCGCTAACTCCACTTCCTGGAAACGCAGGCTCTCCCGTGGGCCGTCCGACACTGCATTAGCACAGAGAGATAGAGAAAGAGAGAGAGACTCTTCCTGACTCCTGATAAATAACTCATGTGCTGAGGCCTCTAAATTACTGTTATTCCCTCTCATCGTGTTAAAGAACCTACTGCACACTCGAGACTCTCCTCTGCATGTGGAGAAAGACCGACTGAGATTTTTCACATTATCTCCACAGTTCAGTGAGACGTAAATACAGTCGTTCAGTCATGACGATGCCAACAACACAAATACAGACACTTTATTTACTATCCAAAACCACCAGTGAACCTACACGAGTCTTCTGAGTTTATATGGAATGTTGATGATGGAAAATAGTGGAAAATCTGGAATAATACATTTTCTTTTGCCTCAAAGCCCCTGCATGTATCCCTCCACCATGAATGGATTGTGAAAGTCTGCTTTTAGGCCAAAAGCTTCTCAAAAACAATGTAATCCCATATAATAATATGAAGTTAGCTTCCTATTTGCCAGCATTTTGTTTGAATTTTCCCGTTCCACCTTAAATGGTGCAGCTATCGCTTTCTGATGCCTGAAGCTGCACCATTTAAGCCCCCTTTTACCCTGTTCTTCAGTGGTCAGGACCCCCATGGACCCTCACAGAGCAGGTACTATTTGGGTGGTGGATCATTCTCAGCACTGCAGTAACACTGACGTGGTGGTGGTGTGTTAGTGTGTGTTGTGCTGGTCTGAGTGGATCAGACACAGCAGTGCTGCTGGAGTTTTTAAACACCTCAGTGTCACTGCTGGACTGAGAATAGTCCACCAACCAAAAATATCCAGCCAACAGCGTCCTGTGGGCAGCGTCCTGTGACCACTGATGAAGGACTAGAGGATGACCAACACAAACTGTGCAGCAGCAGATGAGCTATCGCCTCTGACTTTACATCTACAAGGTGGACCGACAAGGTAGGAATGTCTAATAGAGTGGACAGTGAGTGGACACGGTGTTTAAAAACTCCAGCACTGCTGTGTCTGATCCACTCGCACCAGCACAACACACCTACCTGCTCTGTGAGGGTCCATGGGGGTCCTGACCACTGAAGAACAGGGTAAAAGGGGGCTAACAAAGTATCAGAGAAACAGATGGACTACAGTCTGTAACTGTAGAACTACAAAGTGCACCTATATAGTAAGTGGAGCTGATAAAATGGACAATGAGTGTAGAAACAAGGAGGTGGTCAGAATGTTATGTTTCCTGGTTCTGATTTAGCAGCACAGCAGATGGAAAAAGAATCCATAACCGGTCTCAGGAGTCCACACCAGCGCGGAAAGGTGCAGCACAGCCCCGAGAAACATTTGTCTCGACAGTGAAAAAGAGGCCAATCATGTCTCGGCCGATCGACTGCATTTGAGACGAGGGTGGAATTCGTGCACGTTTGATTTTCTGCCGCGCTGTCCCTTTAAGGCTCTCCATTCTCCCAGCTGTCACTTTCTCCGTCAAATTATGACACTTCCACCAACTCGGCTCCCTCACTAGCAGTTACAAATTAGTCCATTAAGCTGTCGGCGGCTGCCCTTTCTCTTCTCCGCGCCCGGGAGGGAGAGGCAGGTTCCAATTATAATTTTACAGCAAGAACACGAGGTAAGGGAGGATTATAACTGGGAGTGTGTCGCCTTTCAAGGGAATCGGTGCCAATTTAAAGAGCCCATATCTAAATATTTTTTGGGATTTTATTATTTTTTACTCCCTGAGGTCCACTTTTTCACATTAGTGCGGTTTATGTATTAAAAAACAGCAATAATTCTCTTTCACGTCCGTTCTGCAAACTCTGTTTATCCCTCTTTATTGAATTAACCAGACGAGGCCTTAAAGACTTGCAAATGAGCTCCGTTCTGATTGACTGTGCCGTGTTAAACAGTTGAGATATAAACAGAGCGGTTCAGAGTGGCTCAGAGTGGTTTGGTGTGAAACGCTCTGTTCTAGATAAACTTACCGAGTCAGAACTGTTCACAGTGGTGGTGATAGGAACCAGACGTCCACCTCTAAAAGCTCCCTTATGTATTTAGTTTTTTCCACTTCGCGTGGTTTTATGAACCAAAAACAGTCCTAAACTAACATTTTTTCAACTTCTTAGAACTAAACAGGCTGTTTTAGTTACTGTTCCATTAATGATTTATGTAAATGAGCTCTCCTCTGATTGGCTGTCCCTTCAAAAAGCAGTCCCGGTTGAAACACTCCTCCTGATTTCAGCTCGAGAGGCCGGGGCTGAACTGCTGTAGGCTAAAAAGGCTCATTCATATAGGAATGAGTTGGGTTTTGTGACATCACAAGAATGATGCTAACTGCCAGCACTTGTCTTAAACCATATAAGCTTCCAGTGCTTGTTAGCTACATTAGCCTCGTAACGCGCTAAAGCTAAAGAAGCTAACTTCAGGTGCTAAAGCTCCCAGTACTTGTTAGCGACATTAGCCTCGTAACATGCTAAAGCTAAAGAAGCTAACTTCAGATGCTAAACATGTTTGGAATAACATAGTAATCGTCTAGCAACCCCTAGCAACCACCTGGGATACCATGGCAACTGTCTAGAAACCCCTAGCAACCACCTGGGATACCACAGCAACCGTCTAGCAACCCCTAGCAAACACCTGCGATACCATGGCAACCGTCTCGCAATCCCTAGCAACCACCTGTGACACATTAGCTACATTAGCCTTGTAACGTGCTGAAGCTAAAGAAGCTAACCTCAGGTGCTAAACATGTTTGGAATAACATAGTAATCGTCTAGCAACCCCTAGCAACCACCTGGGATACCATAGCAACTTTCTAGCGACCCCTAGAAACCATCTGCAATACCATAGCAACCCCTAGCAACCACCTGCGATACCATAGCAACCGTCTAGCAATCCCTAGCAACCACCTGTGATACATTAGCTACATTAGCCTTGTAACGTGCTAAAGCTAAAGAAGCTAACTTCAGGTGCTAAAGCTTCCAGTGCTTGTTAGCTACATTAGCCTCGTAAGGTGCTAAAGCTAAAGAAGCTAACTTCAGGTGCTAAAGCTTCCAGTGCTTGTTAGCTACATTAGCCTCATAAGGTGCTAAAGCTAAAGAAGCTAACTTTAGGTGCTAAAGCTTCCAGTGCTTGTTAGCTACATTAGCCTCGTAACGTGCTAAAGCTAAAGAAGCTAACTTTAGGTGCTAAGCATGTTTGGAATAACATAGCAATCATCTAGCAACCCCTAGCAACCACCTGGGATGCCATTGCAACCGTCTAGCAATCCCTAGCAACCACCTGTGATACATTAGCTACATTAGCCTCGTAACGTGCTAAAGCTAAAGAAGCTAACTTCAGGTGCTAAACATGTTTTGGCCTCAATACTTATTATTAAATAACTACTACAAAGCTGGTGTTTTAGTTGTGTAGTTACTTTTATTGTAGATCCACCAGAGTTTAATGTTTACGGAGGCTTCACTTCAGTTGTAACAGTATGTAACCACGAGATAATGTACTATCAGGACACGCTGGTTTTTGTGACATCACGAAAAACAATGGCTTTAAAATGGGCTGTTTGTGCAGCTTTGTTTCAACAATGCTCACCTACTGTGTCTCATTAAACAAAAAAGTGAGGGAAATTCCCTGATACAGGTCCTTTAAAGGCACAACCCACATTGTAGTGTCCTATCGTCTCTAATGGTCCTCACTGATGGCACTCGTGCGTAGGTGGACAGAATAAGCCTATATCATCCATTTATACAGTACTTGATCCCATGCTATCCATCTGTAAGCGCTGGTCAGGGATCAGAAGTGGGTCGAAAGCGCTTTCAGCTGAAATGGATGTTAAATGAGTTGAAAAGGAAGCAGAACACAACACCTCAGCAGAGGGTCAGTGTGTGTTTCCACAATTCATAGAGTGATCCACGAGTTTTCTTTAACAATCACCTATTAAAGGTTCTCTGCAGTTTTTTATGACACTGTGCTGCTCATAGACCCACAGTGAAATGACAAATTCCCCTTGTAGCATCAATAAAGTACAAAACATAAAAACAAAGTTCTTTTTTGAAATTACGATTTGTTTTGCTTTCACTCGTTGCAAAGTTTTCAAGATATCGACACTGTTTCAACTCAGGAATGTTCGATTTGATCAAGAATTGTGGTTTTTTGATCGGACATACAGTTTTCATACAATCACAGTTAAATGACCATTTTTTTTCTCATAGGAATGAATAGGAGGGCAAAAGTTTGTGCACCCAACCTATGTAACGATGATACATCTACAAGTCCATTAGTAACATTACCCATGTGGGATATCATAGCAACCACCTAGCAACCACCTGGGATACCATAGTAACTACCTACCACCCCTAGTACCCACCTGGAATAACATAGCAATCTTCTAGCAACCCCAGCAACCACCTGAGATACCATAGCAACTGTCTAGAAACCCCTAGCAACCACCTGGGATACCATGGCAACCGTCTAGCAACCCCTAGCGACCACCTACTATACCACAGCAACCATCTGTCAACCCCTAGCAACCACCTGGGATGCCATAACAATGATCTAGCAACCCCTAGGAACCGCCTGGAATAACATAGCAATCATCTAGCAACCCCTAGCAACCACCCGGGATGCCATAGCAACCTTCTAGCAACCCCTAGCAACCATCTGTGATACTATAGCAACTGCCTAGCAACCACTTGGGATACCTTAGCAACCACCTACCAACCCCTAGCAACCACCTGGGATGCCATAACAATGATCTAGCAACCCCTAGCAACCACTTGGAATACCATAGCAACCATCTAGCAACCCCTAGCAACCACCTGGGACACAACAGCAACCATCTAGCAACCCCTAGCAACCACCACCAAAGGGTTCTTTGAGTGTTAATGGTTCTACACAGAACCGTTTTCTTTACTAAAACTACACCTGTATTTTTTAAGTGTATATATCATTACTCCAATGATATATGGTTATTTTACAGGCCCAGACGCTCTCACTGCTCAGATTAATGGCTTTAAATAATGCGCCCAGGGGGCTAAGACTTTTGCACAGCGCTGTAAGCGTTCCCGTTACTCGTAGCTCCAGTGCTAAAGCAAAATTCAGACGCCAAGCACGGCCGATGGCTACATTTCGGGGTTGGCTGACGGGGATTTTTGGCCAAACTCTCGCTTTAAAAAGGAAAAAGAAGAACACTTTCACTGGAGCTGTTATTCAACCATCCAGACAGTGACCAACAGGGCCATTCACACCCAGACAAAACGCCCTCCTCTCCCCTCTGTCTCTCTCCCTCCCCTCTGTCTCTCTCCCTCTCTCTCTCTTCCCTCTCTCTGTCTCCCTCTCCTCTCTCTCTCTCTCTCCCTCTCTTCCCCTCTCTCTCTCTCTGTTAGATGGCGGCGCTCCTGTGTTCTCGCGGCCGACCCTGCCAGTAGTTCAGACGCTGTTAGAGTGTGTGTGTCTGATTAATTGGTTCTGCACCTCGTTTCGCATCAGGACGGGCCAACGACTAATGAAATCATGCAGGAATTAAGTCGTTAAGGGGCCAAACATTTCTTCTTGGCTCGTCTTAACAAGCCTGAAAAGCTGGATTCTACAACATACGCGCTCGCTCTCTCCGCCCGGGTTCTCTTCCAGGCCGTGCCAACAGCAGCTCGCCTCCAAAATGTTCAAACAAAAAAAATAATAAAATAAAAGAGGCTGAATTAATCAGGGGAAAAACCAGAGGATGGAGGGATGGAGGGTAGAGGGAAGAAGGGAGTCAGAGCAGAACCGATACTTTAAGATTTCTGTTCTCATATTCAAACTATCACTGTTGAACAAGATGATTCTTTATGAGTTCAATATAGAACCATGCTTAAATGGGTCTTTGCGTGGTCCAATGAAGAACGTGTTGGTTCTATCTAGCACCAAAAAGGGTTCTGCTATTATTACAATGTTAATCTGAACATTTTAGCATGCAAAGAACATTTTAAGCATGTGAATGATTCCCTACACTCTTAAAAAAAATGGTTCTTTGAGGGTTCCTCAGTACAAACAGTGGTTCAATATAGAACCATGAACACTCAAAGAACACTTTTCATGCTAAAATCGTTCTTTGCATGGTGAAATCGTCCTTCAGATTGAAGGAGAATGTGCTGTAGATGGTTCTATATACAGACCTTTTTACTCCGCTGAGATGCCGTTGCTTAACAACGACTCTGACAGCTGTAGGAGACGCTCAAGACATTTGAACGTTTTTACTTCTTACTTTGCCACAAACAGAAAATGGACACTTTTAAGATCACATTTGACCGACAGCCGATTTGGTCAGACTCTGAAGATGAGACGACACTAAATTCCCAAACTGTCATCACCACTGAGCAGCTTTTCAGTCGGCAGCTGTGACAGAAGAACAGCTGAACAACCTGGAATCAGCCAGAAATGAACCCAACACCATTCGCCAAACGTGTAGTCTGATCTTCAGAGTCTGACCAAATCAGACTGAGCCATAAAACTGCCGCAATATCAAGTTCAGCTCAGTTTTGTCATTTTTTGCCAGATCAGTATTAATGTTGTTTTGTTCCAGCCAGTCTGTAAAGCATCTTACAGCCCATTTAGTTTGGTGAATGGTGTTGGGTTCATTTCTGGCTGATTCCAGGTTGTTCAGCTGTTCTTCTGTCACAGCTGCCGACTGAAAAGCTGCTCAGTGGTGACAGTTTGGGAATTTAGTGTGAGGAGCTGGAGAACGAACTGCCAGCTGTGCAGCGAGTGGGCGGAGCTCGTTACTCTGACGTAGCAACAAGCTGCTCATTAAGGAACTATAATCAGGAACTGCGAACATTAAAACATATTAAACGCCGCGTTCACAGCCCAGTTTATTAATTTATTACTTTATTTATTTAACTGTTGTATAAATGTGTTATCGCCAGTAACATCATGGCGACCAAATCACAGCCGTGATGTTATTTCATGATAACACACTCCCTCTGTGTTCTACTGCTGAAATACACTTTGTTGAGCACACTGTCGATGCCATCAGTGCTTTAAGAGCTGAGCGACTGCATGATTCATCAATAATGTAGGATAATTAGACCCATTTAATTGGATTTAGTGCAGTGCAGTCAGTGAAAATGTTAAAGTATTTTGCATTCAAAATTTTTGATAATATTGTTTAAATATTGACAAACAAACACACGAATCCACCAGTTCCACACAGTGAGAGGCAGATGACGTGTATCTCAGCCCCTCTTCACAGGCTCATAACTCCGGATGTGAGTCTCGTGATAAGATGGAATGGAAAGGGCGACTCTACAGATTCAGGAAGTGTTTGAACTGGATTTCTGAGCTGGATCATCACAAAGATACAGACACAGATATAGAAACCCTGAATTTTACTCATGGGTGAGTTTGCGGACCCCAGAGGGTCTCTCTCACACATTTTTATAATAGCGATGTCATTTGTTAGCTAATAGTATGTGTGTTGTGTGCTTGTGTGTCTCAAGAAGTCACTCTGGGTAGCGTAGCATCTCGTACAGAGATAAATATAGAGGGCTATGGCCAAACCACAGCTGCTCAGAGGTCAGCTGAGAGCCAGGCGCTGCTGAATGGACAGTGGAAAATCCTTTTGAAACTACTTTGGTGTCCTGCTGTACTTGGGTCATTCTACAGAAACGTCCACTTTCCTATCTCTCCATAGGAGTCACTGGTGTTACTGATCCTCATTGGTGTTCCACATAATAAAGGAACACCAGAGACATTTTTAATAAACAATGCATTTTACAAAATAACTGCTACAGAGCATCAAACCGCATGTTGTCAATCATGGAATATCCACTAAAATATGGAATTTAATCCATTTGTGTTCTATTTTTTCACAGTTACCTCAGAATAAAGTCAGTCACACCAGTGACTTCAGCTAAAAGCTTCATATGAAATCATGAGCAAAATGAGAAAATCTCTGATAACTGAAAGACACAGTGGACTCACCATGTGCTTTTCTTCATAGATCCTCAGAAAACGGGTAAAAGGAAGTCGAGTGATGTCATCAGTGTGATATTTATTTCAAAATAAGGGATTTCTTGTTATGCAGTAACACCAGTGACACGACTCCTGGGGAACTTTCAAAATTGCAAAAATTGCTGTTTTTTTTTCTTCTAAATATGGCCTCAGCCTTTACACACAACTGTGTGGACGAGCTCTTCTGTGGCGCTTGGAATTCTATGTAACTGATTTAAAAGCCAATATTGCTAAATTGATGAATCAAGAAGGTGTAATTGTTTAAATAACTTACTGTTTTATTTTAACATATAAATAATTGTAACCCTAACATGTTGTTTAAGTGTAATATATCTGTAAACGCTAGGGACACAAAAATGGACGTTTCTGTAGAATGACCCACTTACTTATGTGGGTCATTCTCCATTTGGAGTGGGAATTCAGGTAGATACATTTTTAACAAATCAATTTCTTCCATCCCAAAATGAAATAATGTTAAAACGTCCATTAACGTTTCCTGTTATCATACATGCAGAAAGGGGCTTAACTACAAGCATATTTTAGTCACGGCTGTTATATGAATATGGTGTAACTCCAGTGACGGTGACTCCAGTGACATTCTGGCTAAAACTGAGGATCTAGTGAATCAGCTGACCCATTGATGTTCAGGTGACCTTGTGTATTTAAAATCAGTAATAAAAATGATATTTGGCATTATTTTGACAAAATACTAAAAATTACTAAAAGGCAGTAATATAAATCTGTGTTTTACTATTTAACTGTGGAAAAAGGGTCTTTTACTTTGAAAGAACAAATACTTGATGACATCACATGACCAGGAAAGCTTATTATGATGTTATTATTACCATACATTCCAAATAACACTTAAAACTGTATGAATTTACAATATTTGTAAATATTGGGGCGTACACAAAGTATAAGTTGGATTTGTTTAGTCTTGTTTACAATAAGAGGATGTTTTTGGAGAAAAATTCGATTTTATGGTGCTTTGTTTAGATTTTATGGTGCTATGGTATGACTGCACATTGTCGCCATATGGCAACAATTTACCAATTACCCCACTTAAAAAAATTATAATAATTTTTTCAAATATTTACATTATTTAAGCTATTTTAAATTTTAAATAAAAACAACACGTTAAAGCATTTTTATCATTATCAAGTAGTAATTCATGCAATACAGACGGTTAATAGAGTTGAATATACTATGTTAAAATGGAACATAAGGGTCCTGATAACACCAGTGACCAAAAAATCGATAATACATATTTTTAAAATGTAGTGTAATGTTAATGATATAAAAAGTAAACATGAATCTGTTTTATACAAATTCCTGAATTAAACCTCTTAAAAATATTGTCTTATATTAAAAGTGCTTGAAAATTGGTTTTGTGACGAGCTGTTTTACAGAAGCAGAGCGACTATGAAACAAGATAAAATAAGAAAAATCTGAGAATCATAAAGGAAAAGTGTCATATAGTCTTAGGTCGGCTGTGTAAATGTACATACTGACTTTTGGAGCTGAACCTGATATTTTAAGCATCTTTTTAAGCCCTGAAACCTGGCTTCCCCCTCCAAATGGAGAACGACCCATAACAAAAACCCAAATCATGAATGCTGTAAACGGCTAAAGCCTCTTAGCTTGCATGTAGTAAGATCTGTTGGGCGTCGAAATATTGATCCAAAGACATTAGGAAGTTTGGCGGTAGGATATAAATTAATAAGTTAATTCAAATTCTTGTTAGGAACCATAAAACAGCACCGTTAACTGAAATTAACATCTCTGCTCCGGGGCAGTAAAACGTTTTTGGGCTTTGTTTTTGTTCTTCAAACCTGGTTTGGAGCCCTGGAGGGAATGGAAGGGAAGGGAAGGGAAGAAAGAAAGAGGGATGGAGGAGTGGAGGAGTGTGGGCTGGACTTAACAAGCAAGGAACTCATAGATTTAAAGGCGCTGCTAAAAATTTATGGCAGCATGTTTGGATGGAGGCCACGGCGAACAGCTTGGCCGGCCGAGCCGGAGCGCAGTGGGACGCCTAATAAGCCCGGCACAATTTTTCACCCCATATTTTATCAATAAAAAAGCAGTTAAAAAACCCACCGCGGACGCCATCTGGAGCCGCCTTTCATTCTCTAAATCCCGCCGTTGTTAAAACGCTTCTTGGCAGTTCGCAGCTCGTTCCCCGTGTGCAGATGTGAGGGAGAAATCTTCAGACGCTGTTTTTTTTCCCCCTCTCCCTCTGATCAAAGAGCTGCAGCAGACGGAGAAAACTCACCGCCCTCGGCTACCACAAGGCCGCGGCTGGGGTTACCGCCGAACATTATTTATTTATTTCCAGCATTATTTATTTATCGCCATCCACTCCCACACGAGCCCGCTCGGACCCCCGGCTTCCGTAGGCTGGAACACTGTGTGGTGGAGGTTTTAGCCTGAGGAGATTCACGCTGGTTCAAATTTTGGCATGAGAGCATGTCGCTGTTTTGGCAGAACGACCTGGGCTGGAGCTGTGCTTAATCCTCTGGGGTCCACGAACTCGCCAGCGCATCAAATTCTCTGTTTCTGTATCTGTGTCTGTATCTTTGTGATGATCCAGCTCAGAAATCCAGTCCAAACACTTCCTGAATCTGTAGAGTCGCCCTTTCCATTCCATCTTATCACGAGATCATACGAGACTCACATCCGGAGTTATGAGCCTATGAAGAGGGGCTGAGATACACGTCATCTGCCTCTTACCGTGTGGAGCTGGTGGATTCGTGTGTCCGTCTACATTCTGTATGAAACTGACCAATGGACACTCAGGAAATCACTAAGGACTGACCATCATGCTGGACACCCTTCATTACATAACAGCACTGGAAGAAAATGGTATCTTGTCAAGTAAAATTATCTTAAATCTGGTCAATAAATGTAATATTTCTGCTGTTGAGATTGTTGTAAGCTTACGCTAAGATCATTTACCTTATTTCCAATTTTTTTTTACTTGTTTTAACTGATTTAATTAAGTAAATTTATCTCACTATATTGGCTGATCATATTACTTGTTGTAAGAAATGGGCTTGAAATCAGCAAAATGATCTGCCACTATAGTGAGATCATTTTACTCAATAAAAGTTACGTAAAACAAGTAAAAAATGTCTAGAAATAAGGTAGCTAGTCTGATCAGTAGTCTTATAAGATACGGAAAATTTGAGTGTCATATATTGGGAGATAATTTTAAGCATTTTCTTAAACCAAGCAAGTTTATCTGCCAACATAGTAGATTATTTTCCTTGATAAAAGGACTTAAAATAAGTAAATAATGTCTAAAAATAAGCTAGATAGTCTTATAATAAGTGCACAACCATCTCAAAAATAAGAAATATTAGATAGATCGACCAGATTTAAGATCATTTCACTTGACAAGATACTATGTTTTGCAGTGAGAGCATTTTTTAATGTGACATCATATATTGGGAGACAATTTTAAGCATTTTCTTAAACCGAGCAAGTTTATCTGCCAAAATAGTAGATTATTTTCCTTGATAAAAGACTTAAAATGAGTAAAAAAATGTCTAAACAGAAGTTAAATTATCCTAAAATAAGCCTACAACATTCTCAATGAAGTAAATATGACATATTGATTAGATTTAAGTTCGTTTCACTAACGAAAGCAAAAAGCTAGAGTTAGCGTTATTATTTTTTCAGATAAAGACTCCTAGACTCGCTAGTTTCATGCAGAAATGTCAAGAAGTCCACGCTCTGCTTGTTTGAAACAAAAAACCCAAAGCAGAAATGCTGTAATTAGCTTTTTTTTAGCGCAGGCTGGAGTAGGAGGCCGACAGCGTCTTCACACCATGCTAGCCTGAGCTTGCGCTAGCTCAGGGATTTGGGTTAATATGGCGCTGGGCTTAGGAGGCCTTGGAGCTCAGGCTGGGTGTTGATGGAGCTTCCCCACAGCCTCCGACGCACGTCACACTCGTTTGGCAGCCGTCCCTCCATCCGTGGCCGCGCATATTCCGGCTGTCAAGGCCATGTGTTAGCGCTCTTCAGTGCCTCCGCCAGCCGCCTCTCGTTGCCCCCCCCTTTGGCACCGCCGCGGGTTCCCTCCGACTGTAGCAGGTTTGCGCTAATGAAGTCAAATTAATTTAATCGAGGCCCCATCTAACCTATCTGGGCTGCCAGCAGGGAGGTGAGCTCCATGCCAGCTTGCTGCTGACTCCACTCCAGAAAAAATCCTGTCAGAACTCATAAGGGTTAGCGCTAGCCGCTAACCGCGCTGGAATCGCTCGCGCTAGCTCGAGAACCGGAGGCTAAATTGCACACGAAAGGAGCTGGAGTGTGTTAAGATTCCTCCGAAGGGCAATAAAAATCCGGAGAGACCCCATTTTCTCCAAGTTATGAAACCGACCAGACTTCCCATGTCATTAAAAAGCTGCTAAAAAGAGAAAATCTGGCAAATGAGCGCGAGCGGCTAGCATCGTTAGGGCTCGCTTCCCCTCGCCCCCTGCGCCTCTAAACCCCCTATAAAGTTTTATGTGGGCCTCTTTGATACAATAATTATTTTTTCCTGTAATCTTTCAAGCCCTGCACCTTTCCCCCCCCGACGGAACAGATCAAAGCGGCCTGTTTTTTCGCGCACGAGGGACTCAATCTGCGGTAATTGAAAGCAGCCGGACTTTGTGTGTTTTGCTCTCGGTCTCTCAGCACTCGCTCTCCAGGGTCTTCCCCTCTCCCAGCATAACACGCATCACATGCACCAGCTATGCGGAAAGAGGCGGCTCGGGCCGAGACGACGCGTGGAGGGTTTCGGCTCGAGGCTTTTGGAGGCTTCAAGCTAAAGCTAAATATCATGTTTTGTCATTATCACTCCAAAAACTACAGCAGACTAAACCTCATCACATATTTCGGCACATGGAGAAGTTTGGTTTGGTTTTGGTGCCAGCAACATTGCTGAACACTAAAAGAACATGGTTCTTTAAGGGTTCTTTATGAAAGGCAATGGTGTTATATAGAACAATAAACAATGCATTTCACCATGCAAAGAATCATTTAGCATGCAAACGGTTCTATATAGAACTCATGGTTCAATATACAACCATTCCCTTTACTTAAGAACCCTTGGAGAAACGTCTTTTTTACGTGTTTATATAGAATCATTTTCATGCTTAAATGGTTCTTCAGACTGATGGTAGTGTTCTGCTATAGTTACAATGTCAAGCTTATAACAATAAAAGAACCCTTTTTGGTGTTTTATAGAACCACACAGCAACCTGAAGAACGATTTCACCATGCAAAGAACCATTTAGCATGCAAACGGTTCTATACAGAACTCATGGTTCAATAAACAACCATTGCCTTTACTTAAAAACCCTTGGAGAACCATCTTTTTTACGTGTTTATATAGAACCATTTTCATGCTTAAATGGTTCTTTGCATGGGGGAACTGGTTCTTCAGATTGATGGAGAACGTGTTGGTTCTATATAGCACCAGAAAGTGTTCTGCTATAGTTATGACGTCAAGCTCATAACAACAGAAGAGCCCTTTGTGTTTTATAGAACCACAGAACAATCTGAAGAACCATGGGATGAACCATTTAAGTATGAAATGGTTCTACACAGCACTCATAGTTCTAAAGAGAACCATTGCCTTTACTTAAGAACCCTTGAAGAACCATCTTTTTTGAGTGTGTAGCATCAAATAGGCAGGAGCTGAATGTTTACAGGCCTGTACATTTAGAGGCTTGAAGCTAAAGCTAAATATCGTGTTTTGTCATTATCACACCAAAAACTACAGCAGACTAAACCTCATCACATATTTCGGCACATGGAGGAGTTTGGTTTGGTTTTGGTACCAGCAACACAGCTAAACACTAAAAAACATGGTTCTTTAAGGGTTCTTTATTAAAGGCATAGAGCCATATAGAACCATATACAACGCATTTCACCATGCAAAGAATCATTTAGCATGAAAATGTTTCTTCAAGGGTTCTTTAGTAAAGGCAATGGCTCTATATTGAACCCTGAGTTCTGTATAGAACCATTTGCATTGGTTCTACCAGCACATTCTCTGTCAATCTGAAGAACCATTTCACCATTCGAAAAATGGTTCTTCAGATTGACAGAGAATATGTTGATTCTATATAGCACCAGAAAGGGTTCTGCTATAGTTATGATGTCAAGCTTATTACAATAGAAGAACCCTTTCTGGTGTTTTTTAGAACCACAGAACAATTTGAAGAACCATTTCACCATGCCAAACACCATTTTGCATGCAAACGGTTCTATACAGAACTCATGGTTCAATATACAACCATTGCCTTTACTGAAGAACCCTTGGAGAACCATCTTTTTTAAGTGTGTAGATAGAACCATTTGCATGCTTAAATGGTTCTGTGCATGGGGAAATGGTTCTTCAGACTGATGGTTGTGTTCTGCTATAGTTACAATGTCAAGCCTATAACAATAAAAGAACCCTTTTTGGTGTTTTATAGAACCACACAGCAATCTGAAGAACGATTTCACCATGCAAAGAACCATTTAGCATGCAAACGGTTCTATACAGAACTCATGGTTCAATATACAACCATTGCCTTTACTTAAAAACCCTTGGAGAACCATCTTTTTTACGTGTTTATATAGAAACATTTTCATGCTTAAATGGTTCTTTGCATGGGGAAATGGTTCTTCAGATTGATGGAGAATGTGTTGGTTCTATATAGCACCACAGAAATCTGAAGAACATGAAATGGTTCTTTATAGAACTCATGGTTTAATTTAGAGCCATTGCCTTTACTTAAGAAACCTCTTTTTAAGTGTGTAGCTTCAAGTAGCCACAAGCTGAATGTTTACAGGCCTGTACAGTCAGAGGTTTAAAACCAAAACTACAAAATATTCTGTTTTGATGAAATTTAATATTCATTTTTAGGCCAAACACTTTACATAAGTACAGAACATCACGTCCCAGCTATGCAGTATTATGCTAGTATGCTAGCATCAAATCCACAAGCACAAGTTGAATGTTTACAGTAGAGCTGGGCGAAATCGCATAAATCTGATATTGCAATACTTCATGAAATTTCCATGAAACCTGATATTTATTTTTTCAGACATCTGATCTGTTGGTAGCTAGTGGTTGCTAGGGTGTTGCTAGGTGGCTGCTATTGTATCCCAGGTGGTTGCAAGGGTGTTGCGAGATGGTTCTTATGGTATCCCAGGTGGTTGCTAGGGCAAATCAATGTGCAATCACTAATGAACATTTTAAAACAGCCTTCAAAATAAAGGTCCCTAAAGAGCTATTTAGGCTCGTTTTTCTTTTTTTTTCAGAAAGTAGCACTAATAATCTATCGCTATCATATTAAACATCTTAACAATTCCATTTATTTCAATGCTTTTTATTTTTGTAATTTTTACACAGCTTGCTCATATTGAATGGGGCCAATTATATATATATATATACATATATATATATATATATATATATGTATTAAATCTTACATTAAAAATTTTTAAACGTTACAGTTTTGGAGATATTACAGCTATGAATTGTGCACTAACGATCTGTTCTGTTTTACAGGAAACAACTGAAAAGCCTTTCATGATCACTGCAGGCCCATTAAAACCAGGCATACATTCCAGTTCTGCGTGTTCTTTTCCAGATTTTCCGGGGAATACCCGCCTCTCTAGGGGAACGTTACAGCCAATGGCATGGGTTAACTTAACAGTCACCATAAGGCACTCAATATCTGTCCTTGATTGTCTGTGTCATTTCTTGGAAAGATCTGCTTTTGTGGAGCTCCTGCAGACGCTGGCCTAAAGCCCAGCCTAGCAGAGCCGAGAGAGCGGCGCTCTCCAGCCACCATTACTGAATAAAAAAGTAATTTTAGCGATTTTTTGTTTATACTGGGTTTGAAATGCTCGAGTATGACACACAGATGCGAGCGCACATGTGCGTACGCACTCGAACACAAAACACATAAACATGAAACGTTCTCTCAGTCGAGCCCATCTGCATCCAATACGGACGTTTAGTTTTACTGCTGATGTGGAAAAACGTTTATAGTGCTTGGCTTATCGTTCTAAACACTGTTCTCAACAAAGGCAACGTATGGCCTGCCATGATCGCGCTGCCGTCATAGCACACATCAGAACGTGGGAAAAAAAAAAGCCTGACATTAAAGCGATAGTTTGAAGAATTGAGGTTTACACACTGACCCTCTGAAGGCCTGTTCACCCCGAGTCTGGTTTCATACAGGAAACTGAGTCCAGATCAGAGTAATGAGAGAGGGGAAACATGACAACGTGCTGTTTTCAAATCTGTCCAGCTCTGAAGAAATTACTAACACCAGTTTATGTACTGCTTTGAACTTGGCTGCTATACTTAAAGGGCCCATATTATGGAAAATTGGGTTTCCTGATTTATTTTTTTTTAAATAAAAGGTACAGTAAACACTTAATGTTTCAAAACATACTGTCAATACAGTTCATATGGAGACTAAGCTGTTTTCAATGCGTTGCTTTTGTGATGTCACTAAAAAATAGCATTTTATAGCAATGGCTTTGCAACACCTTAGCAACCACCTGGGATAACTTAACATTGGCCTAGCAACACCTTAGTAACCACCTGGGATAACTTAGCAATGGCTTTGCAACACCTTAGCAACCACCTGGGATAACATAGCAAAGGCCTAGCAACACCTTAGCAACCAGCTCAGTCCCAAGTGGTTGCTAAGGTGTTGCTAGGCAATTGCTAGGTTATCCCAGGTGGTTGCTAAGATGTTGCTAGGCCATTGCTTTGTCAACCCAGGTGGTTGCTAAGGTGTTGCTAGGCCATTGCTTTGTCAACCCAGGTCGTTGCTAAGATGTTGCTAGGCCATTGCTATGTAAACCCAGGTGGTTGCTGAGGTGTCGTTAGGCCTTTGCTATGTTATCCCAGATGGTTGCTAGGGTGTTGCAAAGCCATTGATATAAAGTGCCGTTTTTTCTGCACTATAATAAATAATTTTTTCCTTTCTCTTATAAAGTTAGCTTTTCTTAGATATGAGATATGAGTAATTTCCAGATACCGTCTGATAAAGACCTTCAGCATTATTAGCACAGATATTCTACAGTTTCAGTGTAAATTAAACGCAGTTGGGTGAACGCCCTTATTCTGCCCTCGTTTACAAAATAACAAAAAAGACGAAACCCCCTCTGAGGGTCAGCGCAGCCTGAAAACTGAGCCCGACTCACATCTGACAAAACGTCAAGCAGCAAGTGTCCATCTCCTCCAATAAAAACACAACGAGCCCAACGAGAAACAGCTTAAACTCCACTCGGGGGCCGATTCGGCTCCCAAAGCCGCAGAACACGGCTTCCACTCACACGCTGAGATCAAGAGAGACCAGACGAGGAGAAGAAACAGCAAACGCACTCCAGCTGCACTTCATAAACCAGCAGAGCGGAGAGAACATTCAGCACGGCCTCGAATAAAAGCACACAGGAAACTGAGTCCAGATCAGAGTAATGAGAGAGAGAGAAAACACCACAACGGGACGGCACTGTTCTCAAAACTGTCCAGCTCTGGAAAAACTAATAACACCAGTTAACGTACTGCTCTGTACGTCGCTGCTATACTCAAAGGCCCCATATCATGGAAAACTGGATTTCCTTACTTATTTTTAAATAAAAGACTTTGACAAAATGTAAACACTGTTAAAGTTTCAAAACGTACCATCCACACAGTCCATAGATGGAAACTAAGCTGTTTTGAACGCATTCCTTTTGTGATGTCACAAAAACTGGCATTTGTACATATATATTTACAGCAATTGTGTTGCAACACCTTAGCAACCATCTGGGGTAACATAACAATGGCCTGGAAACACGTCAGCAACTACTTATGTTAATATAGCAATGGCATAGCAACACCTTAGCAACCACCTGGGTCAATATAGCAATGGCCTGGTAACACCTTAATAACCACCTGTGGTAACATATCAATGGCCTTAGCAACCAGCTGGGATCCCATTGCAATGTCCTAGCAACACCTTAGCAACCACCTGGGATAACATAGTAATGGCCTAGTAACACCATAACAACCACCTGGAATAACATATCAATGGCCTTAGCAACCAGCTGGGATACCATAACAATGGCCTTGCAACATCTTAGCAACAACATTGGATAACATAGGAATAACCTAGTACCACCTTAGCAACCACCTAGGATGGCATAGCAACAACCTAGCAACACTTTAGCAACCACCTGGAATAACATAACAATGGCATAGCAATACTTTAGCAACCACATGGGATAATATAGCAATGCCCTAGCAACACCTTAGCAACCTCCTGGGATGGCACAGAAATGACCTAACAACACCTTAACAACCACCTGGGATAATACAGCAATGGCCTCAGCAACCACCTGTCATAATATAGCAATGGCATAGCAACACCTTAGCAAATACCTGGAGTAACATAGTAATGGCTTAGCAACACCTTAGCAACCACCTGGGATGGCATAGAAAAGACCTAGCAACACCTTAGTAACCACCTGGGATGATACAGTAATGGCCTAGCAACGCCTTAAGAACCACCTGGAATAACATAGCAACAGACTAGCAACACCTCAGCAAGCATCTGTCATAACATAGCAATGGTCTAGCAACGCCTTAGCAACCACCTGGGATAACATAGCAACAAACTGGGAGCACCTCAGCAGCCACCTGGGATGGCATACCAATGGCCTAGAAACACCTTAGCAACCACCTGAGATAGCCTAGCAACACCTTAGCAACCATGTAAGCTACCCCCACCCCCCAACCAACGAAAAAGAGGGATACAGGCCCTTTAAATGAAGGAAACGGTAAAAAAGCCAATTCCATGGCTGAGAAAGAGAGAAAGAAGGAGAGCTGATCAGCAGGGAGAAAAAAGAGAGGAATGAAAGCAGGAGGGAAGGAGAGCGGAGGAGGGAAGGAGAGCGGAGGAGGGAAGGAGAGCGGAGGAGGGAAGGAGAGAGGTGAGGCCTTTCCTGGCAGCAGAATAAAAAAATGACATCTCCATATTAAAGCGCGTGTTGTGTGTCCGTGTGTCGGTTGTGATTTCACGGCGCCGGCGGGGAACAGAATTAAAGCGCTGCGTGATCTCATTCGGCCCGCTCCGGCGGCGCGCGCGGCCGGTCCCCGCTGACGGGGGAATATTGCAGGTAAATTGGTTTTAAATGAAAGGCGGCGCTCGGCCCGGCCCGGCCCAGGTGCGCTTAATCTAATTCCATTAAACAGATGAGGACGGATGATGGCTCGCGTTTGAAACATTAAGCCGCTCCATCTTCACCTCCATAAAGAAACTATTAGAGCCTGTCAGCACGGCGGGCGAGCGAGAGGGCGGGCGGGCGAGAGGGAGGGAGGGAGGGTAGGCCGCGCCTTATTGAATGTGTTTGTGTCTGTGAGAGGGGGTCTACAGGGTACATTATAGATCATTAGACCCTCCGCATCACTGACAGGAGAGAGGGGGTGGAGAGAGAGAGGGGAAGAGAGAGAGAGAGGGAGAGGGAGAGGGAGAGGGAGAGGGAGAGAGAGAGAGAGAGAGCGAGAGAAAGAGAAAGTGAGGGAGAGAGAGAGGGCAGGGAGACAGACCGAAGGAGAGTGGGGAGAGAGTGGGGGAGGGGGACGGAGAAAAAGAGAGAGAGAGAAAGAGAGTGAGATCTCAGAGCGAGAGAGTGTTGAAGAGAAAGGGAGAGAGAGAAAGAGAGCGAGAGAGATAGAGACAGCAAGAGAAAGAGTGAAAGAAAGTGAAAGAAAAAATATACAGAGAGAGAGAGTGAGATAGACAGAGAGACTTAGAGAGAGAGATAGACAGACAGAGAGACTTAGAGAGAGAGATAGACAGACAGAGAGAGATAGAGAGAAAGAGAGCGAGAGAAATAGAAAGAGTGAGAGACAGAAAGAGCAAGAGAGAGAGAGAGAGATAGAGTAAAAGAAAAGAGATACAGAGTGTAAAGAAAAAGATAAAGAGCGTGATACAGCAAACAACAGAGAGAGAGAGCGAGAGATAGAAAGTGATTGGGAGAAAGAGAGCGAGCGAGAGACATAGGGAGATACAGCGAGAGAGAAAGAGAGACAGAGAGAAAGCACGAGAGTGAAAGACAATGAGTGAGCGAGAGAGAGAGAGATAGACAGACAGATAGTGAGAGTGAAAGAAAAAGAGATAGAGAGGGAGACAGAGAGAGAGATAGAGAGAGACAGAGAGAGAGAGAGAGAGATAGAGAGAGAGAGAGAGAGGCAGAGAAGGAGAGAGACAGAGAGAGACAGAGAGAGAAGGAGAGAGAGAGAGAGACTCTCTGTCTGAGTGCAGACGTTCTCTCGTGCTCAGACTGACTCGTGCGCTGAGTCAGTGAGGCAGATAAACCGACACGCTGTTCCTGATAAACTCCTCCGAAACGCAGAGCCGCCATTTCCATCGCGCCCCGATAAGAGGAGAAGAATTAACGTGTCAATCAGGCGCGCGGCGAGGGAGCTAATACCGGCTTAGCACCGGAACGCGCCTAGAACAAGATAACAACACCAAATTAAAGTTCTACAGCTCAGCGCTGAGAACCCACCAGCACAACATCAGCTCAGCACACTCAGGATGTTCCGCTGGGCTACGACCTTCAATCCCATCCTGCACTCATACAGAAGACGGTTCTTCAAGGGTTCTTTAGTAAAGACAATGGTACTATGAGATGAGAATACGAAGAGAGAAAGAGAGCAAGAAAGAGAGGGAGGAGGGAAAGAGAGGAGGAAAAGAAAAGGAGAGCGAGAGGAAGAGAAAGAAGAGAGGGAGACAGAATGAGAAAGAAAAAGAGGAAAGAATTAGAGAAAGAAAGCGAGAAAGAGAGGGAGGAAAGATGGAAAAAGTGCACGAAAGGAAGGAGAGCAAGAAAGAGAGAGAGAGGGAGAGAGGGAAGGAAGGACAGAAAGAGCGTGAGAAAGAGAGAAAGGGAGAGAAAGCGAGTGAGAAAGAGAGAGGAAAGAAGGAGAGAAAGGGAGAGAAAGAGAGCAAGAAGAGACAAGGGAGAAAAAATGAGAAAGAGAAAAAGAGAGAAATGAAAAAGAAAGAGAGAGAGTGAGAGAGAGGAAAACAGAAAAAAGGAGAGAGAGAGAAGAGAGACAGACAGAGAGAGAGAGAAGAGAGAGAGTGAGAAAGAGAGAGAGAGAGAAAGAGAGAAAGAGGTATAGAGGGAGAGAGAGAAGAGAGAGAGTGAAGAGAGAGACAGAGAAACAGAGAGAGAGAGAGAGAGAGAGAAAGAGAGAGATAGACAGAGAGAGAGAGAGAGAGAGAGAGAGAAACAGAGAGAGAGAGAGAGAGAGAGAGAGAGAGAAGAGAGAGATAGACAGAGAGAGAGAGAGAGAGAGATAGAAAGAGAGAGAGAGAGAGAGAGAAGAGAGACAGAGAGAGAGAGAGAAGAGAGACAGAGAGAATTGAATTTTAAAAGCCCTTTTATGAGACATTCAAAAACCTACGAAGACACCAAGGTTATTGCTCAAAATTTTACGAGTGTTAGAAAAAAATGAAAAAAAATAAAAATTAACTGCAACATAAATTTAAAACAACACCCACAATCAAAACATCAACCGTAGATTGCCAACATCATCGACTGTGCATAGGACTTCATTAATGCCCCAAATGCTCACAAACTCTGGCAACTTCCCCACCAAATTATAGTAAGCATGCTCCATTCTCAGCTGTGCAGCCACCAACCCCAGGAACACAGCCACCACGTCCACCGCTCCCTGACCCAGCATCTGGTTCTTTCTTGTCTTCCAGATTGCTAGCTTTGCTGTACCAGATAAAAAGTTTAGTAAAACTAGGACATTTTTCCTCCTTACTGTGTATTTGGGCCCAAAAATAAAAAGCTGAAAGGAGAAAGCCTCACCCAACGACGAGAACCATTCGGTCAACAAGGAGAACAAATCACCCAACCGAGCGCACTGCACAAACAAGTGAAAGAGAGACTCAATTTGTGGGCAAAAGAGGCAGCCCTCCCCAATATTTGGATCGAGATGCACCCGATGTCTGTTTGTAGCTATGGCTCCATGTACAATCCTCCACTGGAGGTCAGCTGTCCGTTTATCAATCGGACGCTTATACAGAACCCGCCAGCAGCCTTTCGGGGAGGAGTCAGTGCCAAACAACTCAGACCACCTTGTTGATAAAACTCCATCCAGAAAGCGTGCCTGGGACACCTTCACACATACCAAGTACAGTGTCTTCTTTCCAACCAAAGAGAAGGTGCCTAGTACTGGAGTGGTGAAGGAAAGGAGACACCTCTCGTCCTCAGTCCACTCCACAGCAGGGCTAACAGTCAGTTCAGGAAAATCATACTGACATCCTTCCCTCCACTGGGCGATGACAGATGGGTCATTCAGGAAGCTCAGGTAGTCAGCTGGCAGTGACCTCTGCACCTCTGCCATCACCTGATTCAGCAGACGACCGGACCTGATCCCCGTCCTCTCACTCACAGCCGCTGTTCCAGTTCTCATGAGGTGGCCCAGCTTCGTGTATCCTGCAGCCACCAAACGAGAGCGCAATACTGCTGAAGATGAAAGAGCTGATGGTTAAAAGGGGTTAAAGAACAATGGCTCCTCAAACAACCACATACCAACAGGCGTATCAGTAGTCCTTGAGGCAGAAAACACCTTCCATGCTTCCAGCATCGATCTATAAAAAGGTGTAAGTCCTGCCAACACAGCCTCTGGCGTTGTCATAAGGAACAGGTGTTTATCAAACCCCATTCCCCCAGCTCGTCTCAAAAGGACAGTGGCAGTATTCTTCCAAGCAATTGCTCCATGGAACAGTAGTCGTTGGGCAGCTTGCAGACGAAAGGCCATGATCCTGGACCTGATATCCACCAGACCTTGTCCTCCCTCTTGTACTGGCAGGTATAGGACAGCTGATCGAACCCAGTGTTGTCCTGACCAGAAAAAAGTCACCAACATCCTCTGCACCTCCTGTACCAGTCCTGCAGGTGGCTGTAAAACACTGAATCTGTGCCACAGGGTGGAGGCGACCAAGTTATTTGCCACCAACACCCTCCCCCTGTAGGACAACCGGGGTAGCAACCATTTCCATTGAGACAATTTGGTGCACACTCTCTCCACTATACCCTCCCAGTTCTTCTTCTGAAAGTCATCTGTCCCCAGGAAGACACCCAAAATTTTCAACCCCTCTCTGCCCCACTTCAAAGTCCCAGGCAGACGTGGTAGCCTTTCCATCTGTTCCTGGCCTACCCAAAGAGCCTCACTCTTTTCCCAGTTAACTTTGGCAGAAGAAGCCTTTTCATACAAGTTGAGGGACTCAACTAAAACCTGAACATCTTGACTGTTTTTGATAAAAACCGTTACATCATCAGCATAGGCAGATAGTGCTGCCCCTGGACCCCTAAATCCCTGTGCAGCTTGAAAGCCAGCTAATCTCCTCCTCAGACAGATGAGCAGCGGTTCAATAGCTAGACTGTATAGCTGACCTGATAAAGGACAGCCTTGCCTAATTCCTCTTGTGACTGGGATTGGTCTGCTCAACCCACCCCCCACCTTAACCAAACATGCAGCACCAGAATACAGTAAACGCACCAAACTTAAAAAACCATCCCCAATGCCAAAAGCCTTAAGCACATTAAAAAGGTACTGGTGATCAACACGGTCAAAGGCTTTCTCTTGATCAAGAGAAACCAGCCCAACACTCTTATCAGAACCCTTACAGCAATCCAATACATCTCGCACAAGGAACAGGTTGTCCATTATCGATCTATCAGGAATGCAGTAAGACTGGTCCCTATGCACTACCAAAGACAAGTAATTTTTGAGCCTATTGGCTAAACATTTGGAAAGGATTTTATAATCAGTGGTTAAAAGAGCAACTGGTCTCCAATTCTTTAAAAGAGAGAGGTCCCCCTTTTTAGGCAACAAAGACAACACAGCACGCTGACATGAACCAGGTAAAACCCCTTCCCTGATGCATTCACAGATTACTTCATAAAAATCTCCCCCAATACAGTCCCAGAAATGCTTATAAAAGTCAGAGGGCAGGCCGTCAATGCCTGGAGACCGTCCTGTGTTGAGCTGTCCAACCGCAGCAGTGAGGTCTTGCAGAGTCAGATGAGAGTCTAGCTCATCTCTGGATTCAGAGTCCAGTTGTGGGAGTCCTTGAAGAAGCTGCGCAACACAGTCAGAGTCACAGAGTTCTGCAGTGTAAAGAGCAGAATAAAAATCCACTGCATGTTTACGCATGTCTGTGACATCAGTAGACACTCGTCCATCCGGAAGGCGAAGACAGACCATCTGCTTGTGCTGTGCTACTGAACGTTCCAGATTGAAGAAGAAGGCACTTGGAGCGTCCATGTCTGCGAGTGTAGTAAAACGGGATCTCACCAAGGCCCCCTTCACCCTCTCATTCAAGTAGACACTGAGCTCCTTCCTCTTCTGCTGCAACTTTCCCAACGTAACAGGGTCATGAGTAGCAGTCAGTCCAAGCTCCAGAGAGCGTATCTCCCTCTCGAGAGCCTGGACAGTCAGTCTTGCTCTTGTACTTGAATTGGCTGTATACTGTTGACAAAACATTCTTATCTGTGCCTTGCCCATTTCCCACCACTGTCTCAAATTTTCAAAATCAACTTTTTTGGTCTTCCACTGTTCCCAAAAGCACATGAACCTTGCACAAAAAACTGCATCATGCAACAGCTTCACATTAAAATGCCAATATGAAGGTGCACTAGAAATGCGTGACAAGCTCACCGTGATAGAAACCAAGTGGTGATCAGAAAACCCCACAGGAGAAATGACAGCCTCAGTGATTCTACTGCCAAGATGTGTAGACACATAAATTCTAAAGTCTAGCCGAGCAGCACTAATTCTATTATCAGAGACCTTGACCCATGTATACTGTCTAGCTACAGGATTCTTAACTCTCCACATGTCCAACAACCTAAACTGTTTCAGGAGCTTAGACAAGCACACAGAAGACTGTATGTGAGGTTCTTCAGAAGTACGGTCTATGGTAAAATCCACCGTACAGTTCCAGTCCCCCCCAATGACAGTAAATCCATCATTAGCACACCGACTTAAAGTAGTGTGCAAAGTGTTAAAAAATGCAACACGGTCATGCCCCACATTGGGGGCATAGACGTTCACAAAGGAGAACTGAATGCCTTTAATTTCAACCCTGACCACTACAAGACGACCTTTCACGACCTCTTCTGTGTGCAAAATCTTAACCCCTGATGAAGGACAGAAAAGAATCGCCACCCCAGCACTCAAATTGGTGCCATGACTCAACACATGCTGTCCCTCCCACCACATAGCCCACTCAACTTCATTATCCACATCACTGTGTGTCTCCTGAAGGAAAGTAACATGCAGTCTTTTCTGCTGTATAGTATCAGATACTAAAGCACGTTTCAGTCTATCTCTACCCCCATTTATGTTAAAAGAACCTACTCTTAAAACTTCCATAAATAGACCTAAGAGAAGAGCCAAGAGAAAGAACAGAAACATAGGAGGTAGAGACACCACGTGACGCATGATCAATTTATCACAGATGACTGGAAGACTTTTTCTTCACCAGTTTACCATACTTACGTATGTGTGTAACATGTTTCTTTAGCCGAAAGCGCTTTTTCTCATTCAAAAGGTCAAGACCCACAGTCTTCTGGAGCAGTGAAACCGACCTGACAAACTTCTCCATATCAGGAAAAAAATCTTTCACATTAACCTGTTTTCCGTAGGTCTCATCTAAAAAAACTGTTAACTTCATCCAAAGTATAAACTGACTGATCCACCTGTGAAGCTCCCTGAGAACTGACTTCTAAACCACTACAGGGCCACTCTTGGGAAGCCCCAAGTTCACCAGGGTTCTCCTGCAAACAAGCACCCCCTTCATCAGAAAAGGATTCATCCAGCCTCAATTCAACATCATTCAAACCAGCAGCACTGGTCTCAGCTGTCCTCTCATTCAGATCACTCATTTCTATGTTGCCTTTCAACTGTATGACACCACTCGTACTGGGCACTGCATTGTCCACACTCTGGTTCTCTTGCTCAGACACTGCAGGCAGCTCTATCAAAGCTTCAGCATGGCCCACCTGAGAAGGCCCGACGGCCTCCCCCTGACCAACATTTGCGCTCACAGCAGCACCTACCTCAGACCTAACATTAACATTTCCCTCTTCTTGCCTCCTGTGCGGACATGCAAACCGTTTATGTCCAATATCACCACATTCAAAGCAGCGCAGACTGCCTGAACTAGCATAGACCATGTAGGCCCGCCCGTCATGTTTTACACGGAAGGAAACATCAAGTGTGTGATCAGGAGAGTCTAAAAACATGTAAACCTGCCTCCTAAAAGACGTAACATGCTTAAGTGAAGGATTTTTACAGCCAAGCGAAACCATCTTAAATGAGCTAGCAATCTTACCAAATCGTAAAAGCTCACGTTCCAGCACCTCATTCTGTATAAACGGCGGTACATTTGAAACAGTGATCTTTGTGGAGGGAGCCAACAGTGGCGTGACCTGCACAAACATTTCATTTATAACTATGCCACTTTCAATTAGCCGGCTAACAAGGTGGGTTTCTCTAAGAAAGACCACCACTGCTTTATTCATACGAGATGCAGACATAATGTGCTCAGTACCAACCTGCTCTCCTACAGCAAGGAGAACATCTTCCACCATTACACTATCTTCAGGCACACACCTGAAGCCATGGCGGAGGGACAAAGATGGTGTCTCTTCAAGAGACACCATCCCTGCCACAACTCACACACCACAACAACAAACCAGCACAAAGTACTCACCAAATCATGCGATTTAGAAGAAGAAAAAAGTGAAAAAGTAGCAGTCACTCTCACCAAGAGTCTCACCCCACACCACTCTCAGTCAAACTCCCAGCATGCAACAGGAGAGAGAGAGAGAGAGAGAGAGAGAGAGAGAGAGATGAAACAGTGGACGGAGCCTATAAAGATAAGTCTGCTCCTGCAGTGCTGCTGAAGACTGTCTGAAAGGAGAGCTGACTCTGGGGGTCTGAGACCCCCGGGTGGGGGGTGGGGTGGGTGACAGTGTGAGTGTGTGAGGGGAAACGGGTGTGAAGTGGCTGAAAGGTGACAGGGTGTGTGTGTGTGTGTGTGTGTGTGCAGTGACAGGCTGTCAGAGCGACGCGAGTGGACGAGTGAAGAGCAGAGAGGAGGAAGATAACAGAGCCGTTTAAACAGCTTCACACAGCAGACAAACAGCCTGGCGGAGTAAACAACAACAACAACAACAACAACAACAGCACAGAGCGAAAACAGACTGGGGGAACCTGCAGGGCTGGGAATCACTGCAGCCAACCCCCCCCAATAAAACACATCAACACCATCAATATCCTTTTATCAATGCCATATTATTAATGCCATCAATATCATATTATCAATACCCTCAATATCACATTGTGAATACCATCAATACCATTTTATCAATACCATCAATACCATATTATCGATATCATCAGGATTATATTATCAATAATGTCATACTATCAATACCATTAATATCATATTATCAATACCATCAATATCATACTACCAATACCATTAATACCATCAATATCATATTATCAATAGCATTTTATCAATACCATTAACATTATATTATTAATAACATTAATATCGTACTATCAATACCATCAGTACCATATTATCAACTAAAAAGGGCATTTCCTGAAAATGCAGTGTGACTGAGCAGCTAAACCTTGCTAAGATGTTGCTAGAAGGTTGCTATGGTATCCCAGGAGGTTGCTAGGGTGTTTCTAAGTAGTTGATATGGTATCCCAGGTGGTTGCTATGCTATCCCAGGTATATGATATCCTAAGTGGTTGTTTGGATGTTGCTATGTGGTTGCTAGGGTATCACAGGTGGTTGCTAGGTGGTTGCTATGGTATCCCAGGTATATGGTATCCCAGGTGGTTGTTAGGGTGTTGCTATGTGGTTGCTATGGTATCCCAGGTGAATGCTATGTGGTTGCTATGGTATCCCAGGTGGTTCCTAGGTAGTTGCTATGGTATCCCAGGTATATGGTATTCCAGGTGGTTGTTAGGGTGTTGCTATGTGGTTGCTATGGTATCCCAGGTGGTTGCAATGGTATCACAGGTGGTTGCTAGGTGGTTGCTATGGTATCCCAGGTATATGGTATCCCAGGTGGTTGTTAGGGTGTTGCTATGTGGTTGCTATGGTATCCCAGGTGGTTGCTATGGTATCCCAGGTATATGGAATCCTAGGTTGTTGTTAGGGTGTTACTATGTGGTTGCAATGGTATCCCAGATGATTCTTACATTCCATATAAACTCAGAAGACTCGTGTAGGTTCACTGGTGGTTCTGGATAGTAAATAAATTGTCTATATCTGTGTTGTAGTCATGGCGACCCCTGGTTCCTATCACCACCACTGTAAAGACATCTGAACCATTTCACACCAAACCTCTCTGAATCTCTCTGTTTACATCTCACACACTGACTGAGTGTTTGTGGCTGTTCTGAGTGGAAATGAATAAAATGAGGGGTGCTCTGTGACTGTAAACACTGCTGAGTTTCATAATATTCCTCATCCATTTATTGAAACTAAGCTGCAAAAACAGCTTGTTTTGAAAATGAATTTTTGTGATGTCATTCGCATTCACATATTCCTATCTATTTAGCCTACAGCAGTTCAGCCCCACCTATTAGTTTAGCCCCACCCATTAGTTAGCTCCACCCGTTCAGCCTACAGTAATTTAGCCCCACCCATTCAGCTACAGCAGTTTAGCTCCACCATTCAGCTACAGCAGTTTAGCCCCACCATTCAACCTACAGCAGTTCAGCTCCACCCATTCAGCCTACAGCAGTTTAGCTCCTCCCATTCAACCTACAGCAGTTCAGCTCCACCCATTCAGCCTACAGCAGTTAAGCTCCCCCCATTCATCCTACAGCCGTTTAGCCCCACCCATTTAACCTACAGCAGTTTAGCTCCACCCATTCATGTTGAAATTATAAAGAGTCTTTTAGCCCAGGCTGCTTTTTGAATGAGGCACAATACAGGGCAGCCAATTAGAACAGAGCTCATTTACATAGATCAGTCTTAAAGGCACAGAAACAAAAACAGCCTGTTTAATTCTAAGAGTTTAATAAACTTTTTGGGTCTACAAAACCACACAAGCGTTATAAGTGTCCCTCAGGGGGACGAAATAAATTGTGCGTATTTTAGGAAAACGCTAAAATTAAAGTCTGAAACAATCGCCTGCAGCAGCAGAACCACAAACTTTTCACACTAGCGCGTTCTCCAAGAGCAGTGTGTGAAACATCTCACTGCTTTCATCTCAACAAAATGTGTGTTTTGTCCATTTTAATCACATTTAATTACGCTTATAAAACAGCTTTAATGCCACTTCAAGGGTTCAGTGTAAACATATTCGGAACCAAAATAAGAAGCAGAGCCCAATTACAGCTGAGAAACGCTACAAGAGGAGAATTTTCACACTGGCTTCCTTTCTGAAAATAAACTGGGTAGGAATGGGTGAGAAAAGCTCCGGGCCTGCAGCTAACAGCGTTACCAAACACCAATAAACCACAAACCCCCCCCGAAATTGAGGAGAACTGGCTTTTACAGCCGTACGAACTGCCCTCTGCTTCGGTGGGGAATTCCTGCATAATTAAAATGAGATGTAAACAGAGTCGTTCAGAGCGGTTTGGTTTCTAGAGAAACTTACCGAGTCAGCACTGTTCACAGTGGTGCTGATAGGAACCAGACGTCCACCTCTAAAAGCTCCCTCACAGAAAGTTCCTACATGAAATGGTTATGAATTCACTGCCTGATGACTGAGACACTGTTTTATGATAGTTTAGAGAACTTAAACTCCATTCATGGTGGAGGGATACATGCAGGGCGCTGTGAGGCAAAATAGTCCCCAAAGAAAACTTATTATTTCAGATTTTCCACTATTTTCCATCATCAACATTCCATATAAACTCAGAAGACTCGTGTAGGTTCACTGGTGGTTCTGGATAGTAAATAAAATGTCTATATCTGTGTTGTAGTCATGGCGACCCCTGGTTCCTATCACCACCACTGTAAAGACATCTGAACCATTTCACACCAAACCGCTCTGAGTGACTGCTTCAGGGTTGTTATAGTTCTGAAATGAGTTCATTAGTTTTTATTTTTATGTAGTTTTTCATTTTGACTATGATTTCAGTTTAGCCTCAGTTGGTTTACGATGCATTAATAGTTTTAGTTTTGTTTTTTTTTTCTGAAAAGTAACAGTCTATTTTAGTTTTTATTTACTTTCAGTTGTGGTTTTATGTTCAGTGTTATGATGAGGTGTTTGATAAGGATCAGAATGAAATTAACCCAACAGTTCGGCTCGGCTTCAGCTTTCACTAAGATTAGATCAAGATTAAGATTAGGTGATGCTTATTAGTCCCACAACGGGGAAATTTCACCTCCGCATTTAACCCGGGGAGCAGTTGGGGGTTGGGGGTCTTGCTCAAAGGGCACTTTAGTCACTTACTGTCAGTTCAGGGGATCAAACCGATGACCTTCCGGTCACAGGGCTGGTTCCCTAACCTCCAGCCCACGACTGCCCCCAGTGTTTGAAGACCAAACACACAGACGCACTTCTAAACTCTCACTGACACACTGAAAAGTTTTTCTCAGTAATCTTAATTTCAGTTAGTTCTAATGGTGCAGTACTAGTTTTAGTTTAGTTTTTACTTTCAGGCCTGGTGTGCAAACTGGGGTCTTGCAGAGAACCTCTCTAAACGTTCTCCAATGGAACACTACAGTACACAGTATCCAGACGAAGACTCACACAGCGCTTCTCCAAACTGGGTCTCGATAACTAACTTAAATTAACTTAAAATGCAAACATCTTTATACCAGAGGTGTGGACACGAGTCATATGACCTGGACTCGAGTCACGAATTTGATGACTTTAGAGTCGACTCGAGAAAACTGAGAAAGGCTTGGGACTCGACTTCGAGCTAAACAGCAGCGACTCTGACTCTGACTCAGACTTGAGAGACATGACTCGGAAAGACTTGAGACCTAAAGTGGAAGAATCGTGGAGAGTCAGTCTGCAGACGGGTCTCTACACAGTCGATTATTTTTCATGTGAATGGATTCGTTTCCTGCCGTGAACTGAATAAACAGCGGCGTCAGATTCTGTCGCTGTGTTTATACTCGGTTTATTTAATTTCGGAAGACGAGTGAAGCGTTTAGAGCTCAAGTTCTCCTCCGTAAGCTGGAAACAAGCGAAGCATCAACAGCATCAATCAAACCCTCACTCAGCACGTAAACGCTTACTGGAGAAACTCACCAGGTGCACTGACCGCTTTCCTCCTGGTAGCAAAACTAAACAAACGCAGTCTCTGTTTGACCGATTTAACAGCTTCTGCAGGTAAAACAAGCACAGCGTTCACCACGAGGCTGAAGGTGACTTCTTGCTCGCCAGCTTCGAGCGAGCTTGGAATTTTCTGTTCCACCTTAAATGGTGCAGCAGAGAGGTGCTGGATTGTAACTGCATCATTTAAGGTGGAACGGAAAATTCAAATTGGAGCTGGCAAAAAAGTGAACTTCAGCTTTTAACACTCGTGTCATTTTACTGTCTTTTCTGTAAACTTCGTTCAGTTTGGCCGTTTTGGTTTCTGTCGTCGTCTGAATTCAATTCAAACTAGCGGCTGAGTTTAGTCGGCTGAACTTGTTTTAGTGCTGAGCTAGTTTTTATCGCCAGATGTTCCCAAAAATCACCAAAAATGATCTTCAAATATAAAGTTTTTTCTTATTAAGTTCAGTAGTACTTTCAGTGTTGTGGCCTTAAATTGGCCGAAGAATGCAGACTGACTTATTTAGGACTCAAAGATTAGGACTATTGACTTGGGACTCGACTGTCTTTACTCGAGGCTTGACTTGAGACTTGACTGTCTTTACTTGGGACTTGACTCGAGACTCGACTGTTTACTTGGAACTTGACTCGAGACTCGACTGTCTTTACTTGGGACTTGACTCGAGACTCGACTGTTTACTTGGAACTTGACTCGAGACTCGACTATCTTTACTTGGGACTTGACTCGAGACTCGACTATCTTTACTTGGGACTTGACTCAAGACTCGACTGTCTTTACTTGGAACTTGACTCGAGACTCGACTATCTTTATTTGGGACTTGACTCGAGACTTGACTGTTTACTTGGAACTTGACTTGAGACTCGACTCTCTTTACTTGGGACATGGCTCGAGACTCGACTATCTTTACTTGGGACTTGACTCGAGACTCGACTATCTTTATTTGGGACTTGACTCGAGACTCAACTGTCTTTATTTGGGACTTGACTTGAGACTCGACTCTCTTTACTTGGGACTTGACTCGGGACTTGAGTGTGAAGATTTGAGACTGCAGTAGACGGAGCTCAGCTGAGCCCAGCTTTCCTTCTAAACTCTCATTCACACACTGAAAAACACTAAAACTAAAGGTTTTCCCTCTAATTCTATTTAGTTTTAGTTGACATAGTTTTATTAAATTTCGCTTTTCATTTTTATTGTAATTAACAAACACATTTTTTTGCTAGTTTTCATCTCAGTGAACTGTAATAACCCTCACACCTCAACCACTGAATGACGAGGAAATTTTAGAAAAATTAGTGGACTTCCCCTTCAACCCAGCAGCCAGGCCTGAAATGAGAACAATGCGCGATCATGTTCTGGCTGTTATTGTAAGATATTTAAATGACCTCGCCTGATTTGCATGGCTGGCGGCGACTGCTTTGTTTCGAAGCGGTTTTATTCAAATGCGGCTGTGTGATTAGGGGCTGCAGGTGCGCGTTTACCTGCGCTCAGGTGCTCAGGTGAGCGTTCAGGCTGCTATTGTGTTCTCGTCAGTGGGAGGAACAGAACACCTGCCTGTGCTGAAAAGGCGAATAACAGTGTTTATCTTTTCTGTCCGGCTGACGCGACTTGGAAGTCGTGTTTTCGGAGAACTTGCTGTGTTTGATCTGTTGATCGCAGCTACTTTAAAAGCACATCTACCATTTACTTCACACTGGAAGAAGCTGGACTGCAGCAAAGCTACCCACTTAAAAAGACGGTTCCTCAAGGGTTCTTTAGTAAAGATAATAGTTCTACATAGAACCATGGACACTCACAGAACCATGTGCATTATTAAATGATTCTCTGCATGGTGAAATGGTTTTTCAGAGTGATGGAGAATGTGTTGTATATTCTACATAGAACCCAAAAGGGGTCTTCTGTTGCATTCAAGCTTCATGTAAATGGTTCTTTGAGTATTCATGTTTCTATATAGAACCATTTTCTTTACTAAGGAACCCTTGAATAGCCATCATTTTTAGAGTGTAGGGAGAAATCTACACTCCTAAACATGAGGGTTCTTCAAGGTTTTTTTAGTAAAGAAAATGGTTCTATATAGAATCGTTTTGAAAAGGGTTCAATAGAGCACCAAAAAGGGTTGTGCTATTGTTATATACGAGCTTGTAACTATTGAAGAACCCTTTTTGTGTAATACAGAACCCTTTTCAAATAGGTTCTATACAGAACCATATAAAACACACTATCCCTCAATCTGAAGAACATTTTACTGATGCAAAGAACCACGTAAAACGTAAATGGTTCTATGAGTGTTCATGTTTCTATATAAAACCAGTTTCTTTACTAAAGAACCCTGGAGGAACCATATTTTTAAGAGCATAGGGAGAAAAGAAAGAAAGACAAGGGTTCTATAGAGAACCTTTTTGAAAAGGGTTGTACATAGCACCAAAAATGTTTCTGCAATTTTTACAATATAAGCTTGTAACTATAGAAGAACCCTTTTTTTGTGCTATATAGAACCCTTTTCAAAAAGGTTCTTTATAGAACCATATGCAACACATTCTCCATCAATCTGAAGAACATTTTACTGATGCAAAGAACCACATAAATGGTTCTATGAGTGTTCATGTTTCTATATAAAACCAGTTTCTTTACTAAAGAACCCTGGAGGAACCATATTTTTAAGAGCATAGGGAGAAAAGAAAGAAAGACAAGGGTTCTATAGAGAACCTTTTTGAAAAGGGTTCTACGTAGCACCAAAAATGGTTCTGCAATTTTTACAATATAAGCTTGTAACTATAGGGGAACCCTTTTTTGTGCTATATAGAACGCTTTTCAAAAAGTTTCTTTATAGAACCATATGCAACACATTCTCCATCAATCTGAAGAACCATTTGACCATGCTAAAAACCATTTGAACACGCAAATGGTTCTTTGAATGCTCATGGTTCTATATAAAGAACCCTTAAAGAACCATCTTTTTGAGGAGATTCAATTTCTCTCTCTCTGAATTCACAGATTATACATAAACCAAAAACATAAAATACCTCACTATTCATGGGAAAGTGTCATATTTCAGTAGTGATCTACACCAAAAGGGCAACGACAGGTAACATAACTACTTTAGTCACAAGGCAAATATGAATGTAGTTGAACTTCCAACAAACTACTGCAAAATGTAGTAAAACTCAGCAACACTGACTGCTCACAACACTGGCTTTGATGTTTGTGATGTTTTAGAAAGACGGCGAATTCGGAGACTGTCAGAAGTTCAGCGTTCCGTCGCTCATAATGTTTTTAATATGTTTTCTATTCTGGAAACATGCTTTGTGACAATTTATCATATTAAATATTGTGCTCTTCACAATGAATGTACTGTTAACACTCTGCTCTATAACATACTGTATATCTTGTTATATACAGTATGTTATATACATACAGTATATTACATACAGTATATGTTCTTACTTTGCATTTTTGTTTACTGTAATCTTGAGAAATACATAAATAAATATAATGAATACAATTTAAATTGCAACAGTGAGTCGGTTTACATGCACTCTATAATCCGATCATAATTGCTTCTGCAGTTATCTGATTATTCTGGTTGGATTTTAGCTCGGTAATCAGATTTCTCAGTGCTGTAAACTCTTACTCTGATTTCTTTCGGATTTCTCAGTCTGAGCATGTGTGAAAACAGACGGCGGTACCGGAAATAAGTGAGCAGCGTCACCGCGAGACGCAGCAAAACCAAATACTTGCTTGACGAAATGAAGGATTTACATATTCTTCATCGTTTAGACGATGTTTGTTCATATTTTCAGGTAAAGTAGCGCAATGTTTAAAAAATAAAGCCGCTCATGAAGTTTGAGTTTTACATTACATTTACGTCTCGTCTTCTTCTGTGACTTTATTGGCTGGTTGCAAAGCAGAAATCTGATTACTGTCTGACTCATGTAGACCTGGAGTTTCCCCATTATCTAATTACTCAAGAGCATATAAACACATTGATCGGATTACCGACAAAATCTGATTTTCTGCAGTTATCAGATTATTAAGTGCATATAAACGCACCCACTGACTCCTCACATTACAGAAATAAAGTTGGTAGTACATTTTTATTATTTATAGCAAAGAATAAAACATCAATTTACTTTTGTAAGTATTTTAATTACTTATAATCATTTTATTATTGTTAATATGTACTATAGCTTCTTTATAAGGTCGTTATCCTTTACAAAGCATTATAATGAATAGTGACACTTGTACACGCTTATAAGCTACCAAGGAACTATTAAAGCCTTATGAAGCATGATTGGAGGTTCAAATTTCAAATTTCATCTCAAATTCCAAAGTAAAGAAAGTAGTTCCCAAATTGTTTGGCGGGTTTGGTGGTCTTCTCTGTGACCCCAGGTGACCTTAGTCCACCTGAAACACTTTCCGCCTCTCTATAAAACCCCAGGCTGGCGAGCCGGCGCGTGAAGACCCCGCTTTGAATCTCTGCTGCGTGATCGCATCCACATGCTTTTAACAGCGCACATCTGGAGTTCTGCTCAACAGCCGCAGCATCGCTAATGAGACGGCCATGTGTTCACGCAGAGACCCACCCAGCAGCACAAAGAGCTCAGCACATACTCTCATTTATACACGTCTACCCCAGACCCCCAACCCCCCACGGCTTACTCTGAATGTGGTCGATCGGCTGGGAGTTCACGTCTTTAACTTTAGCACTGGAGCTACAAACCCAGTAAATAAAAACAGACAGCAATGATTTACTGATTCTTTTTGACCTAGATTCAACCGAAAACAGTGCAATCCCAGAAATAAAGGTACTAGACTGTCACTGGGTCAGTTCCCCTCTTGTCACTGGGGTGGAACCCTCAAGGCTCCATCTCAGTACCTTTAGTCAGGGAACATAACTGAACCATAATCCACTGAAATGATATGTTCTAAGCTGTACTGACTCCACACACCCCGTCTCGTCTCCAGGCTTTTATTTTACTGTTCTGTTTAAAACATTCGGTTATGAAAAGATACAAATACAAACTTTTCACCTGGAGAAACATATTTAAGGTTCACAATCAGACCTTAAAACCACTGTTGGAGCTTTGAGGGAACATTTACACTGTTTGTACCCTTATAAACTAAAAATGTACCTGAACAGAAACTTTATTTCTAACAGAGCACAAAAACAAGATATTCAATAGTTTGGAAACTAAGGACATAAGTTATTGTACAGGCTTAAAAAAGATGGTTCTTTAGTCAAGACAATGGTTTTATTTAAACCATGAACACTCAAAGAACCATTTGTATGACTTGCATGGTGAAATGGTTCTTCAGATCGATGGAGACTGTGCTGTTTATGGTTCTATGCAGCATCAAAAAGAGCTCTGGAAGCTTGTAATAATAGCAGAACTCCTTTTGGTGCTATTTAGAAGTGTTCCAATTTCCCCATCAATCTGAAGAACCATTTCACCATGCAGAGAACCATTTAAGCCACACAAATGGTTCTTTGAGTGTTCATGGTTCTATATAGAACCATTGCGTTTGCCAAAGGAGAAGAACCTTTGAAGAACCATCTTTGTAATGAGTGTTTCTATCTGGTCTCCTTCCTTCATGCTAATGATAGTTAAAGGGGAACTCCGCCAAATTTACAAAATTCCTGCATAATTAAAATGAGATGTAAACAGGGTGGTTCAGAGTGGTTTGGTGTGAAACGCTCTGTTCTAGAGAAACTTACCGAACTGTTCACAGTGGTGGTGATAGGAACCAGACGTCCACCTCTAAAAGCTCCCTCACAGAAAGTTACTACAGTAAATGGTTATGAATTCACTGCCTGATGACTGAGACACTGTTTTATGATAGTTTAGAAAAGATTTTAGCCTTAAACTCCATTCATGGTGGAGGGATACAGAATATGCAGGGCGCTGTGAGGCAAAATAGTCCCCAAAGAAAACTTACTATTTCAGATTTTCCACTATTTTCCATCATCAACATTCCATATAAACTCAGAAGACTCGTGTAGGTTCACTGGTGGTTCTGGATAGTAAATAAAATGTCTATGTTTGTGTTGTAGTCATGGCGACCCCTGGTTCCTATCACCACCACTGTAAAGAGATCTGAACCATTTCACACCAAACCGCTCTGAATCTCACTGATTCTATATATAGTGTGTGTGTCATGTATATATATATGCCATATATATTTATTTGGCTATTAGTTATGCCAAATAAATGTTTTTTGTTACCACTTTAGAATAAGACTACCTTTATAAAGCATTTATGAATGGTTTAAAATTAGTTTTTTAATAGTTATTCATTAGGCTATAAACACCTTAAACAGCATTAATAAGCAGTTATAACACACAAATAAAAAGGGCACCAGTGATCTGTTATTTGTCTAATAGTGAACCCGCGTTCATTTATATACACATTTAAAAATGATGGTTCTTCAAGGGTTCTTTGGTAAAGAAAATGGTTGTATATAGAACCATGAACACTCAAATTATCCTTTGAATGATTGAAGGGTTCTTTGCATCATGAAAGCGTTCTTCAGATGAATGGAGAGTGTGCTATAGATGATTCTATGGTTCTATATAGAACCTTTTATTACGATGTCAGGCTTGTCACTATAAAAGAGCCCTTTTTGGGCTGTACAGAACCCTTTTCAAAAAGAACCCTTGTAGAACCATCTTTTTTAAGAGTGTAACTTAAAAACATAAGATTTTTGAACACTGTGTGGTTGCACCACCTGACATTTTCTACACTCTTAAAAAAGATGGTTCTTATAGAACCATGAACAGTCTAAGAACCTTTTGCATGATTGTGGTTGTTTGCATGGTGAAATCGTTCTTCAGATTGACGGAGAATGTGTATATGGTTCTATATAGCACCAAAAAGGATTCTTCCATTGTTACGATGTCGATAGAAAAACACTTTTTGGTGCTATATATATCTTTTCACAAAGGTTCTATATAGAACCACATACCCCATTCTCCGTCAATCTGAAGAACCATTTCATAATGCAAAGCGCCCTTTAATCATGCAAAGGGTTCTTTGAGTGTTCATGGTTACTAAACTGTACTAAAGAACCCTTAAAGAACCATAATTTTTGTGCGAAGTTAAACCACAATTCTTGCTGATTGCATATCAGTCAGCATTAAAACTGCCAGCTTCATCAGATGCAACAGCTCATATTTCCACTTTTAATAATGTGTTATAACTGTTTATTAATGATTTTTAAGGTGTTTCTGACCTAATTAACAGCCATTAATAAACTCATTTTAAACCATTCACAAACCGCGTATCAGGGTAGTCTCATTCTAAAGTGGTACCTGTTTTTTTACAGACTTTTCCGTTTATTTTCGTGTTTCTCTTCAGAGACGCTCCCTTAGAAAAGCCTTGTTGCAGAAAGCCATACAAATAAAACTGAACTGAGCCGAGCCGAATGCTGTTAGTGGAGGGTAAGAATGGTCAATTTCCATCTAATTACGCTTTAAAAACAATTCATTACACCTTTAACACCCGTAAACGGAGGGAAAAGGTCTGCTTTGCGTTCAGGGACGGCCGTTTTCAATATTGTCTGAGTGCGTCTGCGTCTTTTCAGCCTCGAACTAAAGGCCGGAGTGGAGCAGAGGCCCAGAATCGGGACAAAATCCCTTTCTCCTCACCTCCCTTCGTCCAAGAGCTCCTGGCATTGAGGAGAACTCTCCTGATGGTGGCACGCTGAAAAGCCCCCCCCCTTCCCCATTCGCTTCAATGAGGAGAGAGATAAAAGCCTATTGACTAGCGCGGGTGCTAAAGCTAATGCAAATTGCTGCTCGCTATCAATGTATTATTTAAGAGAGTGAGCTGGAGACGTTTTTCCACTGAACTGGGAGCTGAGCTTAGAGGAGATTAGCTATGCTATCGCATTCATTTAGCAAGGAGTAATTGCTTAACCGTGGGGGGAATTAGCATGTGTAAGGCACGGCCAGAACCGGCGAGCGAATTAGCGCCGCGACGTAAACAAGTGATAAGTGTGCATTAAAAAAAAAACGAGCAATTTGGTGGAAAAATGCGGCTAATGGGTAAACCAGCTGTTGTTTCACTAAAATGCTCATAACTCTACACTGTAATCCCGCATCGTGTTTTAGCTCAAATAAATTAAGTCTGTTGTACACAAAACTCAGTATAACCCACACACTCAACGGTTTTAAGTTAAGGGAACGTAACTAACTTATTGCTATTTAGTTCAGTCTGTTTAGTTCAGTTTAGTTCAGTCTGTTCAAAAAATGACGACATTTCTGTTGGTTTTAATTGCTTCTTTCTCGTTAAAGTTGCTGAACAAATGTGTGAAACTGAGTGAAGCTAAGTAAGCTGTGAAATACAGCTTCACTGTAATTCCGCATTTTGTTTTAACTCAAATAAATTAAGTCTGTTGTACATAAAACTCAGTATATCCCACATATTGCTCAACAGTTTCAAGTTAAGGGAATGTTTTTGATGATTTTGTACACTCAAATGGAGTTTTTGAGTTGAATTAACTTACTGCTATTTAGTTCAGTCTGTTGCTATGGCAACTTTGAAACCCCCACATTCAAAAAATGACATTTCTGTTGGTTTTCTGTTGGTGAGTGAAGCTAAGTAAGCTGTGAAATACAGCTTCACTGTATTCCCGCATTTTATTTTAACTCAAATAAATTAAGTCTGTTGTACATAAAACTCAATATATCCCACATATTGCTCAACGGTTTTAAGTTAGGGGAACGTTTTTGATTGAACTAACTTATTGCTATTTAGTTCAGTCTGTTGCTATGGCAACTTCGAAACCGCCACATTCAACAAATGACATTTCTGTTGGTTTTAATCGTTTCTTTCTCGTTAAAGTTGCTGAACGAATGTGTGAAACTGAGTGAAGCTAAGTAAGCTGTGAAATACAGTTACGTTTTGTTTTGTTAACACGATCTTGTTAGATAAAGCGTATATTCCTTTCCCATTGGCTCCTGGCTCCGTCTATTTGCATACTGAGTGTTTCTTTCCCTTTGTTTTACTCACTCACTTTACTCGTCAGTGTGCTGTCGTTCCACCCAGGCTGCCTTTCCTCAGCACATGTTTATTATATATGCTATACTCAGCTGCCTGACGTTGTGTTGTTGGCTAAGAGTGAAGGCTATTGTTCTCTTTGCTGATGAGTGGGCGTTTGTGTTGGTCAGTGACCGTGTTCACAGTAAAGGTTAACCCTTCGGTGTTTGGCAAAGTGGTCAATATCACTTAATTTAGAAGAAAATTCTCAATTGCCGAATAAAACATAGTTAAATTGCAGTTTCAAGACATTAAATTAACATAATTAGAATTTAAGAGTTGCACAAACGTGTTTATGTTAGCCTAACTCAAAAGTTATAGTTATTCTAACTCGTTTTTATTACACATTACTTCATTTTTTTAAGGCAAACTGTTTCCTCAAATTTTTGAAGTAACTTTAACTTATCTAGACTTACAGTGTAGCATTGTAGTCCTACGAGCTGGGATTCAACCCAACTGGTCAGCACATTTAGCACACTGCATATTTATCATCTTGTCTATTGTGCAGGTGGAAAAATCTGGTTAACCTTTAGAAATATAAAGTTATTTCTGTCACCGTGCCATGTTTACATAAATTCAATTACTATATATTTACATTACATACAATTGTTGACATGCAATTATGTAATAACCCAATTCACTATAATGGTAACTATAAAGGTAATGAATACATATAGAAAGATTTTTGCATTATATTTGTGTGTCAGTGACATGACATGCATTGTTTGTGTCCCAGTAAATTGTTTTCCTATTAAATAATTTAATAAATGCATCACATATATCACATTATTTTACATTACTTCCTTTTTTGTTTGAATTTGTTTTCAGAGCATCAAAATAAAGTTTATTTTAGGCCTCCTAAAAGCTAAACATGTCAGCTGGTGCAACCATCCATCCATATAAACAGATTAAGTCAACTGTTTGAAAAGAAATTATAAACAAATAATTATGAATAAAACAGTTTGACTTGATTTTATGCTAATATGTTTGTTTCTCTTATGCAAAAATTTGAAAAAACTGTAATTTTTGGGTTTTGGTGAGACCCCAGAAAAAACATGAACGTGCGTTATTCATATAAATATAATGACAATAATAATGTTTATTTATCTGTAATAATAAATAATGTATGTATGTTTACACTTGAGTTTAAGGACAAACGTTTATACAGGGGTCCAAGTACAAAGACTAGTTTATACATGTTTTCATTAGTTGTACACTATTAAAAATGATGGTTCTTCCAGTATTCTTTAGTAAAGGAATGGTTCTATTTGTTCTATTTTAGAACCATGAGTTCTATGTAGAAGGATTTTGTGCTTAAATGGTTCCTTGCATGGTGAAAAGTTTCTTCAGACTGATGGAGAATGTGTTGTATATGGTTCTATATAGCAACACATCATTCTCCATCAATCTGAAGAACGATTTCACCATGCAAAGAACCATTTGAGCCTGCAAATGGTCCTATATAGAACTCATGGACCAAAGAACCCTTGTAGAACCACCTTTTTTAAGAGTGTAACTTAAAAACATAAGATTTTTGAACACTGTGTGGTTGCACCACCTGACATTTTCTACACTCTTAAAAAAGATGGTTCTTATAGAAACATGTACAGTCTAAGAACCTTTTGCATGATTGTGGTTGTTTGCATGGTTAAATCGTTCTTCAGATTGATGGAGAATGTGTATACGGTTCTATATAGCACCAAAAAGGATTCTTCCACTGTTACGATGTCAACAGAAGAACACTTTTTTGGTGCTATATAGAAGGTTTTTCAAAAAGGTTCTATATAGAACCACCTATAGCACATTCTCCGTCAGTGTGAAAATACATTTTACCATGCAAAGAACCACTTAAACATGCAAAGGGTTCTTTGAGTGTTCATGGTTTCAAATAGAACCATTTTTTTTACTAAAATGTCTGAAAAAAACTGCTGCTCCAGTCTGATTACAAATGTAATTACATTCATGTTATTACCCTTGTGTAATTACATCAGAGAGAATAGGCTGTTACAACTATCAAGATACACTTGTGTAATTACATGAGGCAAAACTGAAGTTGATACACATGTGTAATTACATACGGTGTACTGCTGTAATCCATCTGTAACAGTGACTAAATCATTAGTAGTTACATTGTTGTTCACATGTAACTACATAGGTATTAGAGACACTTTAATATAAAGTGGGACCAATTAATCTATAATACATTCTCCCCTGCAGGGCTGCCTTACAGTAACCTATAACGTGTGTAGTACGCTGTCATAAACTATAGCGACTGTCTGCACTGGAGTCCTCCAGAGTTACTATAGGTCTTTTTCAGAAGGTTTAGAGTGGATTTAAATACCAAATCAGCCACGATAAGAGTCACACATTACCCAGCGCAGGAAGATACCTGATGTTTATTGTGCAAAAAACATGCAAATAACCTCCAAATCATCAACGCCACAGACATTACAGATATACGATAACACACGACTGGAATTAAGTCTCCACAAAAAAGTCATAAATAAAGATGGATAAAACTGAACGCTTCACTGAGTTTACGATTCCTGCAAGAAGACGAAGCGTCCTGTCACTGCCTCGTCTCTCTATTAGAGGCATACACTGCAAAAAATGGTTTATTGGCAGGTAAAATTATCTTAAATCTAGTCAATATAGCTAAAATTCCTCATTTTAAGACTGCTGTAGGCTTAATTTAAGACTATTTTGACTTATTTCGAGACATTTTTACTTGTTTTGAGTAAAATCATCTCACTTTGTTGGCAGATAATTTTTGCTGGTTTCATGCACATTTCTTAAAATATAGAGAGATCATTTTACTTAATATAATTACTCAAAATAAGGAAAACCATCTAGAAATACATTTTATGATCTTATAATATTTGTGCAACAATCTCAAATGAAAAATATTAGCCATTTAGACTAGATTTAAGATGATTTCTCATCATTTTTTGCAGTGTACAGTTGATATTTTGACTTATGAGCTTCTTACCTGTGTTTTTGTCCTGTAACAATATCTCGGCGGGTCCTGTATGAAGGTTCCTGAGGGCCCTGAACCACACAGCTCCAAATCGACGTCAATCACAACCTCATTTTCTGATTTTCTACATTTCCTACTGATAATTTCTGTTCAAACATTCGACTTAAACTGAGATAAACTATTACCTGGAGACCTCAGTCAGTCTCTATCTCTATATATAGTGAAAATAAACTCATATGCACTGTATGTAGACTGATCTATACTGTATATGAAATGCTATATACTATAACCTCAAATATGCTGTACGTAAGCTAATATATACTGTATATGAACGGATATAAACTGTATCTGAACTGATATATATTGTATATAAACTAATATGCAGTATATGTGAGCTGATTATGCTATAAGCTGAAACATATGGTGAACATAAACTGATACTCTATATAAGTTGATGTATACGGTATTTGAGCTGATATGCACTATATCTGAACTGCTATATGCTGGATATATGCTGACATATACTGTATACGAACTCATACATAGTGTATATAAGCTAACATACACTGAAACTGAACTGATACTGCATATATATGCTGCTAAATACTGTATATGAACTCATGGATAGTGTTTATAAGATTATATACACTGAATATGAACTGATACTGTACATACACTGATATGTACTGTATATGAACTCATACATAGTGTATATAAGCTAATAACACTGAATATGAACCTATGCTGCACATAAGCTGATATGTACTGTGTATGAACTGATATATAGTGTATATAAGCTAATAAACACTGAATATGAACTGATACTGTACATAAGCTGATATGTACTGTATATGAACTGATGTATAGTGTATATAAGCTAATAACACTGAATATGAACTGATACTGCACATAAACTGATATGTACTGTGTATGAACTGATATATAGTGTATATAAGCTAATATACACTGAATGTGAACTGATACTGTACATAAGGTGATATGTACTGTGTATGAACTGATATATAGTGTATATAAGCTAATAACACTGAATATGAACGATACTGTACATAAGGTGATATGTACTGTGTATGAACTGATATATAGTGTATATAAGCTAATAACACTGAATATGAACTGATAATGTACATAAGCTGATATGTACCGTGTATGAACTGATATATAGTGTATATAAGCTAATATACACTGAATATGAACTGATACTGTACATAAGGTGATATGTACTGTGTATGAACTGATATATAGTGTATATAAGCTAATATAAACTGAATATGAACTGATACTGTACATAAGGTGATATGTACTGTGTATGAACTGATATATAGTGTATATAAGCTATTCAACACTGAATATGAACTGATACTCTACATAAGGTGATATGTACTGTGTATGGACTGATATATAGTGTATATAAGCTATTAAACACTGAATATGAACTGATACTGTACATACGCTGATATATACTGTATATGAACTGTATTTTGATTTCATCTCAACCCCGCGACACAGAGCTGTACCCAGAGTTAACTAAGGATGTATGCCCGGTTCCCTTGTACCATGCCGAGCATGACTGCACCCCCCCGCCAAAAGTTCTTGAATGAACTGAAAAGTGGGACAGTCGCATCACTGACGTCACAATCGAGGTCACACTAGACCAGAGTCCAGCTGAACCGTGCCCGAGCCCATCTCTTAGTAGTCAAGCTGGTACGGAGTGATCACCCTAGTCAAATGAACTGGACTCTGGGGGTCAAACGTGCTCAGGCACAGTGTGGATCGCCTAGTGTGAGCACACCTTAAATAAGATGTATTCTATCAGCTAGCATTAGCTAGGCACGTGTGATCAAGTTACTGCTGTCTCTGCATGCCGACTATTTCATAGTGATTGAGCTCAAATTTTCCGTTCCACCTTCAACGGTGCTGCAGTTTCATTCCGGCGCCGGCGCACCATTAAAGTAACTGCTGCATCATTTCAGGTGGAACGGAAGAGTCGAATAAGAAGCCAACTTCAGCCAAATCCATGCTTAACAAACAATTCCTGTTGACTAATTATTTTCCCCCGTATTAGTAAACGAATTCACGAGCCCAACGCTGATACACACTCCTCTCTTCAGCGTCCAGCAGCGAATAGAACTAACGAGATAGAAGTAACTGCAGACAAAACCTTCTTAGTGCTCCATGTAGATCATAAACCCTTGAATACAAAAGTAAGTTATGGGTATTTTGTCTCAGGTTTGATTTTGGTTGGTAGCGTTTTGTTTTGAAGAGGCCAAGTGTTAAAGCCCCTGGGAGCCTAAATCAGTTTACACTCCTGGGCACAAAAAACGGGCCTAAAATGGCAAAACATACAGTTTTTAAAGGTCTTAAAAACAAATCACTACACAGACAGATGAAGGAACCTAATATGGGAGAACTAATCGTCCAGCAGCGATTTGAGCCGTCAAGAATCAAAACCTTCTTCGCGCTCCATGTAGATCATAAACCCATTGAATATGAAAGGACTCACTGAAATCGGTTGAGAAATGTAAACGTTGTAGTGTTTTCATCCAGAAAAACCATTTAGTTGTATTTGTTTACAGGCCAGTCTTGCCTGGACCAACACGGCGGACACGTTGACGTATCTCAGCAACGGCCCGAAGAGGCCAAGGCCACTCTAATGTGTCAAAACGTCCGACGCTTTTGAGAAAGTACTGATTTCTCCACTGCGAACTTGCCCTCAACGTGACGTTTTCTTCTCGTTTCTGCTCAGCTCGACATCCACCGCGCACTGACACCAGCTGTCAGAGTCAGAAATCACGCACAAAAAAAAACACAAGCGGCCTTCAGAAGTGTCTGTCTATCTCTCTCGCCCTCTCTCTCTCTCTCTCACCGTCCC